>NC_068914.1:112788761-113091792 GCF_023091745.1 Budorcas taxicolor
TGGGCTAATTCCAGCCCTAACGCAGCACCCAGGGCACTTGTGTGACAGCACCATATTCTTGGCTGTGCCCTTTTATCTGATACCTGCTGTTCTGCTCACCTCACACCCTAGATGTTGGTAAATAACCTGGGTGTCAGACAAGGTTCTCCAGAGAAAGAGAATCAACAGAATATATGTTTGTGTATGCTAGGACATTTTGAGGAATCTTAAGGTTATTTTAAGGAATTTGTTCACATGATTGTGAAGCTGGCAAATCCGAAGTCCATGGGGAGCTTGGCAAGCTGGAAACTCAAGCAGCATTTCTATGTTAGAGTCTTGAGGCAGAATTCTTTTTTTCAAGGAACCTCATTTTTTTGTGCTTGAGCCTTCAACTGATTAGATGAGGCCCATACCAGTCCATCCTAAAGGAAATCAGTCCTGAATACTCATTGGAAGAACTGATGCTGAAGCTGAAACTCCAATACTTTGGCCACCTGATGCGAAGAACTTCATTTGAAAAGACCCTGATGCTGGGAAAGATTGATGGTAGGAGGAGAAGGGGACGACAGAGGATGAGATGGTTGGATGGCATCACCGACTCAATGGACATGAGTTTTAGCAAGCTCCAGGAGTTGGTGATGGACAGGGAAGTCTGGTGTGCTGTAGTCCATGGGGTCGCAAAGAATCGGACACGGCTGAGCCACTGAACTGACCTGAACCCACACCATCAAAGGTAATCTTCTTAAAGTCAGTTGACTGTAAGTGTAAATCACAGCTGCAAATACATTTTCAGCAACATCTAGACGAGTGTTTGACTAGAGAGGTCCAACCCACGACCAGGAATTGAGCCCTTGGGATCTGCGCCACTTGTCACTTAACCAGCAACACACTTCTGGCTTGCTCTGGGCCTCAGAGTCTTCCTTAGGAAACTGACTATCACAGCACAGTCCCTCCAAAGCCTCAAGAAGAACTTTCCATATTAAAGTGTCCCGGTTAGAACAGGTAGGGTTCACCATCTCCTCGGCTAAGCACGGTCCCAGGGCTGTCTCTAGTGCCTTAAACCCCATTGAGTTCAACCCACTGGAGTGCCAAGCACCTACATTGTTGCCAGGACCCCTGAGTTTCCCTGACATCTCTGCCCGTGTCCTTCCTCGCTAGACTAAAAGGGCTCCTGTGGTACATGCCATCTTCCCAAAGAGTGGGGCCCTCTTAGCCCTCTGCCAGCAGCTGAGCCTGTTTGTCAGCTGCCAAGTGGTTCCTGCTTCTCCTAGGGTCTTGGGCCCCAGCTCTTTGGGACCATTTGGCTTTTCTAGGTCAGGCTGCAGAGAAACTAAGGAGTTGTGGAGAGTATGGCTTTCCTGAACAGTGAGTCCCCGGTAGCCTAGGCCCTCTTGCTGCTCTGAGCTTGCACTATGTTTCACCACTGCTCTCTTGCCCCATGCCCATCATCCTACCTGTGCCGCAGCCCCCTTAGCAATCTGTGAAAATAGGCAGCTATTATTAAGATTTTCACCAGTTTTGAGGACAAAAACTCTTGTGATTTGCACCCAAATTTGCTGTCTCTCTTTTACTTGTCACCTCCATGAGACTAAACACAGCCCCCTTCCAACTCGCCCCCCACTCTTGACTTTCAAAAGAGATTCCTTCACACCAAGCATTTTGTAAATATAAGTAGAATTTCCTTAAGACTTGGTCATGATAACTGGTTGAACTTCATTTCCTGACCAACTGGACCTAGGGATACTTTATCATTTATTTCTTCTTTCGTTTATTTACTCATTTATGCCAAATGTGACTATTTTCCAGGTGCAAAACTTGCTCCAGCAAGAGTCAGCCCTAGAGGGAGTGAGGTGGTTCTGAGCATTTATTTGTCTGTGTCGTCGTCAGGAGTGTGGACTTGTGGAAAACATGCTGACTGTGGGCTCAGCATGAAATTGCCATTCCCTATGGCTTCCAACTGAAACACTTTGTGTCAGGAGACACGCTACCTCTAAACCCCGTCTCAGCCATGCAGCCTCACCCAGGCTGGTGGGGAAGGGGTGGGAGGGTTGGGTGACCCAGCTGAGGGGTGGCTGTCATTTAGCCCCACCTCAGCCCCATGATGGGCTGGCTTGTTTCCCAGTTGCTCAGTTGTGTCCTACTCTTTGCAGCCCCATGGACTGCAGGATGCCAGGCTTCCCTGTCCTTCACCAACTCCCAGAGCCTGCTCAAACTCATGTTCATAGAGTCAGTGATGCCATCCAACCATCTCATCCTCTGTCGTCCCCTTCTCCTCCTGCCTTATATCTTTCCCAGCATCAGGGTCTTTTCCAATGAGTTGGCTCTTTGCACCAGGTGGCCAAAGGATTGGAGTTTCAGCTTCAGCATCAGTCTTTCCAGTGAATATTCAGGGTTGATTTCCTTTAGGATTGACTGGTTGGATCTCCTCGCTGTCCAAGGGACTCTCAGGAGTCTTCTCCAGCGCCAGAGTTCTAAAGCATCAGTTCTTCAGCGTTTGGCCTTTATGATCAGCATTTGCTAAATGACACACAGACTTACCATTGCTGTGACGATTCTGAAGCCGACCATAAAAGGCCAAAAAATGGGTGGCGGTCCAATTCTTAGAAATCCCTGCCCCCTTCCCTCGTGTTTCAGAAGGTCTAGCAAGTGTGATGTAAATGTAAAGAGCAGCCTGGTTGTGTCTCTGCCATCTCCTGGCCTTTGGCATCTGGACCCAGGTCACCTGCCTTCTCCCTCTTGTCTGACAGAAACTTCTCTTCATTCCCCTGACCTGAGGAAGATGACTTTGGAGTTCTGGTAGCCACGTTACCATCTTCCCCTTCTTCCCAATGTCTCAGATATTATTTCTCTGTGTCCACAACATGTGTGGTTTCCCAGGGGGATTGTAAACTCCTCAGAAGCTGCCGGAAGCCTGAGATCTCTGAGGCCTCTTTCCTGCCTCCTCCATACTCTCCTCTCACGAAGGCACTGTCCTGGCTTCCTTTCTCTGGTTCTTTTATACTCACCTAAAGGGCCCAGGGAATTGGCTCTATGCAGGTTCCCTTGAGCTTTCTTGCCTTTGCTGGTCTCCACACCTGGCCTGATGTCCCCTCTGCCTCTGCCTGTCCAAAGCCCGATTCTCCTCTCCCTACTTCAGCTAAGTCCCCTCTCCTTGGATTTCGGACCCCTTAATTCCATTCCCTCTAGGGCATTTAAAATAACGGTGACAACCAACCTCTGTCTGGCAAGAAGAAAAAAAACCTTATGATTTTTTTTCTTCTTCTAACCAAAATATTTTGGTGAATAGCTGCCATGTATCTCATTAAAAAAAAAAAAAAAGCCCACTATTTCTTTACGGCGGCACTAGGTCCTGATTGCTTTCTCTAGCTGCAACAAGCGGGGCTCTTCTCCAGTTGCCGTGCACAAGCTTCTCACTGCAGTGGCCTCTCTTGTGGAGCATGGACGCTAGGGCGCAGGCTTCAGTAGCTGTGGCTTGAAGGCTCTGGAGTGAGGGCTCAGTAGCTACAGGGCATGGGCTTATTTGCCCCAAGGCGTGTGGAATCTTCCCGGAGCAGGGATCGAATCCGTGTCCCTTGCATTGGCAGGCAAATTCTCAACCACTGGACCGCCAGGGAAGTCTGTATCTCATATTTATTATGAACAGATTCTTTATATACATGGTCACAGCAACACCACGAGATGTGTGTTAGTGTGCCCATTATACAGACAGAAGAATTGAGGAGCAGAGATGCCAGGTTCCTTGCTCAAGTTTATCCAGCCAGGAGTCAAACACAGGTCTGCCTGACTTCAAAGTCTTCTAATCCACCAGAACATGTGACCCATGGTGAGGACATACTCTTCTCTGGTCTCTCCTTGTAGACTTGGAAATGAGGCCGGGTGAGGATGCGGGACTCGCCCAAGAGGCAGATGCAGGACTCTGGCCCAGGCCTTCTTGTTACAAACCCTGGACTCCTCCCTCTACACTGCTGCTTCTCATGGTAGTTTATCCTGCTGGATAGTCATCGACTAAATGTTCACAGCTAAATTCCTCCACCTGATTCAAGCAATGTGCGGGTAAGATTAGTATCAGATTCACCTGGCTGGATCCCCAAATTGCCAAAACTGAGGCGTGACCACTGGGGCTTCTGATCCATGTTACATGGGTAGTTGAATGCAGGGTATGAGATCTACTGATGGGAAGGGAGGTGAGAACATCCTGGAGGATAAATCCTTATGTCAGGTGGACATATCCATTTGGGATTGCACATTCCACCTGATCAGGAGGGACCTGCAAAAGACACTGAGCTCGTGGCAGGTAAGGTAGGCAGACTGTGAAAACTAACTCTTCTCTCTTCATAGTTTTGCCAAGACCTTCTCATGTGGGATGGTGGGTGATGGGGACTTCCACCGACAGTGGCCACTCTCAAGCGTGAGTGATCGATCTGGGCATGGGGTACTCTGTGAGCCCGTCACTACCTCCTGGGGTGCACATTGAGAGATCCGGCATTTGCACGGGACTTTAAAGGTTTCTTTTCTTGATTGCTCTTTTAGAGTGTATGAGAATTAACCATAATAAGTACTGATGGTTCCACTGAAGGAGAAATGTGTCCTTTGATAGGCTCTGTTTGGGTTTTCTGAGAAACAGACATGAAATGTACGAGGGGTTTTCAGAGAGTGACAGCTGTGAAGAACAAAGGAGGACAGAGCAAGAGTGGGTAGGAGACCCTCAGAGCACGATGAAGGTGTGCCACCTGTGACGCAAGGCAAGACAGAGGGGACTGGGGGAGGAAGGAGCCTCAGACTGCAGGGCAGGCTGGCAGGGAGTGCCCAGCAGCAGTGGTCTTAGAGGAGTCCTGCACTGGGCAGAAACGGCCGTGCTCTGGTCTGCTCCTCACGCTCAGTCACTTGTGGCATGAATTCAGGCAGAGTGTAGCCTTGGTGCACATGCTACGTGAATTCAGGCACAGTGGTTGGAGGCTGTCAGCCCCCTGACTCCCTGCCAGTGGCCTCCTGGAGACAATGCATCTGTGTGAATGACAGAGATGAAGCCAGTGCTTTGGGCCCAGAAACATCTGCCTTACTGGTCGCATGGCCACAGGGAAACACGTAAGTTTTTTTCAAGTTAATTAACTGACCTTTCAGTTGCTCAAAATTTGTTAGCTGTCTTCCCTTCTGGGAGGGTTAAATGATGGCTAGCAGGGTAGATACACCTGGGTTCAAATTCCGTTTATGCTTCTTGTTAGCTGTGTGATCTTGGACAAGTTATCTAACTACTCTGGGATTCAGATTTCTCTTCTGAAGATGTAGAAAATAATTTTTAATGTCATAGGGCAGTTGTGCGAATTCAATGACATAATCCGTGTAAAGGAGTAAGAACATAATAGCTGTTAAGTGCCTGAATTCTAGACAGGCGTTCCTCTTAAAGGGCCATGCTTGGCAGTGGCCAGCAGAGGGCAGCATTGCTGCAGTAATCTAACTCAACTCTGGGCTGATGTAATTGGGTCTTTGAAGTTTAGGGCAGAAAAAACCCAAGATCTACAAAGTGCAGCAGAGTGACTAAATGACAGGCTGTACCAGGAGAGATGCAATGGCCCAGGAGCCTGGACAGAACTTAAAAAAAAAAAAGTATTTATTGGTGGATGGTTGCAATGAAACAGAATCAAGAAAAATGCCAAGAATTGAACGTTAGTACCTCTCACGCTGATGGAGCATGCAAAACAAAACCTTACTGAAAAGGACATATTTGCTCTCCTTGAATGTGTCTTGAGGGCCTCTGGAGTCTGGCGACTCGGGTTCTCGTTTGTTTTTATAATTTGTGCCAGAGAGTAAGACATTCTTTGAAAACACTTGGAATGCAATTTAAGGATCAACAATCTAGAGCTGATTGCCCTAAAATGGGGCAGCTTTGGACCTACAGGACATCAGCTATCTGATGCCAGGGCAGTTCCCAAGTAGCTGGGTGGCTTTAAGCAACCGTTGGGACATCTTTCTGTGGGAGGCAGACAGCCTTCTGAAGAGTCTAGAGTGAAGGGCCAGGGTGAGGATTATCACTATTCCATAGTCCCTGAAACATCCCCTCAAAGTTCTTGATTTGCCCTGTGTTACCCTGCAGGACATTCTTCTGGCTTCCCTGGTGGCTCAGATGGTAAAGAATCTGTCTGCAATGCAGGAGACCTGGGTTCGATTTCTGGGTTGGGAAAATCCCGTGGCGAAGGGAATGGCTACCTACTCCAGTATTCTTGCCTGGAGAATTCCATGGACAGAGGAGCCTGGTGGGCTACAGCCCTTGGGGTCACGAAGAGTCAGACACGACAAAACCCTTTTACATTCTGCAGGACATTCTTCTGGTTTCTCTAGCATCTCAGATAAAAGGGGACATTTTCTTACCCTCCCAGCATGCTTCTGACTAACCTTTACTATCTGGCCTATTAGGCGTCTCTGAAATAGCATTTGTTGCTGTTGTTCAATTATTTGGTCATGTCCAGCTCTTTGCAACCCCATGGACTGCAGCACACCAGGCTTCCCTGTCCTTCACCAACTCCCAGAGCCTGCTCAAACTCATGTCCACTGAGTCTGTGATGCCATCCAACCATCTCATCCTCTGTCGTCCCCTTCTCCTCCGGCCTTCAATCTTTCCCAGCATCAGGGTCTTTTCAAATGAGTCAGCTCTTCGCAACAGGTGGCCAAAATATTGGAGCTTCAGCTTCAACATCAGTCCTTCCAGTGAATATTCAGGGTTAATTACCTTTAGGATGGACTGGTTTGATCTCCTTGCAGTCCAAGGGACTCTCAAGAGTCTTCTCCAGCACCACAGTCCAAAGGCATCAGTTCTTCAGCGCTCAGCCTTTTTTTACAGTCCAGCTCTCCCATCTGTACATGACCACTGGAAAAACCATAGCTTTGACTAGACAGACCTTTGTAGGCCAAGTAATATCTCTGCCTTTTAATATGCTGTCTAGGTTTGTCATTGCTTTTCTTTCAAGGAGCAAGTGTCTTTTAATTTCATGGCTGCAGTCACTGTCCACAGTGATTTTGGAGCCCAAGAAAATAAAGTCGGTCACGGTTTCTGTTGTTTCCCCATCTATTTGCCATGAAGCGATGGGACCTGATGACGTGACCATCATTAAACACAGAAATCCCTACTCTTATCTGCCATGGAGCTTTGCTTCATGTACAGAAATACAGTTCTGTTTTATGCTGTTTTCAACCTAAATGCTTAAATCCATGGCCCATCGTGTACCTAGCATTCCACGGTTCGCCTTTTTCACTTAACTGCGTACCTTAGAGAATTTCCAATGCCACATGTCGAAACTGACCTTGTTCTTTGTGACAACCTGATGGTAATTCATTGTATGGATTTGCCAGAGTTAATTTAGAAATGCCAGATTGATGGACATTTAGACTCTTTCCAATTTCCCCCTTTTCAAAACCCCCCCCCCAAAACTGCAAGATCATACTGTGTGTCTTGTTGTCCATATCTGCAAATATTTAGGATGAATGCCTAAAAGTGGAATTGCCAGGTTACAGGAGGTGAGCATTTACAATTTTGACAGATACTGCCAAGTTGCTTCCAAAGGCTGTGCCTATTTACATTCCTATCTCTTTCTAACACTCTCTTTATTACAGTCCACAGATGCCAAGTAAGTTCTCTGTCATGAACTGATGGACTTGAGAGGCTGGTTAGCCTAGCAGTCAAGAGCTAGATGTTGCATTCAAACCCTAATTCAACTCTGCACAATTTATTTGAACTTGAGCAAGTCATTTAACTTCTTATGATTTGGTTTTCTCAGGAGGAAATGATACTATGACTAGTTCCTAATTCCCCAACCCTGATTAGTGTATTAGAAATCAGAGACATCACTTTGCTGACCAAGGTCCACATAGTCAAAGCTATGGTCTTTCCAGTAGTCATGTAGAGATGTGAGAGTTGGACCATAAAGAAGGCTGAGTGCCAAAGAATTGATATTTGTGAACTGTGATGCTAGAGAAGACTCTTGAGAGTCCCTTGAACTGCAAGGGGATAAAACAAGATAATCCTAAAGGAAATCAACCCTGAATATTCACTGGAGGTACTGATGCTGAATCTGAAACACCAATACTTTGGTTGCCTGATGCTAAGAGCTGACTCATTGGAAAAGACTGATGCTGGGAAAGGAAAAGGGGGTGGCAGAGGATGAGATGGTTTGATAGCATCCCTGACTCAATGGACATGAGTTTGAGCACACTCCGGGAGACAGTGAAGGACAGGGAAGCCTGGTGTGCTATAGTCCATGCGGTCGCAAAGAGTTGGACATGACTCAGTGACTGAACAGCTACAACAATCTTCCATTTAAATCATATGTCCCTTTGATAAAAGATCCAGTCTTTAGGTCAGTGAGTGGGCACTCAGGTTTGCAGGTATGGTCTGCTGGTTTGACGACCTTGTATGGTCTCTCCTATTCCATTTTACTCTAGTAAAATTCTTTTTTTTTCTTTTCTGGCTGCAGATATTTTTGATTTAGAGAGTGTTGGCCAACCCTATAGAAATGCTCCTTTCACACCTGTGGAATATCATGTTGCCTGACATTCACTTCTGTAGCACGTCTAATCCTTTCCAGTCCTGGGATCTGTAATTATATACACCCCTTCTCAGCTCTGGCTGCTGCAGACGCACTGCTGGATGGCTTGTCTGTTTCCTCCTTACCTTCCAGTGACCCCTAAAAGAGTTGTTACCTGGAAGGTAAACATCTCCGGCAGAGGTGAATGCACTGGAAATAATCACAGGCTCTTCTATAGGAGCCAGGGAGTGCCTGGTGTGTTACTGGTGGGGCTGGACTTGACTGTAAGTGGCTATGGCTATGCAAACCCACGTGAGGTGAAGTCATGACCAGGAGCAGAGAGACAAGGAACACACCTGAGTGCGCGTGTGTTACACCTGGGCCATCCTATAAGATCGACAGCAACTTCAGCCTAGAATGGTGATTTATAATAAAATTAATTAAAATGCTTGTTCCTTAGCCACACTAACCATCTCAAGTCCTCAACAGCCCCTTGAAAGGACTTCTGGCTTCCATTTTGGACAGCACAGATACAGATCAGTTCCATCACTTCAGAAAATTCTGGTGAAAAGCCCTGCTGTAAAGTGTGGCAACAGCAGCAGGCATGCTGGGACCTCAGCCAAGGCTGCAGGGGGTGGGGGTGGGGGTGGGATGGAGGGGTAAGCAGAGCCCTGCCCCATTGGCTAATACAAGATGGGCTGGGGAACCTGGCTGGGCTTCAGAGGTAGGCCTTGGACCCGGCAGTGCATAGCATCCCAGGAATGAACAAACTCAAGTGAAGTTCCCTTAATGCTATGTGGGGAGGGTGGGTTCATCTTCTTGGCCTGGCATGATCTTGAGAGTCTCAGGCGGATGGGAGCCCCAGGAATCAAGCCTGTACTGAGCATTGTACGTAGATGATTTCATCTGACCTTAGGGGAGATCACACCTCATCTCATAGATAAGGAAACAGCCGCAGAGAAGGGAGCCCAGGCAGAAGCGCTCCTGTGGCTGCTCCGGGCTGCCTCAGTGTGGGGTGGAGGGACTGAGCTCTGGGGGGAGCAGTGGTCTGAGCTCTTAGCTGGAAGCTGGCTGAAGTCCAGCAGGGTAGCTGAGAAGCTCGGACAGGGCAGGTGGCCCTGGGACAATGGGACAGACAACTTTGGGGGTGATGCTGCTGCCTCAGGGTACATATAGAGGCTGTAGTGATGTACCCTGTAGATCTGAGAACGAGATTGGGAGGGTAGGACTATCACACAGTGGTGTCATGAATGTGAGCTCTGTGGGGTCACACAGCCCTTCTCTAAACTCCACTTCTGCCATTTATTCCTTTGCAGCCACTGTGGAAAGCACTTCTCTGAGTTTCAGTTTCCTCCTCTGTAGAATGAACGTGATAAGATGGCATTTGTTATTACCATCATTATCTTTGGAGCCTCAGCTCTAAATACCATGCTTAACATAAATAAACCCTCAATAAAAATTGCATGGGATTGAAACCAGTTGTGAGGGCTGGAGTTTCTCTGGTTGAAACCAGAGACCACCTGGGTGAAAAGAAAGAGACCTACCTACCCAGGGGTATACCAGAGCAATAATTACTGTAAATTACAAATCACTTATCTCTGGCCCACCAAAAGTTCAGTTTTCTTCAGTCTAGGGAAGAGTGAGGTGTGGCTAGGCTGGCTGAGTTTTGATTCTCATCCATGTTGGTCCTGGGTGCCCCAGTGTGGTGTTGTTGCTAGAACTCTCCACACCGGTGTGAGCTGTAACCTCGATTCTTTCCTTCTTCTGACCATCCAGCTGGTACTTGTTGGGACCTCCCTCCTCCAAACAGCACATGAAGTGAAGTGAAGTGAAGTGAATTGGCTCAGTCGTGTCCAACTCTTTGCAACCCCGTGGACTACCAGGCTCCTCCATCCATGGGATTCTCCAGGCAAGAATACTGGAGTGGGTTGCCATTTCCTTCTCCAGGGGATCTTCCTGACCCAGGGATCGAACCTGGGTCTCCCCCATTGCAGGCAGATGCTTTAACCTCTGAGCCACCAGGGAAGCCCATACAAACAGCACATACACGATGAATATTCAGGGTTGATTTCCTTTAGGATGGACTGGTTTGATCTTCTTATAGTCCAAGGGACTGTCAAGAATCTTCTCCAGCACCACAGTTCAAAAGCATCAATTCTCATGGTCTTAAGTTTGTCCAACAAATTAGTTCATCTGAGTCTCAAACACCACCATTAACACCAATAGTACATTCACATGTGTTGTTATCTCATTTGATCTTTACAGCAATCCTGAGTGGTAGCCAGACCATATATTTTTAGTTCCTCTCTATAGATGAAGAAATTGATGTTCAGAGAAATGAATTCTTCAGGTATCTTGGCTAGTGAATGATAACTTAATTGTAAATAATTGATCAAACACTTTTGGGACTGTCCTTAGAAGCATTCTTTGTTTTATCCAGAGCAAAGACTTCCCATTTCCTCATAAAGCTAGCAGAAATGATTTTGCAAAACAGCTGTGGGAAAGTTTTAAAATGAGAAGCATTGTGTTGGAATTTGGTTTTTACTCTCTGCTCCCTGAGACCCCCCACTATTCACATTGGAAGTTGGGGAGAGAGAGCTCAGCTGGCTGATCTGTGAGCTATTGAAGTTTTTGCTTAAAAAGGAAATTTGATCTGTGTCTAAGTGGCACTAATGTGTGGGCTGAAAGCTGCTACTGTAAATTCAGCAAGGGATTCATTAATGCCGTGAGCCTCCTGGAGTGCTGTGGATGGGTGACCTCTGAAATAAAAGCATAACCAGGAAAGATAAGGCTTCATGCATGATCTACAGGACTGTGTTTCTGGTGATCTTCAAGATAGCTTAAGTCAAGAGTACTTAGGGCCAGGAAGCCAGAAGTTGGGTAGGGAGGGGGAGACCACACAAAGATTAAATGATACCACACAATAGATTCTTGGCTTTTAGAAATTCTTTGGCAAATCTCCTCCCTGGCCCCCCATTCTCTTTGCCGGGAATAGTTTTTACACTATTCTCTTTGCTGGGAAAAAGAGGCTATTTTTGAAAATACTACAGTGCAGTCAATAAGGTTCATGAATTGCTGATGGGAAGATGGAGCTGGGAAATCCAGTAGTTCCCTGTATCTCTGGGGTGAGACTTTCTAAGACCTCCAGTGGATGCCTGAAACTGCAGGTGACGCTGAACCCTGTATACTGTTTTTTCCTAACATACATACCTATGATAAAATTTAAATTATAAATTAGGCACAATGAGAGATTAGCAGTAATAATTAGTAATAGAACAATTATGACAATTGGCTCAGACGGTAAAGCATCTGTCTACAATGCGAGAGACCCGGGTTTGATCCCTGGGTCAGGAAGATCCCCTGGAGAAGGAAATGGCAACCCACTCCAGTATTCTTGCCTGGAGAATCCCATGGATGGAGGAGCCTGGTAGTCCACGGGGTTGCAAAGAGTTGGACATGACTGAGCCACTTCACTAGTTCACTCACTGTAATAAAGGGGCTTCCCTGGTGGCTCAGAGGTAAAGAATCTGCCTGCCAGTGCAGGAGACACATGTTTGATCCCTGGTCTAGGAAGATCCCCTGGAGAAGGAAGTGGCAACTCACTCCAGTATTATTGCCTGGGAAATCCCATGGACAGAGGAGTTTATTGGGCTACAGTCTATGGTATTGCAGTCAGGCATGACTTAGTGACTAAACAATAACACTGTAATAAAAGTTATATGAATGTGGTTTCTCTCTCTCTCTCTCAAAATATCTTATTGCTCTGTAGTCACCCTTCTGGGGCTTCCCTGATAGCTCAGTTGGTAAAGAATCCACCTGCAATGCAGGAGACGAGACCCTGGTTCGATTCCTGGGTCAGGAAGATCCCCTGGAGAAGGGATAGGCCACCCACTCCAGTATTCTGGCCTGGAGAATTCCATGGACTGTATAGTCCCTGGAGTTGCAAAGAGTCGGACACGACTGAGCAACTTTCACTTTTCACCCTTCTTCTTGTGATGATTTAAGGTGATACAATGCCTATGTGATGAGATGAAGTGAGGTGAAGGATGTAAGCAGTGTGACATAGCATTAAGCTACTATTGGCCTTCGGACCATAGTCAGGAGGAGGATCAACTGATAACCTAGAGGCTACTAAATGATTAATGGGTGGTGGTCGGTATAAATAATGTAAGCACACTGGACAAAATGGTAATTCGCATCTTGAGTGGGACAGATTGAGACTGCTAGAGATTCAATTAGAATGGCATCCAATTCAAAACTTATGAATTATTTATTTCTGGAATTTTCCATTTAATATTTTCAGACCACAGTTGACCTCAGGTAACAGAAACCACAGAAAGCAAAACCACAGAAAAGGGGGACTATGGTACCAGTCAGAATCCTGCTGAGAATCCTAGTTCTTGGGGTATCAGATGGCTTTGTAAGATTCTGACTTTGACTTGGGATATAGGTTTGGGGTATAGAGGGCCAGTGACTCTGTTAAACCAGCCTTCTGGGAGCTTTCTCTTTTGATATCAAAGGTGTCCTGATAACAGAACAAAACCATTTTTATTGCAAATCAATATTCTGGGTTTGGATTTCAAATCAACTGTTGGAAAAATTGTTTCACCGCTCCCCACCTCCAAGTCTGCTTGTGGCTGTTGTTCCATTACTAAGTCATGTCCGACCCTTGGTGACCCCTTGGAGTGTAGCCCCCAGACCCCTTCTGTCCATGGGATTTCCCAGGCAAGAATACTGGAGTGGGTTGCCACTTCCTTTTCCAGGGGATCTTCCCCACCCAGGGGACCTTTCCCACCCATGTCTCCTGCAGTGGTAGGCTGATTCTTTACCTCTGAGCCGCCAGGGAGGCTCCATGAGATAGACTGAGAATGTGATATTTTTCTTGAAAGCCAAAAAGGATGCAATTTTTATACTCAACCAAGTGAGAGGTTTATAAAGGATACGAACATCACAGACATGGGCAATGATTGGACCTGTATGTTCAGCCAGACATAATAAATTGTGCCCACTTGTTTCTATGGCTTCATATAAATAATGATGACAATTCCAACTACCATAAATGAGTATATACTGTTAAAGAAGATTTTCTGAAAGGGTAAAATTAAGATTCTTATTCAGATATAAAATAAAGGCATGATGAAGATTTTATTTAACTCCTAAATTAAATGAGAATAACAGAAAGGATGGGAGCATGCAGACTCTTTACCCTAATAATTAGACTGCACACCGAAAACCAAAGCCATGGGTCACTGTTTTTAGTAACAGGACTCTGTGCTGTGATTCCTTCTTCATTAGCATGACCTGATTCTTTCAGGAGTCTGCTGCCCAAGAAAATGCTTGGATTGGTCATTACAAGAACTTACTTAAAAGCCACCCTAGGATTCCTGGCATCCCTTGCTTTTATATCCCCACCTTGCTTTTTCTACCGGTCTTGGACTGTTGTATCATGATTTTTACCCAGTCCTAACCAAGAGGATGAGATGGTTGAATAGTATCTCCAATTCAATGGACATGAACTTGGGCAAACTCTGAGAGATGGTGAGGGACAGGGAGGGCTGGTGTGCTGCAGTCTGTGAGTCACATAAAGTTGGACACGACTTAGTGACTGAACAACAACTGAGCATTAGAAAGATTTGCCTTGAATGCAGTGTTCAGTTCGGTTCAGTCGCTCAGTCATGTCCGACTCTTTGTGACTCCATGGACTGCAGCACACCAGGCCTCCCTGTCCATCACCAATTCCCGGAGTTCACTCAAACTCACATCCATCGAGTCGGTGATGCCATCCGCTATCTCATCCTCAGTCATCCCCTTCTCCTCCTGCCCCCAATCCCTCCCACCATCAGAGTCTTTTCCAGTGAGTCAACTCTTCGCATGAGGTGGTCAAAGTACTGGAGTTCCAGCTTTAGCATCATTCCTTCCAAAGAACACCCAGGACTGACCTCCTTTAGGATGGACTGGTTGGACCTCCCTGCAGTCCAAGGAACTCTCAAGAGTCTTCTCCAACACCACAGTTCAAAAACAGCAATTCTTTGGCGCTCAGCTTTCTTCACAGTCCAACTCTCACATTCATTCATGACCACTGGAAAAACCATAGCCTTGACTAGATGGACCTTTGTTGGCAAAGTAATATTTCTGCTTTTTAATATGCTATCTAGGCTGGTCATAACTTTCCTTCCAAGGAGTAAGCGTCTTTTAATTTCATGGCTGCAATCACCATCTGCAGTGATTTTGGAGCCCAAAAAATAAAGTCTGCCACTGTTGCCACTGTTTCCCCATCTATTTCCCATGAAGTGATGGGACCAGATGCCATGATCTTAGTTTTCTGAATATTGAGCTTTAAGCCAGCTTTTTCGCTCTCCTCTTTCACTTTCATCAAGAGGCTCCTTAATTCCTCTTCACTTTCTGCCATAAGGGTGGTGTCATCTGCATATCTGAGGTTATTGATATTTCTCCCGGCAATCTTGCTTCCAGCTTGTGCTTCTTCCAGCCCAGCGTTTCTCATGATGTACTCTGCAGAGAAGTTAAATAAGCAGGGTGACAATATACAGCCTTGACGTACTCCGTTTCCTATTTGGAACCAGTTTGTTGTTCCATGTCCAGTTCTAACTGTTGCTTCCTGACCTGCATATAGGTTTCTCAACAGGCAGGTCAGGTGGTCTGATATTCCCATCTCTTGAGGAATCTTCCACAGTTTATTGTGATCCACACAGTCAAAGGGTTTGGCACAGTCAATAAAGCAGAAATAGATGTTCTTCTGGAACTCTCTTGCTTTTTCGATGCTCCAGCGGATGTTGGCAATTTGATCTCTGGTTCCTCTGCCTTTTCTAAAACCAGCTTGAACATCTGGAAGTTCACAGTTCACATATTGCTGAAGCCTGGCTTGGAGAATTTTGAGCATTACTTTACTAGTGTGTGAGATGAGTGCAATTGTGGGGTAGTTTGAGCATTGTTTGGCATTGCCTTTCTTTGGGACTGGAATGAAAACTGACCTTTTCCAGTCCTGTGGCCATTGCTGAGTTTTCCAAATTTGCTGGCATATTGAGTGCAGCACTTTCACAGCATCATCTTTCAGGATTTGAAATAGTTCTACTGGAATTCCATAACCTCCACTAGCTTTGTTTGTAATGATGCTTTCCAAGGCCCACTTGACTTCACATTCCAGGATGTCTGGCTCTAGGTGAGTGATCACACCATCATGATTATCTTGGTCGTGAAGCTCTTTTTTGTACAGTTCTGCTGTGTATTCTTGCCACCTCTTCTTAATATCTTCTGCTTCTGTTAGGTCCAGACCATTTCTGTCCTTTATCGAGCCCATCTTTGCATGAAATGTTCCCTTGGTATCTCTAATTTTCTTGAAGAGATCTCTAGTCTTTCCCATTCTGTTGTTTCCTCCTTTTTCTTTGCATTGATTACTGAGGAAGGCTTTCTTATCTCTCCTTGCTATTCTTTGGAACTCTGCATTCAGATGCTTAAACCTTCCTTTTCTCCTTTGCTTTTCACTCCTCTTCTTTTCACAGCTATTTGTAAGGCCTCCTCAGACGGCCATTTTGCTTTTTTGCATTTCTTTTTCTTGGGAATGGTCTTGATCCCTGTCTCCTGTACAATGTTACGAACCTCCATCCATAGTTCATCAGGCACTATCTGTCAGATCTAGTCCCTTGAATCTATTTCTCACTTCCACTGTATAATCATAAGGGATTTGATTTAGGTCATACCTGAATGGTTGATTGGTTTTCCCTTCTCTCTTCAATTTCAGTCTGAATTTGGCAATAAGGAGTTCATGATCTGAGCCACAGTCAGCCCCTGGTCTTGTTTTTGCTGACTGTATAGAGCTTCTCCATCTTTGGCTGCAAAGAATATAATCAATCTGATTTCGGTCTTGACCATCTCATGATGGCCATGTGTAGAGTCTTCTCTTGTGTTGTTGAAAGAGGGTGTTTGTTATGACCAGTGCATTTTCTTGGCAAAACTCTATTAGCCTTTGCCCTGCTTCATTTCGTACTCCAAGGCCAAATTTGCCTGTTACTCCAGGTGTTTCTTGACTTCCTACTTTTGCATGTGTTCAAATCACAATAAATTCCCACCTTACCTTTGCCTCTTTGAGGCACTTCCAAAGCTTTGAGAGATGGTGCTGTGTTAATGCAGTGAGCAGTTAACAGCTTTGACAGATGAAGAGGCTGTGTTGGTGATATTTGGGGAGCCAGATTTGGGGTTCCCACTGAGATCCAGGTGGGTATTATTGCCATGGCCAGTGCGTTGGAATACAAAACCGAATGCCCTCTCAGGGCACTGAGCCTTCTCCTTGGGGACTTTCTGCTTATGAGGACAGGGCAGGTATTGATAAAGAGAACTTGCATCAAGTAGAACTTTGATCTCTTTCATTGAGCTCCTAGATGCTGACTTTATCTCCTTTCCTAAAAATAAGAAACCCTTCCTCAGTGTCCAAATTTGGAAAAAAAAAAAGTTTATATCCTTTGTGAAAATCTGTTTGTCTCCCTGTCTTTGTCACTTCTTTTGTCCATCCACAGGATGAAATTTGTAAGGAAGAGGTATAGGTCCTGAAATACGCCCTTTCCTCAAACTGGCCCTGAAGACTAAGAAAGTTCAAAAACGGAGAAAGCTTCAAACTTCCTTTGGTCTTCATTTCTTAATTGGCATAAAGAAAATTCAGATTTCAAAATCACATTCTTAAGGGATTCTTTGACCAAAGCAAAAAAAAAGAAGTGTTCATCTTTACACTTAGAGCACTGAGAACTAATCTGCACCTCACTGCACATCCTGGAGAATCCCATGGATGGAGGAGCCTGGTGGGCTGCAGTCCATGGGGTCGCGAAGAGTCAGACATGATTGAGTGACTTCACTTTCACTTTTCACTTTCATGCATTGGAGAAGGAAATGGCAACCCACTCCAGTGTTCTTGCCTGGAGAATCCCAGCGACGGGGGAGCCTGGTGGGCTGCTGTCTCTGGGGTCGCACAGAGTCAGACACAACTGAAGTGACTTAGCAGCAGCAGCAGCAGCACATCCGTGTGATTCTGCATTCTTCCTCTCTCTTCATTAGCATGACCTGATTCTTCCAAGGGCCTGCTACCCAGGCAAATAGTTTCATTGTTCATCGTGAAGATTTCTTGAAACCTTTGCTTTGAGGTCTTCCAACTCTGCACTGTAGAACTGTGATCCTTACTCAATGCCTAATCAAGCCCTGTTTTGAAAACCCGCCTGACATCAAACTTCCAATTCTTAATACATTTTGACTTTCCCTTTCTTCCTTGGAGATACTTCACCATTTGTAATGTGGCATTCTTCCTTGGAGGAGGAAATGGCTACCCGTTCCAGTATTCTTGCTTGGAGAATCCCATGGACAGAGGAGCCTGGCAGGCTACCGTCAATGGGGTCACAAAGGGTCGGACATGACTGAAGCGACTACGCATTCACACACTCTTCCCTCAGCAAGCAACAAATTCGGCTTTGTCTTATCAAGAGATTGTGTTGGTGGTATTTGCAGAGGCAGCTTCTGATGGATGTTATAGTTATTTTCAAGGCGATGTCAACGTGCAGAGACTTTTACAGATTGGAAGTAAATGAATTTGCAAATGACTGCAAAACTGCCTTTTTTTAAAAAAAAAGAGAGAGGGGGCCGCTTATCCCTCCACCAGACAGAATATATTTGCATGTCTATAGACAGAAATTACTTGCATTGCAATCAGTTATCTACAATTTACAGAGCTATAAAAAAACCTCAAAGGCAACGAAAGCAGCAGATCTCCCATAGAATCAAAATCAGATGCCCCGGAAGGATGTACTCTAGACAATGCATAGTTTTCTCCTGAAGCACAAATTCTTCCCTAAGAGACTAGGTGTTGGGTGTCTAGGACGGTTCTCGGCCATTTCCCAAACAGCTTGTCTTTAATCTTCAGCTCGTCCTACAGAATGAATACTGTAATTTCCTTTTTTTGTAAGTGAGGAAACTGAGGCTTAATGAGGTTTTTCAGAAACCACAAAAATGGTAAAATAATATGGGCAACATATATTTGGTTAGTGAACACATACATAGAGGGAAAATTGCACAAATCTTTGAATGGTGGAGACAAAGGGATTACTGGGGATTAAAAGAAATGCAATTGATACTATGTATGAAATAGATAGCTGATGAGAACACACTGCACAGCACAGGGAACTCTGCCTGATGCACTGTGGTGACCTGAATGGGAAGTCCAAAAGGGAGGGGAGATACAAACACCTGAGGCTTCCCAGGTGTTTCAGGGCTAAAGAAGCCGCCTGCCAATGCAGGACGTGCAGGAGATGTGGGTTTGATTCCTGGATTGGGAAGATCCCCTGGAGGAGGAAACGGCAACCCACTAAAATATTCTTGCCTGGAAAATCTCATGGACAGAGGAGCCTGGCGGGCTAGAGTCCATGGAGTCTCAAAGAGTTGGACACGACTTAGTGACTGAGCAGGAACACTAGATAGGTATACGTATGAATGATTCATTTTGCTGAACAGTAAAAAACTAACACAACATTGTAAAGCAACTATACTTCAATAAAAATTAATTTAAAAAATAAAAGAAATGCTGGGTGCTCTCCAGTTCTTCAAGTTTTAAAATTTAATGTATAGGGGTTGCACCTTTCATTGTCTCTGAGCTATTTCATAACTCTGTAAGTTGAAAAAGACCCCGTAATAATGTAACAGATTCTTGTCCACATTCAATGCAAATGAATGTCTGGTGGAGGAAGCCAGTCTTGCATCTTTTAACAAACGCGCTCTAGGTTTTCTGAAATGCAATCAGCACTTCTGATTGCCTACATGTGTGTCTGCTCTTTGACGTCTCCTTTGAACCAACTGAACACCTTACAGTGCCCTCATTACTTGATGAATAGAACAGAATCCTTGACGCGTGTTTATTTTATATTTGCACGAGAATCGTGATTTCTAGCTTTTCAAAAACTATCTTTTAACATTTGGAAAGGAGTTCAGCCTTTCATTAGTCAGCTTGGGGCACTTAGTGTTTCAGGCCATAGGGGAGATTAGTGGCTCATCTAAGGCTCTCCTTGCTCTGAAATTATTAGATTTTATGACTACATACCTGACATTCCTAGAGCAGCACTGTAAGCCTTCTATTGTTTTCTTTCCTGAGTTATCTGATAGCGCAGGCAGTCTGTTAAACACAGTCTGCGCAATTAGGCCCAGCTAATGTCTTCCTGACTAAAACGCCAGCATAAATATCTCACAGCAGCCAGTGATTGAGGATAAATAGAGGCCAATTAATGGGGACCCTCTAGGTGTTATCATGGAAACAGGAGTGACTGTATGGATTCTGAAAAGTGAAAAAGTGAACGTGTTAGTCACTCAGTTGCGGCCGGCTCTTTGCGACCCTGTGGGCTGTAGCCTGCCAGGCTCTTCTGTCCATAAAATTCTCCAGGCAAGAACAGTGGAGTGAGCAGCCACTCCTTTCTCCAGGGGAATCTTCCCAACTCAGGGATCTAACCGGGGTCTCCTCCCTTGCAGGCAGATTCTTCACCATCTGAGCCAGGTAAATGTGACTTCTTTCTGAAGATGTTTGAATTTCAGATACAATTAACTAAGCGTTTGAGTCCTTGGAAGTTTCACAGCTATCACTGTAGTTCTCTGACCCATCTCATATGTCACCCAAGGGGTCTTTGTGTATTTGGGACCCCTGCTTTGGTGTCCTTAGACTGGCATCATTAATTACTTGGTATAATGTATTGCAGTTGGAATTCTCAAGTTCAAAGCATCAACAAATTCAGATGTATTCAGAAGATAGAGTTGCAGTTAATGGCCCTCTTTGCTGCAAGTGATGGAAAACCTCACTTATGGCCCTCAGTTTTCTGGAAAACCCAACTTATGCTTGTTTAGGCAAAAAAAAAAAAAAAAAAAAAGTCTTCATTACCTCATATGGCAAAAGGCCCGAGGCAAGGTGAGTCAGGTATAGCTGGGTCTCCTCCCTGTGCTCAGTCACGAAGTCCTGTCTGACTCTTTGTGACTTTACAGACTGTAGCCTGCCAGGCTGCTCTGTTCTTGGAATTCTCCAGGCAAGAAAACTGCAGTAGGTTGCCATTTCCTCCTTCAGGGGATCTTCTTGACCCCCTCCTTCAGGGGATCGAACCTGAGTCTCTCTCATCTCCTCCATTGGCAAGCAGATTCTTTTTCCACTGAGCTACCTGGGAAGCCCATAGCTAGATCTGGTGGCTGAAAAAATGTCATTAGACCTGGTTTCCCTTTTTTTCTTGGTTCTTCTTCCTCTGGGCTCACTTTACTGTCAGAAGCCTTCCCCTCTTGATGGCATCAGGCCACTCCTGGTTTGCAACCTCATTTCTCCAAGACCAGAGGAAGACAGTTTGGCTTTCATCAACTCTTTTCTGATTGCTCAAACCAAAGGCTCAGGATTAGCTCTGATCATTTAATTTCCATGATTGGGTCACAGGCCCATCTCTGATCATCATGCTGGTTATTGTGACCAGGAAGGCGTGTTATTTTGATGGGTCAGGTTTATGTCACATGTCCAATCAGGGGTGGATATTCACTCTGTGTCCCACCCAAAGCACAAAGAATGAGGTGGGGGTCGGGGGTTGGGGATGGTGACACTCCCTAGAGGAAAAAGAGGAAATCTAGCTATTGGAAACCCAAACCAGCACACAGGAATAGTAATTATATGTTCCCCAAGGCCCTAAGTTTAAAATCCTTGTCAAGTGGCAGTACTTTCTGAGGACTCTGCAGAACAGCTGTGTTGCTAATTGGTATCTAAAAATATCCAATCATTCTATCAATAAACACTCACTGAGCAGTGTCTATGAGACTGGCTATAAACTAGATATTGAGGATATGGAAAGAAAACCCACAGTCATTGCCATCAAGGAGAGCATGACATTATTGCCATTTTATCGTCAGGGTCCTTGATTGTTAGACAATCCTGCTGAAAGTAGAAACCGACACTGAGCCCCAGTATGGTGTCAGTGCCCCGGGTGATCAGCCAGCTACACGGTAGAAAGTTGGTTACACTGGACTTCTTCCATCATGGAAGGGGCTGCATTTGTCCATACTGGAATAGACCTTCTGTATACAAAATTTTCTTCCCTGCACATAAAGCTGCTGCCAAAACTGCCATCTGTGGACTTGAAGAATGACTTATCCACCATCTTCATATTCCACACAGTGTGGCTTTGGATCAAAAACTCATTTCACAGAGAAAGAAGCAGGGCCCCTGCTCATGGAATTCTCTGGTCTCACCATGTTCCCCACCATCATGAAGCAGCTGGCCTGATTGGACATTGAAATGGTCTTTTGAAGACCCAGTTACAGCACCAGATAGGTGGCAAAACCTTGCAGGGCTGGGATAAGTGTCTCCAGAAATCTGTGTATGCTCTGAATCAGCATCCCAAATATGGTACTGTTTCTGTGATAGCCAGGATCCACAGATTTGGGAATCAAGCAGTGAAGATGGGAGTGGCTCCTCTCACTATTACCCCCAGTGACCTACTAAGCAAAAATTAGCTTCCTGTTCTTGCGACTTTCGGCCCCTACTGGCCTAGAGGTCATAGTTCCAGGGGGAGGAATGCTTCCAACAGGAGACACAACAATGATTCACTGAACTGGAAGTTGAGAGGGCTGCCAAGCTACTTTGGGCTCTTCATGCCTCTTTAATCAACAGATAAGGAAGGGAGTTACTGTGTTGATGAGGGTGACGGGTCCTGATGATCAGGGGGCCATTGGACTGCAACTCTACAATGAAGAGGAGGAAGAGTATATCTGAAACACAGGGGATCTCTGTAGGTGTCTCTTTGTATTACCATGCCCCATAACTAAGGTTGTTGGAAAACGATGGAAAAAAGTCAAAGTATTGTTAACTTTATGTCATAGTCTTTAAATTATAGGAGATTAAAGAGGGAAGAAAAATCACTTGAGGGCTTATCAGGTCTTCTGGGAAAGGGGTTAGTGCATTTTCAGTCATTAGGTGGAATTATGACCTTGTTAATGTCTTTATTTGGAGATTAAGTATGGCTTAGGGAGATGCACATAGGTGTCAAGTTGACAAGGGGTGGATTGTTAGTTGCTCAGTTGTGTCCAACTCTTTGCGACCCCTGGACTGTAGGCCATCAGGCTTCTCTGTCCATGGGATTCTCCAGGCAAGAATACTGGAGTGGATTGCCATCCTCTTCCCCAGGGACTCTTTCTGACTCAGGGATCAAACCCAGGTTTCCCCCATTGCAGGCAGATTCTTTACTATCTGAGCCAACAGGGAAGCCTTTATATATCAACTTGATTGAGCTAAGGGGTGCCCAGCTAGCTGGTAGAACATTCTTTCTGGGTGTTTCTGTGTTTCTGGAAGAGACTGGCATCTGATTCAGTAGACTGAATAAAGAGATCTGTCCTCACCAGTTGGGTGGGCATCATGCAACCTGTCAGTGGTCTGAATGGAACAAAAAGGTGAAGAAAGGGAAAACTCTCTCTCTCTCTTCTTGAGCTGGGATCTCCATCTTTGCCTGTCCTTGGACATCAGAGCTCTTGGTTCTCAGGGCTTCAGACTCTGGCACTTACACCAGTGGATTCTCCGTTCTCAGGGCTCTGGATTTGGACTATACGGTACCATCAGTTTTCTTCATTTTCCAGCTTTCAGAGAGCAGCTTATGGGGCTTCCTGGACTCTAAAACTGCGTGAGCCAGTTCCCATGATACATGTCTTCTCATGTGTCTCTCTATTTATCCTATTGGTTCGGTTTTTCTGGAGAAAGCTGACCGATGCAGGTGGATAAAATGTTTAATTAAATCAGGGACATGTTGAGTTTAGGTGAGATGTAAAGTTGACAGTTTCAGATATTAGTCTGAAACTCAGAGAGAGGCCAGAGAGCACAGATACACATTTGGGTGCTGTGATAATTTTTGAGGGTGGTCAGATTAGCACGAACATGGCAGCTTAAACAACAGAAATCTATTCTCTCTCAGTTCTGGAGTCAAGAAGTCCAGAATCGAGGTGTCAGCAGGTTTAGTTCCCTCTAGAGTTTCCAGGGGAGGAGTCGTGCCTCTTCTGGCTTCTGGTGTGTGTGTGTGTTCTCAGTCATGTCCAACTCTTTGTGACCCCATGGACTTGCGGCTGCTGCAATTCTTGGCTTGAGTCTGCCTAACTCTAGTCTCTGCCTTCGCATGGCCTTTCCTTCTGTGTGTGTCTGTGTCTTCTCTTCTCTTGAAAGGTCACTCTCCATTGGCTTTATTTTTAGAGTCCTACTGAAACATGAGATGATCTCGTTTGGAGATCCATAACTCGATTACAGCTGCAAAGGGCCTATTTCCATCCAAATAAGTTCATGTTCACAAGTACCGGGTAGGCCTCGAATGTGTCTTTTGGAGACCACTATTCAGTTTACAACGGGAGCTATCAACTTATTTATTTATTTTTGGGAATACAATATTATACATATTTCAAAAATATTCAAAGTTAGAGAATGTAGTTATAACTGAATTTTTAAATTATAGAAGTCTTTTTTTTTTATGACAAATACTTGTTTCACAAGGTATAGTTTCCAAAGTGTGATTTAGCCACCCAAGTATCTGTTCATATATAGCTCTCCTCTATAGATCTGAATATTAAAATATTTGTTGGCAATTAGTGATTCTATTTCTTCAGCTTCAGTGTAGTTGGTAGCCTATTACATACAATAGAAACACTTCTTGCCAAAGTCATCAGTGGCCTCTAGGTCATCCATGGCCTTTGTATTTTTAAATTCATTGGTGTTTGAAAATATTGTCATCTCGTGCTTCATTCAATGTTTGTCAGAGCCAAGTACTTATTCCTTTCTGAAACACTTTCCATTGCTTCCACTAAATCATTTCTTTTAAAAAATTTCTCTCAAATTTCTGGTTATTTAAAGACTCATTCACCTCTGAGTGCTAAGTTGCTTCAGTCGTGTCTGACTCTTTGCAACCCTATGGACTGTAGCCCTCCAGGCTCCTCTGTCCATGGGCAAGAACACTGGAGTGGGTTGCCGTGCCCTTCTCCAGGGGATCTTCCTGACCCAGGGATTGAACCTGCAACTCCTGTGTCTCCTGCATTGGTAGGCAGGTTCTTTACCACTAGTGCCACCTGGGAAGCCTTTGTTCACCTCTATCAGTTGTTAAAATATTGACATATCTCAAGAAACAGTCAAGGACAGTCTCCTTGTCTTCCTCTCCAAAGGAAAAGTTATCCACAATGGTAATATTTTACATGGATATCTTTTCAATATATGGACCTAGTTCAGACTTATTTTTTTTAACTGAGGTATAGTATGCTCAGGGGTAAAGCATCTGCTTGTAGTGTAGGAGATGCAGGGGACTCGGGTTAGATCCCTGGGTCAAGAAGATCCCCTGGAGGAGGAAATGGTAGCCCACTCCAGTATTCTTGCCTGGAGAGTCCCATGGACAGAGAAACCTGTTGGGCTACAGTTCAGGAGATCATCAAGAGTTGGACACGACTGAGTGACTGAGCATGCATACTACCCTGTTGTATTGACCTAATGAAATTTGCTTGCCTAGAGGATTGAAAATGGTTCTGAGCTTTCTGAGACTCTTTCTCTTTATAGGTGTAAACTTTTTCCTGAATGGGGAGGGACCCGTGAGGGTGAAGTACTTTCTAGTTGGAGCAATGATGGGAGCTGGGATATTGATGGCATGGATGAGGGACAAAATCTGAGTGTTTGTTTTGTGACTGAAAAGGACAAAGTTGTGAGAGTTGGGTCAAATTGTGGAGAATCTTCACTATCAAGGTCAGGACCTCTCTGTGGAAATAGTGGGATCTGCCCAGAATCAGAACTCCCTGCTCCACTTCTGTAGCTGTGATTTAGCCTTGGTTTTCAACCCAGAATGGAGCTTTTAATGTTTTCTCTGGGCTTTTTTGGGAGGTGCTCTAGATTGAGGTCAGATTTTCATAAGTCAGCCTGGAATTCCTTGGCTGGGAAGTGGGTGGAGTAGCTCAGGTAAAGGGCAGCCTGATTGGTGATCTGTTGTTATGGGCACTGTGGAGTCCACCCCAGCATCCATGGACTTTGTACCACTCAGGGTGACCTGGATCAAACAGACCACAAAGGTAGAGTCCACAGGAGCTTGAGCAGTAGTGACCAGAGGGCTCATTTGCATCCTTGGTGTGTTTTTGTTTCCCTCCTTCTTCCAGCTCTGGGGAGAGATGAGTTCCTTCTGTTTTTGTTAAGTTCCTCTGGTTTGAGGAGTGAAGGAGAAGGGGAAGAGGGAGGGGGTTGTGGAGGAGAGGATTTATAAGAACATCCTTCCAGTGGGTGATGTCTGCAGGAGGTGGACGGATGGTTTCAATTCCACTCTGGCAAGGCAGACCGGCCCACACTGCCAGCACATTGCTCTCTTTCAAGTCTCACACTGATTCGAGAAGTTTGTGGACAACTTTGTACTTTGGTTCTCAGCCAGCTGTCCTAAAGGAACAACTCCCCTTGGCTTCACGTTTTCTCTCTCACCCTCACTGTTCCTAACCAAAATTAGAGGATAATAATTGTTTTCCTAGCAAATAACTGCTCCGAAGGAAACCTAAGAAGGACCTAAGCCAGTGTCATCTTTTTAATACCTTTGTGACTTTTCTCCCTTTGATCACAGAAGCTCAGCACCCTTAGATTGATAGCAGCCTGGAGATTGTCCAGGGCAAGTGGGTCCTTGTACACACAGACATCAGGCCTGGAGGAATAGATTTTTCTTTTCTTTTTGGCCGTGCCATGTGGCATGTGGGATCTTAGTTCCCTGACCAGGGATCAAACCTGTACCCCCTGCACTAGAAGCCTGGGGTCTCTTTCCAATTAATTAACTTATTTTTAAACTGGAGGATTACTGTTTTACAACGTTGTTAGTTTCTGCTGGAAAGCAGTGTGAATCAGCCATACGCATGTATACGTATATTCCCTCATTATTCAGCCTCCCTCCCACCAACCCTCCATCCCACCCATCTAGGTCATCACAGGGCACCACGCTGAGCTCCCTGTGTCATATAGCACTTCCCGCTAGCTATCTATTTTACACATTAGCGTATAAGCGTCAGTGCTACTCTCTCAATTTGTCTTTTGTTCTCTTTCCCCCCGTTGTGCCCACAAGTCTCTTCTCTGCAAGCTCAGAGTCTTAACCACTGGACTTCCAGGGAAGTCCTTGTTGTGCATTTGAGCTACTAACTCAGTTTAGGTTTTTTTTGTATTTAACGTGCCACCCAATTTTCTGATGCTTCCCAGGTAGCTCAGTGGTAAAGAACCTGCCTGCCAATGCAGGAGACATAGGAGACTTGGGTTTGATCCTTGAGTTGGAAAGATCTGGAGAAGGGCATGGCAACCCACTCCAGTATTCTTGCCTGGAAAACCCCATGGACAGAGGAGCCTGGAGGGCTGCAGTCTAGGGGGTTGCAAAGAGTCAGAAACCACAGAGTAACTGAGCATGCACATTTTTTGTTGTATCAATGAAAGGGGAAAAATAACTCTATTCATCTCTCTAACTCTCCAAAATGTTCTTCACTTATTAAAAATGTAGGGTCCAATTCACTTGTCTGTTTATTATCCATACCACGTCCCTCTCCTCTGTCTTCCTCCTGCTCTTTCTTACACCAACATAGTTCACCATGCTCTAGCCCCATCTGGGATGGAACGGAACGGGAAGTGGTAACAGATCCATCCTTACATCAAGGTTCTCAACTGGCTGCCAGAATCTGTGTAGAATGCAAATCCGATCATAGAACCCGCAAGCTTGAAACAAAGGTCAGCAACTTTTTCTGTAAAGGGTCGTGTAGTAAATATGTTCAACATTGCAGGCTCTGTGATGTCTGTTACAACCACTCAACTCTGCCATCGTGGTGTGAAAAGAGCCATAGAAAATATGTAAATGAATGGCCGTGGCTATGTTCCAATAAAAATGTATTTACCAAAACAGGCTGGGAGCCAGACATGGCTCAGGGCCGTTGTTGGCTAACCCCTAGCTTGAAATTCTTTATTCTTTGGGCTGTGCCCTCAGATTGAAACCCAAACTCCTACCCGGCGTGTCAAGCCAGCATGCTTTGGCCCTGCCATTTCTAGTGCCTTCCTCCCTCGCGTGTTGAGTTCCAGCCACACTGGCTTTACTTCTATTTCTCAGACTTGCTTTGCTCTCTCCCACCTCAGGGAATTCACAGGAGTTGTTCCTTTTGCTGTAAACCACCTTCCAATCCCTTTTCTCCTGCACTCATTTACAGTCAACTTATCCCCTGGATCTCCTTTTAATCTTCTCTTCCTACAGCAAGTCTCCCTTAATCCTTGTGTACTCCTTAATCCCTGAGGACTCTTGTTAGCCAATGACAGAAATTAAATTTGATTAAACTGAAGCATTAAAAACAAAGGATTTTTTTTGGCTGAAATAAATAAACTCTGGATCGGGCTAGGAGGCACTGAGCTTGGGGATGAATAAAATCAGAGCTGCGATCCATGACGTAGTGGATGTACAATGTATGCATCTTGAGGTTGAAAGTCAGAGATGTCTCCTAAATCTAGTGGCCTCAACTGACTACAACATAGCCGAGAAACTAGAAGCAGCAAGGGCCTCTGAGCCTCAAAAAGGATGGTATTAAAGCAAAGAGAAACAGCCTTGCAGTGTGCTTATTAGAGAGCTCCCCAGACTCTAAATCACAGCCCAGTTATTTTGAGTTTAGTTACTTCATAACAAGTTTATTTATTAATTTAAAACCTATGGAAGATAAAAGCAGCTTTTTGAAAAGATATTTTATCAGGGAGAGGAGGAACTGCCAGAAGCAGACACACTGACACCAACTAGGAGCGGCAGTTAAGTGAGAGGAAGGTGGAGAGGGAACCTTTCAGGATGCAGAGGAGGCTAGGACCATTTGGTGATGGAGAAAGTAGTTAGAACCTTCTGTAGGTACCAAGAGCATCAGTGCTTTATAATATCTCAGAGCAAAGTGTATATAATGCTTATTATATGACAGGACCTGTTCTAAACACTTTATGGGACTTATTTAATATTATAACAACCCTTGCAATCCTCCCATCATCATTAGTTTATATATATTTTTTAGTTTCCTGTTATTGTGTAGCCAAAATGTAGTGGTTTCAAGCAACCAGTATTTCTTTCCCACTTCTCACGGATCAAGCATATAGGTGTAGATTAACTGGTCCTTGGGTGCAGGGTCTCTGGTACGTCTGCAATCCAGGGGTCAGGCCAGAGTGGTCTCAGAGTTAGACTGGGGGAGGACTCACTTCCCAGCTAAGTTACCCAGCTGTTGGCCGGATTCAGCTTCTGTGGCTGCTGGACTCAGAGCCTCCGTTCCTTGCTGGCTGGAGTTTCCTGCCAAATGGGTCTTTCTATAGGTCAGCTTCCAACACGACAACTTGCAAGTGAGAAGAGTCAGAGTGATTGTGGGCAAGATGTTAGACCTTATCTAATCTTTGGAATGACTTCTATCACTCTTGCTGGGTTCTAGTCCTAAGGAATGAACACATGGTTCATCATAGAAAATAGTGAAAAGCAAAAATAGAAAATTAACTGCTGTGCTATTACACAGAGATAATCTTTTTATGTATGCATTTTGCTGTGTCGGGTGTCAGTTGTAGTACGTGGGGTTTTCACTGAGGCACACAGACTCCCCAGTTGCGGTACGTGGGCTTAGTTGCTCTGCAGCGAGTGGGATCCCAGTGGGATCCCAAGCCAGTGTCCCCTGCATTGCAAAGTGGGTTCTTAGCTGCTGGGCCAGGGAAGTCCCCAGAGGTACCCTTTGCCAATGCTTTCTTTCTGCTTCCTCTAGTATTTTTTTTTTTTTTTTCCATTTGTGAATGTTGTGTCATCCATATCTGCATCTAAATATGTAACTTTTTCTCTCCTTTTGAATGAAAACAGCCAGCCTTAGCTAACACTGTGCTAAGTGCTTACAAAGACCCACTGTCAGGAGCCCTACTTCTTGTCACTAAGTTCCTGGGAATTGACAGTCTAGGGAGGAAGTTGGAACCAAGGCTAACAAGGCACAGTTGTCATGAGGCTCAGTGTTTTGCGATTTCACCTGACATCTTCAGTGTGACATGGGGACAGCATCTGGTTCTAGCCCCGCCAGGAGGTGTGGGTCAAACCTCTGGGACCTGACCTGGGGGCTGTCCTTACTGACACCCTCTGACAGCCAAAATGGTTCTCTACTCTATAAGAGCAATTCTTTTCTTAAAATCCCTCACCGTAGGGGGAATCATCTGAAATTGAAAAACACCATTAATTCCAGTCCTCAAATTGACTTCCATCCTGCTAAAAAAAAAAGAAAGACAAAAAATAAGACAACTTGCAAATCACATCAAAATGGACAAAACTGCTTCATTTGTTAAGTTAGCCTAACAAAGCATTGCCCTTCACACCTTACTCTGCATAGTATGGCTGTGTGCCTATTTTCATTAATCCATTACACAGAGCACAATGAAGACATGAAGATTTTTCTCTTGAATTGCAAAGATGATGCTAAAATTTTAAGCAATTCAAACTTTAGTGTGAACAAATAGCAGAGCGGTAGTGACAAAACAAAAAAAACCCATGAAAGCGAAGAGTTACACTGCCCTCTCTGAAGAGGCTGCTATCACCAGGCATGAGGCACCAGATTGTACCCCATATAAATGAGCAAAGCACCAGGATTCTGAGAGGAAAAGCTGATGAATCAGGTACTCACTGAACAATTGCGAAACTCACCCCATGGTCTCTTGACTCGGGCATTTAGCTGTCTGTAAGGTGAGCAAAAGGCAAATGCACTTTCCAAAATGCAAAGATTTTAGTAGATGAAAGAAGTCCACTACAGAAAACTGGGTTGATAAAACGAATCAAATTTCCCCACTGTGTAATTCTAGCCCTGTTGTACCAAAGGCTTCCAAATGTATCAGGAACTGGGAGGTTAGCTACTCTCTCTTTGATTCTTCTGCCTCCAAATTTATTTCTCCTAGTCTTCTTCATCTCAGTAAATGATAATATCTTGCATCTATTAATAGTTACTTACCTAAATTAAGAACTGGTGGCTCAGTTGGTAAAGAATCCACCTGCAATGCAGGAGACCTGGGTTTGATCCCTGGGTTGGGTAGATCCCCTGGAGGAGGGCATGGCAACCCAGTCCAGTATTCTTGCCTGGAGAGTCCCCATGGACAGAGGAGCCCGGTGGGCTGTAGTCCATGGGGTCAAAAAGAGTCAGACACAACTTAGCAACTAAGCACAGCACGGTACAAACTAAGAACCTAGGTATCAACTCTGTGCTGGTCAGGTTTATGTGAGGCTGGTCTTGCTCCTGCTCTGACCTGGAGCCCTGTTTGGAAGCAGGGAAGGAATATTGTCAGTGGTCCCACTTCCCTCACTGAGGTTAAAGTCCTGAAGTTTCCATGTTGCCTGCGCTGAAGGCAGTGGCCAGGTCAGGGCAGCTCCGTGGGCAGCTCAAGGTTGCATGTTGTTTCTGGGCAGCCAGGAATCACGTGACTTCATTTGGGCTCCCAAAGAAAGACCTATTTCTCTGCATAGTGTAAAAGTGTAATTTTCCAAAGGTTAAACAGGCATGATTCTAAAATTGAAAACAACTCATCATTTATTCATTAATCAGAGAACCAGTAATAAGCTGAAACCTGTCCAAGAGTGTTTGAGAAACTAGGAATATATACATACATGCATTAATTATAGATAATATATAATAATAGAATATATAATATTAATTATATATGTATGTAGTTATATACAAATATGCAATTATATGGCTATACATATTATATAATAATTATGTATTATGTGTAATTGTATGTACATTTAAGTTAAAAGATTGCTGGTTTAAGTCCGACAGGGTCATATATCACAGCTTATGGGGTATCTACTCCCCCAGTCTTAAATTGTTTGTGTCTCTACCAGACAAAATTCTGCAAGTGAACCTTTGTCCTTACAGGGTTGTAAAATAGCCCAGGAAATAAAAACTAAAGACCAGTACTGCCCTGAAAACGTGCTCAGTAACCTCTTTTGTCTATTTCCGGCAATCAGATAATTTTTCTGATACTGGATTCTAATGAAAGCTCCCTGCTCAGGATAATTTGATGGTGGTTGAAAGGGGCTCCATACCAAAGTTTATCCTGACAGCGTGCTGTGGCATCTCATTCTTCACTTAAGATTTTCAAGCCTCATAGTTAATATTTATTAAAAACCTTGTTGTTCAGTCGCTCAGTTGTGTCTCACTCTTTGCGACCTCATGGACTGCAGCATGCCAGGCTTCCTTTTCCTTCACCATCTCCTGGAGCTTGCTCAAACTCATATCCATTGAATTGGTGGTGCCATTCAGCCATCTCATCCTGTCATCCCCTTCTCCACCTGCCGTCAATCTTTCTCAGCATCAGGGTTTTTCCAATGAGTTGGCTCCTCGCATCAGGTGACCAAAACATTGAAACGTCAGTCAGCTTCAGCATCAGTCCTTCCAGTGAACAGTCAGGGTTGAGTTCCTTTAGTTTGATCTGCTGGCTTTCCAAGGTACTCTCGAGAGTCTTCTCCAGCAGCACAGGTTGAAAGCATCAATTCTTCAGCACTCAGTCTTCTTTAGGGTCCAACTCTCACATCCATACATGACTATTGGAAAATTCATAGCTTTGACTATACAGACCTTTGTTGGCAAAGTGATGTCTCCTTTTTAATACACAGTGTAGGTTTGTCATAGCTTTTCTTCCAAGGAGCAAGCATCTTTTAATTTCATGGCTGTAGTCACCACCTGCAGTGCTTTTGGAGCCAAGAAAATAAAAAGTCTGTCATTGTTTCCCCATCTATTTGCCGTGAAGTGATGGGACAATATGCCATGATCTTCATTTTCTGAATGTTGTGTTGTAAGCCAGCTTTTTCACTCTCCTCTACCTTCATCAGAGGCTCTTTAGTTCCTCTTGGCTTTCTGCCAAAAGGATGATGTCATCTGCATATCTGAGGTTACTGATGTTTCTCCCAGCAATCTTGATTCCAGCTTGTGCTTCATCTAGCCCGGCATTTCGCATGATGTACCCTACCTAGAAGTTAAATATGCAGGGTGCAAAATACAGCCTTGACATACTCCTTTCCCAATTTGAACCAAATTTAAGCACCTACTCTGTGCCAAAAAGTGCTAAGCATTTTATATGGATAACCTTATTAACCCTCAGAACAAATCAATTATTCTTTTTTAAAAAATTGCTTCTATATTGGAGTATCAGTTCAGTTAGGTTGCTAAGTCATGTCTGACTCTTTGCGACCCCATGAATTGCAGCACGCCAGGCCTCCTTGTCCATCACCAACTCCCGGAGTTCACTCAAACTCACGTCCATTGAGTCGGTGATGCTATCCAGCCATCTTATCCTCTGTCATCCTCTTCTCCCCCTGCCCCCAATCCCTCCCACCATCAGAGTCTTTTCCAATGAGTCAACTCTTCTCATGAGGTGGCCAAAGTATTGGAGTTTCAGCTTTAGCATCATTCCTTCCAAAGAAATCCCAGGGCTGATCTCCTTCAGAATGGACTGGTTGGATCTCCTTGCAGTCCAAGGGACTCTCAAGAGTCTTCTCCACCACCACAGTTCAAAAGTATCATTTCTTCGTCACTCAGCTTTCTTCACAGTCCAACTCTCACATCCATACATGACCACTGGAAAAACCATAGCCTCGACTAGATGGACCTTTGTTGACAAAGTAATGTCTCTGTTTTTCAATATGATATCTAGGTTGGTCATAACTTTCCTTCCAAGGAGTAAGCGTCTTTTAATTTCATGGCTGCAATCACCATCTGCAGTGATTTTGGAGCCCCCCAAAATAAAGTCTGACACTATTTCCACTGTTTCTCCATCTATTTCCCATGAAGTGATGGGACTGGATGCCATGATCTTCATTTTTTGAATGTTGAGATTTAAGCCAACTTTTTCACTCTCCTCTTTCACTTTCATCAAGAGGCTTTTTAGTTCCTCTTCACTCTTTGCCATAAGGGTGGTGTCATCTGCATATCTGAGGTTATTGATATTTCTCCCGGCAATTTTGATTCTAGCTTGTGCTTCATCCAGCCCAGCATTTCTCATGATATACTCTGCATATAAGTTAAATAAGCAGGGTGACAATATACAGCCTTGACATACTCCTTTTCCTATTTGGAACCAGTTTGTTGTTCCATGTTCAGTTCTAACTGTTGCTTCCTGACCTGCATACAGGTTTCTCAAGAGGCAGGTCAGGTGGTCTGGTATTCCCATCTCTTTCAGAATTTTCCACAGTTGATAGTGATCCACACAGTCAAAGGCTTTGGCATAATCAATAAAGCAGAAATAGATGTTTTTCTGGAACTATATTGGAGTACAGTTGGCAGTAAGGAAGGCAGAGCACTGAAGAAATGATGCTTTTGAGCTGTGGTGCTGGAGAAGACACCTGAAAATCCCTTGGAAATCAAGGAATACAAACCAGTCACTCTTAAAGGAAATCAACCCTGAATATTCATTGGAAGGACTGATGTTGAAGCTGAAGCTCCAATACTTTGGTCACCTGATTTGAAGAGCCAACTCATTGGAAAAGACCCTGATGCTGGGAAAGATTGAAGGCAGGTGGAGAAGGGGGTGACAGAGGATAAGGTTGGATGGCATCACTGATTCAGTGAACATGAACTTGGGCAAGCTCTGGGAGATGTTGAGGGACAGGAAAACCTGGTGTGCTGCAGTTCATGGGGTCTTAAAGAGTCAGACAGAACTTGGTGACTGAATAACAAGTTGACCTACAAAGTTGTGTTAGTTTCAGGTAAGTAGCAAAGTGATGCAGTCATACATACACGTATACTCCTGAAGGACAGGGAAGCCTGGTGTGCTGCAGTCCATGGGGTCACAGAGAGCTGGATGTGACTGAGTGACTGAACAACAACATTGTATTTCTGATGAAAAGACAGCAAGTTAGCATCTTTAAACAGGTCACCCCAAGAGTGGTTCCTCTCAATACTAGTAGACTTCATGGGGATGTGCAGTGACATGGTGAGGAATGGGCTTTTAGGGCTGCCTCTAAGTAAGATGAAGGCAAACATGTCCCCTGATTGGCATGTTCGGATGTCCCCTTTCATATCTCTTGGCCAGTTTTACTGTTTCCTGAGCCAGCCTATCCTCCACTGTCCCCTGGTGGCCCTTTTAGGAGAAGCCCTGACACCAAGGTATCTGACTCCTTCCCACTTAGGACCTTTTGGACCCCCTTTCCTCCCTGTTGACATGTGGACATCCTGTTTCTGTTTCCTTGGAGCCTGCTTTTGGAGTCTAGCTAATCTGCTCATGTGATAATGGGAAGTCATGCCTCGTTTCCTATCCCAGATAACGTACTCTCATTTTATTTTTACTCAGACACAGACAAGTGGGGAACTTGTAGGAGCAGAGCCAATGCTATTAGATAGCATCAAAGTTAGCAGCAGTCCAGCCTTCTTGTTATTGTTTTTGCTTTAAAAGAGGACAAGCCGACCAACAAACAAAACAGAAGTTGTTTTGCAAATTCAGGGCCAGCTTACGGTTTGTTGTGGCTCTGAAATTCTTTTCCCCCACTGGACTCTTACATAACAAGGATTTCTCTGGCCTGTAGGTTGTACACTCCATTTTTCTAGGTGATTTGCATAGATGAGAAAAATGTATTTAAATTATTCTCCCCTTCCCCACCAACACAGATAAGATGCCCATTTCTTTCCATCCCCTTTGCAGTAAGACCCTTCCACGGACTTCCCAGGTAGTCTAGCGCTTAAGACTCTGAGCTTCCACTACGGGGGATATGGGTTCAATCCCTGGTCAGGGAACTAAGATCCCACGTGCTATGTGGTATGGATGGCAGTTCTAACAATCCAACAGCCCTGGGCCCATCCCACTGAGAAATCTAGGGATATCTGTGCAGGATAAAGTGTGGCAAGGCCAGAGCTCTGGCCCTTGTTCTTCTCTGGCTTCTTTCTAACCAGGCAGCTGCGATGTGACTCTAGAGAATTCCCTTTGCTCATTTTCCCAGAGTCACCTATGCCTGTCCTCTTTCTCCTCCTATCTTTGTCCTCTGAGATGCAGGATGCCCTCCACTAAGGGGGTTATCTCATTTCCTTAGTCACTAAGGAAAAAGAGGAAGAGCCCATCCCATGGGAGAGAATCAGAGTCATTTCTGCTTTGACCTCCAACCCAAGCCACACTACACTTACTTCAGTAGCCCCAGTGTACCTCATTGTGTATTTAATCTGGGTGAGACTTCCTTCTTCCCTAGTGGGGAGCCTTAATCTTCTCCTTGAGTTGATAAAAGCAAGGTGAACACTCTACATGTCTCCTTTCCAGGCATGTGGCAGACATCACTAATCAACTGTGATTTTCCACTGAGCCTTGGGGAGGGCTGCACCTCAGCAGACATTATCAATCTATTGGAGTTGGCCTTGGAGAGCAAACCCAGTTGCCATCCTTTGCATAGCAATGATTTTGTGTTCACAAAGGAGGGTGGGAAGAGGAGGAGTTCTTCAGCAGCCCACAGCTAACAAGGCCTGGAAACTGGGAAGGAATATAAAAAGAGCTGTTTTCTTAGATTGCATGTGAATTTAGCTTTCAGGTTAAAAACTTTACCTGGTTCAAAAGCTTTACCTGTTTTGGGCCTGTCTGGGACATATCCATTTTTTCTGCTGAGTAGGAAACACACAGTGCAAGAAGTAACTACACTTAGGGTAGCAGTACATCTGCTCCTTGGGAAGGAAGGAATAGGTGATACATTACAAGGATACAGGCATCCAGAGGGTCCCAGTAGAGAAGGAGGGGGTCAGAGGCTGGAGTTGGGTGGGCTGAGCTGGAGGGGTGCAGTTCCCTGGCAGCTCTGGTGGCCCATAGTGATCCCACAGAACCACACGTATTCTCTTTGTCTGCTGCTGGTATTTAGACCCGCCGCTGGAATGTCCTGGCAGGACTGTCTGTCCAAATCCATTCAAAATTGATTTTTCTGTCTTCGATGGGGAATTTTGCCAGGATCCCTGTTGCCCCCATTTGGTGAGACAGTCTCCCTTCCCTTCATCTTATTAGCTGCCTCACTGTGGGAGTCTGAGCCTCCGGGTTCCCTCTTGAACCAGTTCAAATGGCCTGAAGCCATCCCAAGGATCAAGGTGGGTCCGCAGGGCAAGGCTGAAATGCCCAGATGCATGTATTTAGAGCAGCAGCCTCTCTGCGGGGTGGACACAGCCCAGTGCTGAGAAATTGGGTTCTGAGCCAGGATCCCCCTATTCCGCTAGGGAGCTGAGAATGTCCAGAATCAGAACAGAGGAAAAGAGGGAGTCAGAGGAGAGAAGCAGAAGCCCCGTAGGAAACATCCTCGCAGGATTCCCTCCAAGAGCAGCTCCTCTGGTCAATGCACCTATTTGAAGGCCTGTTGCCTGGGAGCTTGCTGTGCGGTCAGGAGCAGATGGAGTGTTGATGCATGCCAGGTGCTCAGGGAGCCTGAGAAGTGGAGGAAGCATGAATCCTTTCCTCCAGGAATTTACACCCAGACAGAAGAGATGACAAGTACTAACCTAATGAAAATTAAAATGTGGAGATGACAGACAGCTAAGAGATGCTAAGAGGAGTTTAGACTATGAGAAACTACAATCTTCTCTAAGGGCTTTAAGAACTAGACTTAGAGGGGTGTGTGTGTGTGTGTGTGTGTGTTTGCCAAAAGCTCTCAGTTCTCTGGATAAAGGGCTCTCATGCTCAATCTTGGCTTCTTGGCTGTACATTGGAGTTAACTGATGATCTTTAAGAAGTACTGATGCTAGGCTCTGTCCCCAGAAATTCTGAAGCAATTGAGTCTGACTCTAGGGGGGACACCCACAGGGATGGACGAGTTCAAGTTGGATGATTGGCTGACCTCTGGGGCTCATCTGATTTGGCTGATAAATAGGAAAAATGGTGGTGGTGCGAAGGAGAGCACAGTTTCTGTGAGTCAGATGGGAGATACCGTCTTTACTCTTCTCTGGGGTGGGTGAGGAAGGAGGTGGTCTCTGGGTTGTATTTTCATGAAGCAGGCTTCCACAGCCCAAAAGCAACACCTCCTTCTAATTCTTCAATTTTAATTAACATACCTTGAGTGGGAGATCTTTTCTCATTTCCTGCCTTCCCTTCCCTCCACTCATTCTTGCCTCCTATCCTCTCTCCCTTCCTTAAACTTTATCCACAAATATTTATTAAGCATGTGCCACATCCCAGGCACAGTTCTTTGGGTCCAGCAATGACCCAGGCAGATTAGTTCTCAATTTCAAGGAACTGACACCTTAGGTGATTGTCATAAAGCACATGTGAAGGTGGTGGAAATGCATGTACCCGAAGAGTCAGCTGTGGGTGCCTTGGTGCTGTATTTTGTAGCTGTCCCAGCATCTCTTGTATGCCCAGTATTCTGCCATCCCTGTCAAGTCCCCAGACATGTAGGTGAGCCCTTTGAATGTGCCAAACCAATAGAAGTCCTGAAGGATTACAGCCCCATTTGATGTCACCTTGAGTTTTAGAAGATCCTCCCAATTTGTGTAGCTCTTACATTCACAAAGGGTGCATCGCTGTCACTAGGAAATGTGGTGAGATATCTATGATGATGTGGAAAAAGAATTATATCAGAGCACGGAAGACCTGGGTTCCAATCTTGACTCTCTCACTTACTGGTTAGAATACCTTGGGGACATTACTTACCTGGGCTTTCTCAGGTTCAATTCTCATTAATTATTATAACAAAATATTTTCTGAGAGCTTATTGTGGGCTACTTAATCTGCTGGGAACTTTCCACATATTATTTTGCTTTAATCCTCACTCTGTTCCCATGAGATAGTTGCAGTTAGTACAGGGCACAGAGAGGTCAAAAAGTATGCCCAAGGCCACATGGCTGATAAGTAGGAGGACAGGAATGAAAGCCAGGCTGTGTGACTTGAGGACCCTAGCTCTTGCTGTATATTAGAAGGATGGTATTTCCTCACTGGCTTGTTCTGAAGATTATCTATTGTGCTAAAGCTGAAAGGGGGTGGACAAGTGCCTGACACACAGGAGCCTCCCAGTCATTAGTAGGGGATTTTTTTAACCAACGTGCTTTAAAACTGTGGGTTCAGTCAGTTCAGTTCAGTCACTCAGTTGTGTCTGACTCTTTGAGACGCCATGAATTGCAGTGCACCAGGACTCCCTGTCCATCACCAACTCCCGGAGTTCACTCAGATTCATGTCCGTCGAGTCAGTGATGCCATCCAGCCATCTCATCCTCTGTCATCCCCTTTTCCTCCTGCCCCCAATCCCTCCCAGCATCAGAGTCTTTTCCAATGAGTCAACTCTTTGCATGAGGTGGCCAAAGTATTGGAGTTTCAGCTTCAGCATCATTCCTTCCAAAGAAATCCCAGGGATGATCTCCTTTAGAATGGACTGGTTGGATCTCCTTGCAGTCCAAGGGACTCTCAAGAGTCTTCTCCAACACCACAGTTCAAAAGCATCAATTCTTTGGCGCTCAGCCTTCTTCACAGTCCAACTCTCACATCCATACATGACCACTGGAAAAACCATAGCCTTGACTAGATGGACCTTAGTTGGCAAAGTAATGTCTCTACTTTTCAATATGATATCTAGGTTGATCATAGCTTTCCTTCCAAGGAGTAAGTGTCTTTTAATTTCATGGCTGCAATCACCATCTGCAGTGATTTGGGAGCCCAGAAAAATAAAGTCTGACACTGTTTCCACTGTTTCTCCATCTATTTCCCATGAAGTGATGGGACCAGATGCCATGATCTTCGTTTTCTGAATGTTGAGCTTTAAGCCAACTTTTTCACTCTCCTCTTTCACTCTCATGAAGAGGCTTTTTAGTTCCTCTTCACTCTTTGCCATAAGGGTGGTGTCATCTGCATATCTGAGGTTATTGATATTTCCCCCAGCAATCTTGATTCCAGCTTGTGCTTCTTCCAGTCCAGCGTTTCTCATGATGTACTCTGCAAAGAAGTTAAATAAGCAGGGTGACAATATGAAGCCTTGACGTACTCCTTTTCCTATTTGGAACCAGTTTGTTGTTCCATGTTCAGTTCTAACTGTTGCTTCCTGACCTGCATACAGATTTCTTAAGAGGCAGGTCAGGTGGTCTGGTATTCCCATCTCTCTCAGAATTTTCCACAGTTGATTGTGATCCACACAGTCAAAGGCTTTGGCATAGTCAATAAAGCAGAAATAGATGTTTTTCTGGAACTCTCTTGCTTTTTTGATGATCCAGTGGATGTTGGCAATTTGATCTCTGGTTCCTCTGCCTTTTCTAAAACCAGCTTGAATGTCAGGAAGTTCTCGGTTCACGTATTGCTGAAGCCTGGCTTGGAGAATTTTGAGCATTACTTTGCTAGCATGTGAGATGAGTGTGATTGTGTAGTAGTTTGAGCATTCTTTGGCATTGCCTTTCTTTGGGACTGGAATGAAAACTGACTGTTTCCAGTCCTGTGGCCACTGCTGAGTTTTCCAAATTTGCTGGCAAATTGAGTGCAGCATTTTGACAGCATCATCTTCCAGGATTTGAAATAGCTCAACTGGAATGCCATCATTTCCACTAGCTTTGTTCGTAGTGATGCTTTCTAAGGCCCACTTGACTTCACATTCCAGGAAGTCTGGCTCTAGATGAGTGATCACACCATCGTGAGTATCTGGATTGTGAAGCTCTTTTTTGTACAGTTCTTCTGTGTATTCTTGCCACCTCTTCTTAATATCTTCTGCTTCTGTTAGGTCCATAGCATTTCTGTCCTTTATCTAGCCCATTTTTGCATGAAATGTTCCCTTGGTATCTCTGATTTTCTTGAAGAGATCTCTAGTCTTTCCCATTCTGTTGTTTTCCTCTATTTCTTTACATTGATTGCTGAAGAAAGCTTTCTTATCTCTCCTTGCTATTCTTTGGAACTCTGCATTCAGATGATTATATCTTTCCTTTTCTCCTTTGCTTTTTGCTTCTCTTCTTTTCACAGCTATTTGAAAGGCCTCCCCAGACAGCCATTTTGCTTTTTTGCATTTCTTTTCCATGGGCATGGTCTTGATCCCTGTCTCCTGTACAATGTCATGAACCTCATTCCATAGTTCATCAGGTACTCTATCTATCAGTTCTATGCCCTTAAATCTATTTCTCACTTCCACTGTATAATCATAAGGGATTGGATTTAGGTCATACCTGAATGGTCTAGCGGTTTTCCCTACTTTCTTCAATTTCAGTCTGAATTTGGCAATAAGGAGTTCATGATCTGAGCCATAGTCAGCCCCTGGTTTTGTTTTTGCTGACTGTATAGAGCTTCTCCATCTTTGGCTGCAAAGAATATAATCAATCTGATTTCAGTGTTGACCATCTGGCGATGTCCATGTGTAGAGTCTTCTCTTGTGTTGTTGGAAGAGGGTGTTTACTATGACCAGTGCATTTTCTTGGCAAAACTCTATTAGCTTTTGCCCTGCTTCATTCCGCATTCCAAGGCCAAATTTGCCTGTTACGCCAGGTATTTCTTGACTTCCTACTTTTGCATTCCAGCCCCCTATAATGAGAAGGACATCTTTTTTAGGTGTTAGTTCTAAAAGGGCTTGTAGGTCTTCATAGAACCATTCAACTTCAGCTTCTTCAGCATTACTGGTTGGGGCATAGACTTGGATTACCATGATATTGAATGGTTTGCCTTGGAGACGAACAGAGATCATTCTGTCGTTTTTGAGATTGCATCCAAGTACTGCATTTCGGACTCTTTTGTTGACCATGATGGCTACTCCATTTCTTCTGAGGGATTCCTGCCCACAGTAGTAGATATAATGGTCATCTGAGTTAAATTCACCCATTCCAGTCCATTTTAGTTCGCTGATTCCTAGAATGTTGACGTTCACTCTTGCCATGACTGTGGGTTAACTCTTTCGTAAATCATGACATTATGCTCCTACAGGAACTCCAAGGGGTCTCAATAACTAATGATACTTCTTAATGTCACCAGCCCCATATTAGTTAGTGTTAGTCACTCAGCCCTGTCCTACTGTTTGTGACCCCATGGATGGTAGCCCACCAGTCTCCTCTGTCCATGGATTTCTCCAGGCAAGAGTACTGGAGTGAGTTGCCATTTCCTTCTCCAGAGGATCTTCCCAACCCAGGGATTAGACTCGGGTCTCCTGCATTGCAGGCAGGTTCTTTACCATCTGAGCCACCAGAGAAGCCCCATATAGCAGCATTCATAATAGAGAAATATTTACAGAGTGCCATAAGATTTGCCTACTTCCTGGCATCACCATAAAGTTAGGCATTCTGCAACTTTTTATAGAAGCATGAAAAAAAGTTAGGTAAGATAACCACTTCTCATTGCTATTATGATCAAAATATTGTTTGTTTCCTCATGGTAAAATTCATCAAACTGTGATAAATGGTTATGACAACAAAAATGTCACTTAATATTCTTGTAGCAGGTTTTCACAGGGAAGTCTTCAAGCCATATTCTTGCATTCATCTTTCCAGCCTCACTTTTCATTCCTCCTCTTGTATCATCCCTTTCTCTGTGGCATTGGAACCTCATGACCACTTGCCTTCTAGAATATCACCGTCTCCTCTACTCTCACCCTTGAAACATCTCTTCTCAGTTTGACTGGTTCTTTCATCTTTGCCTGGCCCTTAAATGTTGCAACCAATACCTCTGAGGCAAAGTATCATCCATTCGTTGATCCATTCAACAAAGATATCTTGAAAACTCACTCTGTGCCAGACAGTGTTCTAGGTGCTGTGGACACAGCAATGGACAAGACCTCATGGAACTATCTGCTGCCATGGGGCTTCTATGCTAAAGGGGGTGGCAGGTAATAAAGTAAATCTGTAAATTATAGGGAGTGATGGATGATACAACGCAAAAGGAAGAAAAATGAAGCAGGAAAGGAGGAGGGATGCTAGAGTTTAAGTCTAAACAGGTGGTCAGGGAAGTTCTCAGTGAGAAGATATTTATGCAAGGACTTTGAACCAGGGAAAGAGTGAGCCATGTAGGTATATGGGGGAAGAACATGGAAAGCAGAAGGAACAGCAAGTACAGGGCTTTGAGAGGAGCCCCCTGCCCCCAGCGTGTCTGAACACCATCAGGGAGCTGGTGTGGAGGGAGTGAGTGAGCAGGAGCATGGAGGAGAGGAGGTCATGGGAGGGCTCCTGAAAGCTAGGTGCTACCTTCTGACACTGCCATGAGGACATTGTCTTTGACCATTGCTGGGCTCTAAGCAGAGGAGTCATATGTGACATCTTTCTTTTTTCAATCACTTGGTTTTTTAAAAAATAAATTTATTTATTTTTTGGCCACACCATGTGGCATGTGGGGGTCCTTGTCAAGTCACAGAACATTAGAGAATGGAACAAACATTTATTTATTAAGTATTCTTATGGGTTATTCATTTTAATTTCCACAATAAACTGATAATACGTGTTGTTGGTACCATTTTACAATAATTAAACTGAAGCTCAGAAACATTACTGGTCAAAGCACCTCAACTGTAATAGTAGGAATGGAAAAGGAGATTGAAACTCATTGCCTTTTGATTCTAAATCCATGCTTTTTATTTTCTAGCTAGTCAGTCCCCTCCTATCAAGATTTGACATCAGATTCATCAGAATTATAAAAATAAAATACTGATAGCAAAGAAACAATTAAAGGCTTGGCCTGAAAACCATTCAGCTAACGTCATCTCCCTTTGAAAGGAGTGGGAATTGTGTGTATCTGGGATCCTGGCCTGGGAATGAGACATCTCAAGTGAATGCACGTGAGTATTGTTGGTAAGCCATTGTTTGCTCTTCCTTTTTGAAGGTGTTGGGACAGGCCCACATGGCAACTTTTTATGATCCCACTTGGCGTTGTGACCTAGGAGTTGGCAGTGGGGCCCCACGGCATGCTGGGATACTCCTTATCGTAGTAGATAAAGGAGCTTGAAATCACCAGCTGGCCTGGATTTCCTAGTGAGATTGGAGGGGCAGATATTTCTGGGAGGGGAAAGGGCTGTGGGTAATGTCCTGGGAGAATGATTAGCTGTGGGAGGCCAAGAGGGCCAGTTTAAAACAATCCTCTTTCTCTGGAATCTTTCTCTGGGCATTTGATAACATAGGATTCCCAAGGCTGAAATGGTCTAGTTACATAGAAAGAGACTCTGCTAGAAATGAGATCCTTTACTGCAGCTCACAATCTCCCTTTTCCCTTCTGGAAAGATACCAAATGACTTTTTTTTTTAAGATTTTTTTTTTTTTGATGTGGGTCATTTAAAAATCTCTGTTGAATCTGTTACAATTATTGCTTCTGTTGTTTTTTGTGTTCTGTTTTTTTGGCAGCGAGGCATGTAGAATCTTAGGTCCCAGACCAGGGATCGAACCTGCACCTTTTGCATTCGAAGGTGAAGTCTTAACTACTGGACTGCCAGGGAAGTCCCCCTATGTGATCTTTTATATGGATGAAAAACCAAATCCTCCAAGTAGACTTCCAATTCCTAGGTCCATTGGAAATGTTCAGTGTTGGAGACAAGGATTCAGTAGCTGGTCTTTCTTTCTGTCCAGGATGTCGTCCCTTGTTTCCAATTATCTTTTAAATCTGGCACAATTGGCAGAGATCAGCAGACTGAATGGTGTGTGCTGGCTAAGAGTGTGCATTCAGGAAGTGGGGCTAGCTTTTGAGGGGAGGGTGAAAAAGCCTTCAAGTGGCCTCAGGATGCATCTGTGTCTTTCCAGCCCTGGGCTCCTTGTAGATCTGTGTAGGTGTGGCTGCAATGGTCGTTGCCAAATCCTGGTATAATTGAAGGAGTAGGGTTTGCTTAGGCTCAGGATCCTCTCTTCAAATAAGATATTCTAAACCACAAATTATTTCAACAGACAGTAGGCACACAGTAGAGCCCTGATACTGTGTGAGGTGCTCTGAAGCACAGCAGATTCAAAGACGTGGCCCGTCCCCTCATAGTGCTGAGTGTGTAGTGGGTAGGGGGTGCTGAAGAAGGGTACATATATGGACTATATGTCATGGCTCAGACAGGAGATAAAGTGCTCTGTTCTCCAAGAAGGAAGAGTCAAATCAAGTTGGGAGTGTGGGGGTGACATCCAGGAGAAACTGACTTTTTGATTTCAAGAATAACTTTCAATGCATTTTCTAAACTCCGTGCTGTTTGTTTCTCTGGACAAAAATATCTGGGAATCACTACACTTCTGTATGCCGAGAATGCAAGACTGACCTCTTTACCTGGGACATATCTCAGAGTTGTGTCTGCAGTGAGCACCCTTGAGGGATGAAGTAACATCTCCCTCAAGGACAAAGGGCAGGCAGGCTTACCTCTTGCTACAAAAGTAGTGGATTCCCCAAGGCTCAGTGTCCCTCAGCTGCAATTTGGACTCACTGATGTAAAGCCTCCCTCCGGGCTTATTACATTGTCACGTGGAAACTGGAGGCCCGAGGAACGGATGCAGACGTGCTGCTGCTCATGCTGCTTGCTGTGCTGGGAGCAGCGTCATCCTTTGTCTCTGACCCAGGGGTCTCGTGTCTTCTTTCAGCATCCAGGAACCTGCTAACTTGTGAGCTTATAAAATTCTAGGCCCAACAGTGCCTCTTTCACTATGTGAGGAAAGGCTCTTTCTGTGCTATGCTTGGTTCAAAAGGAAGAAGAGAACCCCTGGCAAGGTGGTTTGAACCCCTTTTTATATGTGACAGACACATAACATGATAGTTCTACCCACTGGCACCATCATAGTTCTCGGGGATCGGAACTGAAATGGGATAGATTATTCTAGAGCAGAAATTCCCAGAGTTTTTTCCATTTTGATAGATGAGCCTTTTTTTTTTTTCAAATAATTTGTAAAACACCGGTATATATAAAGAACTCAGAAAACTACCATTTTAAGGATACATTTTGGGTTTGAAAGTTAGTTGTTTTTTTTGTTGTTGTTATTTACAAGTATTTCAGGAAAGAATGTTCACAAACCCATTTTGGTGGGAGCTGCCCTATAAGGCAGCCTAGGAACCCTTGCGCTAGATTACATACACAGTATTTGGTGGTGGAGGGCTCTTGCCAGACAAGCCAGTTACTTCTCTACTACGGGTATCATAGGAAGCAATCCCCTTTGTGGATTTGCTGCGTTCTGCTCTATGGCCTTCAGTTTTGTAGATTCAGAGACTTGATTTATCAGCTCAGGAGTAACTTTCAAGGGCTGACTCACATTAACTGTGCTTAAAAGGCTGATGTATAGACCAGCATCACTTTTGTTCAGTTAGACAAAGTCTCCCCTTCTACTCAGCCAACACAATCCTACATCAAGGGGTTGGTGACAGGAGTGCATGAGAGTCACCAGGACACCCTCCCTCTATCTGCACAGCGTTATGTAGTGGCCCATGACCCTGTAGCCATGTATAATGCTGGTGTCCCCAGCTGGACTCTTGAGCTTGTGAGGAAGGGACCACACACTGTTCATTCTTCTACCCACAGGGGTTAGAACGAGTTTTGTCTTCTTCTACAAACTAAAGAAAGAGAGGAAGGAAGGAATAAAGAGAAAAAAAAAAGAGAAAGAAAGATGGATGGACAAAAATGGCAAGCAATAAACTAAAAACATAGAGCTTTTCTGATTTAGAGAACATGTTTACATGTATTAGTGCATTAGATCATGTATATGTTGGTGTGATCCTAACTGTCCCGTGAGGTATATCAGAGGTTGTCATTATTTTGTGGTTGGGAAACTGAGACTCAGCGAGGTTGTTTGACTAAGTCAGGATCACACAGCACATAGGTCTTAGAGCTGAAATCCAGCTCTCTGCCCTCCTTGCTGCAATCCATAGTTTGACTTTGGGAACTGAGTGCCTTTCCCCATTAAAGCCTGCTTGATGGAGCTAACCCCATGAAGAGGTGGACCTTACATATGGTTGCTCTATTAGCTCAGCTCTGGATGGCTTCTCCTATTTAATAAATCGTGTTAACTTTACTAGCACTTGTTCTTGGCTCCACTACACAGCAGTGGTTTAGGCAATGTGTTGGAAAAATGTGCTAATTGTAGGCTTTAATTTTCTTCCATCTTAAAATAAAAATACTTAGCATTTTAGTTCTTGAAGAGAGGAATGATGGGGTGGGGCTGGGGGACTCACAGAGGTTGGTGGCTTGTGGGGACCAGAGGGCACAGAAGCAGAATGTGCAAGGGCAGAAAAATGGAAGTTTTCAGGAGGTCCTGGGTCTGGGGTCTATTTAGTGGGAAGGGTATGTGTGTGTGTGTGTGTGTGTTGAGGGGGGTGTGCTGGAGGGAGGGGGAGAGGCAGAGAGGAGGAAACCATCAATGATCCCTATTACACAAGAAGAAAGTATTTAACAGTTCATGCAATTTGTTGCTATCAACTTTTATTGACTGAAAATGTATTAATACGTCTTTTGTTTAAGTGTTAGTTGCTCAGTCGTATCCGACTCTTTGTGACCCTGTGGACTACAGCACACTAGGCTCCTCTGTCCATGGAATTCTCCAGGCAAGAATGCTGGAGTGCATTACTATTCCCTTCTCCAGAGGGTCTTCCCAACCCAAGGACTGAACCCTGGTCTCCTGCATTGCAGCCAGATTCTTTATCATCTGAGCCACCAGGGAAACCTATGTCTTTTGTTAACCAAATGTTATTGACTGGAGACATTTCAATATTCACTTACATTAACAAATCGCCAGTCACAGGCTTTAGTTTCTGCAAAACCCTTGTGGTCAATAATGTGCTATTTGGCAATTGTAAGTGGGTAAAGTACAAGGTCATGAATTATTCTCTCACGAATAGAATTATTTTCTCATTCAAGAAGTGTTTTTTGAGTACCTGTAATCCCTATGGACAGAAAAGCCTGGCTTGCTGTAGTCCATGCAGTTATGTAGATTTGGATACAGCTTAACAACTGAATATCAACGAAACCATGTCCCAGGCATTGTATTCAATGTAGAGTCAAAAGTGGGACTCTAAGATCCCCAAGGCAGACGTGGCCCCTGGGGCATCATTGAGCTGACAGTGAAGTCTTGGAATCCTAGAGCAGGATGGAACCTTAAAGATAATCTCTTCAATCCTTTATTTCACAGTCATAGAAACTGATGCCCAAAGAGGGCAAATGAACTTGACTCCTATCATTCAGTTATTTAGTGGCAGAGTCCAAATTAGAAGCCAAGTCTATTGATCCCAGGCCCAGACTTCTACTGAAATCTTCTAAAAACAGAATCTATTCAGGATTGGGAGCCATAGATATATGGGAATATGTTAGAGTGTATTAGCTAGGGCAATGTTAGTAGCCATAGGGAATAAACTGCCAAGTCTCTGTAGCTCAAACAGTAGAATTTGATTCTCTCTCTCCCATTAAGTCCTTTCAGCAACTGGAATCCACACAGTTGGATTCGGTCAGCTTTAAACCATGGCTTCTAAGGACATCGAAAAGACCTAGATTTCGCTAGTGGGTGGTTACATGGGCCCAGGTCTGAAGGTGGTGCTCCTAATCCACTGGCTGAAGCTCAGTCATGTGGTAACACCTCATTGCCTGGGAGGCTGGGAAATCCAGTTCAGTGCTGCCAGGAGAAGGAAGGACTTGTGTGGTGAGCAGGTAGCCAGTCACTGCCATCTACATTACCTGTGGATTTCATTGTCAATTGGAAAGGAAAAGTTACAAAATATTTGTTACTAAAAGAGGACTTTGGATAGGACAGAGAGTACAGAGTTGAGAACTGTCATGGTACGTACTAGTCCTTAGGGGGAGGTGTTCAGTGGACATTCCCAGTTTTTCCTTTCCCATGGTTTTCCAATCCATTCCTAACAAGATTTGACTTTGACTTGATGGAAGTCCTTTCAACCTCATTGGAAGGGCAAAGCCATGGCTTCAAGGAAGAGGGAGAGAAGAAAGGAGTCTGCAGGTAGTTTTTCAGCAAATGCTCCTTGTGCCTTGGGTGTGGGAATTTCTGGACTGGGCTGCTGGAGTCCAGCCCCAGTGGATCCAGGGAATTTGAAGTGGAGATGGCGTTGGCATCTGAGGAATTAATTGCTTAATTAAAGATATGGAGGGAGATTAGAAAGAAATAGTGCAGTAGGAAAATTAGTGGAGAAAAGAGGCTGAACAACTTGGTTTATGTGGAAAACCAATAAAACTCCAAGACAAGGAGTTTGCACCATCTACGTAGGCCACTGGTGCCTGCTTGAATAGCGGAGGGTGCCCTGCCTTGGGCTCCCTCTCACGTGGGTCTTAGAAGCCAGGGCAAGTAAGTATACATGGTGAGCCTCCATGCTCCAGATGGGAATTCAGCCAGAAAAGAAGAGAACGAGAGAAGCCCACACGGGGGAAACCAGTCTTTCCAGGAACTGGTCCCATTTCTTTATTTTCCAGGTCCACTTTTATACTTTTAGTTATATGTAGAGATAAATGTAAGAAACGGAGTCACACAAGGTCAGCTGCTCCGACCCTTATCAGCATATCTTTGTTCTTACAAGGGTCTTACATTTGTTTTACAATATCTTCCGGTCTGGAGACTGATTAACATTTTATGGCCCCACCTTTCTTTCTATTGATAAAGGTTAATCGATCAGAAAACTTGTTCCCCTTAAGATCTATTTAGTCTTAAGATAGTGATAAAGTTACATTTTTACATATCAAGGACACAGTGATTTATAACAAAGAAAGAAGAGTACAGTGATCTATAACAAAAGAGAAAATTCTTTAACTCAAAAAGTCTAGTATTGCTAACATCAAAACTATTATATTTCCTTTTCTACATTCCAATTACATTGATTAACATACTCCCAGGTGCCTAAGGATATGGAGGCCTGGTGGCAATCAACTCAGCAATGAAACCCTGCACCAACATGATTTCTAACTAACTCACTAATACTATACTAATAATTTTCTAACTTCTCAAAAGAATCTGTTTTTAGAAAGTTTAAAGCATCTCGTGCCTCTTACGGTTGGGAGGCTGTAAACAATCACATGTGGCTGGATAATCCTGTCAGGCAGGCTAGAGAGCCATCAGAGGAGTTTTTGGACCATGCCCAGGAGATTTATTAACTGGAGTCCTAAGTTAACTCCTTTACAGAGAGAGGTGGTGGGGGATAGCCCCCTGTAAAGTCAGAGGCGTAGGTGAGAGCATAAAGCAGTAAAGTAGGCAGACTCTGATTTTGGGGGTAGATGCTCGGGAACAGGGGGTCTCCTGAGGCTTGATCCTGCCTTTGCGTATGCCGAGCCTCCTTCCTCATGACCTTTGCCATGGGCGGAGTTCCTCACGCTGGCTCCTGGCACTGGGCAATGTTGAATCCAAAGCCAGAGACAGTCTTATTTCTTCTTGATGAGCTCGGAGATTTTATAAGCCCTCATGTTTAGACAGTGCCTTCTGGCTGACAAAGAGTTTTCTAGAACATTGTCTCACTTCAACATTATATCCAGCCTCTGAGATGCAGGAGAGGGAAGGAGGGAAGGAATTGGCAGGAAAGAAGGGAGTTCAGAGCGAGAGGAGATGATTTCTAACTGAGAAGGGTACCCAAAGAGGCTTCCCTGGGGAGAGGGCATTTAAGAAGGGACTTGAGGGAAGCATGGGAAAACAACAGACAGCACTCCAGGTGTGGAGCACATTGTCAGCAAAGGCACAGAGGTGTGAAAATTCTGGGGTGTCTTGGGGACTGGAAGAGAAGGTCAGCCTGGAAAACTTAATTGCACCCAGACTGCAGTATCCTTATGATCAGCATCCTCACTGCCCTCTTTGGAATGCATTTCCACATCACCTGCTAGAGGCCAGGAACTTTGTTAGGTGTGTTGTTGTTGATCAGTCCTTCAGTTGTGTCTGACTCTTTGCGACCCTATGAACTGCAGCACGCCAGGCTTCCCTGTCCTTCACCATCTCCTGGAGTTTGCTCAGACTCATGTCCATTGAATTGGTGATGCCATCCAACCATCTCATCCTCTCTTGCCCCCTTCTCCTCCTGCCCTCAATCTTTCCCAGCATCAGGGTCTTTTCCAATGAGTCAACTCTTTGCAACAGGTGGCCAAAGTACTGGAGCTTCAGCTTGCTAGCTGTGGGAGACAAACAGAAAAATATCACACACAGTTTCTGCCCTTACAGTGCTTACAGCCCCCTGAGGAGAATTGCCACACACAGAGCAACCTTTCACGAAATACAGAGGAGCTACTTGTAAAGTTTGCACTTCTGTTTAATGTGTGTGTGCTTTCCTGCTTCAGTCAGAGCAGCAGAGGCCTCCAGAGTCCCCTTTCTTGTGTGCCTAGAGGTCTCCCTTAAAGAGGTCTCATTTGAAGATTAACCTATGATTGATTAGTCTTTGAGGAGGCAGTGTAGCCCATGGTTTAGACCATCTCTGGAGTCTGGAGGGCTGGGCTGGAATCTAGGTTCCACCACTGATGACATACGACCTCTGCTGGAATGCTTAGTCATTCAGCTTTGGTTACTTGTCTATAAAATGGGATTGCAAATGCTACCTAGCTGATTGAGTTGTCATGAGTATTGGCTGAGATGATGTGGGAAAACAGTGTCGTGCATGGGACACAATGAACTCTTGATAAAGGCTAACAAACATGAAGATGCTCTTGGTTGTGGCTTTTGTAGCCTGCTGGCAATACTAGAGTTGTTGAGTAGGGAGAGCACGAAGGAACTTGGCCTTCTATGAATTCCTGGTCAGGAAGCAAAATCAGGCTGGTGGGCCAGGTCATTGTGGGGACGTGATAACATTAATTGGCTTAAAGGACTTGCGATTTCCTAAGAAGTTAGGTGCTTCTCGTAGAAGCACATCACACACACACCCTGTTTAATAGTGCCTGGATTGAAGAGAGGATGTTTTGAATGGGTCACCACTGACTGTCACATCCCGTTCTCTGGCAGTGGGTTTCCCACAGCTAAACCAAGGCCAGTGTTAGGGCGATTGCTGAGGTAGGTGGGACAGGAGCCCAACTTTGTGGCAGGTGATGCATGCCTCAGAAATACGCCTACTCCTTGAGGGTTTCCTTCAATTATACTGCCCTGTGTGAGTTTACACACCCTTGCACACAATTGGCTTTCCTCTCTTAGGAATTTGGGATATTTTGGGTGTTGCCAGTCAGCTGTGTTTATTAGATAGCCTTTGTTTTCCCCTTCTAAGATAGGAAGCTCATTAGGAACCAACACAAACCATGACACTTTAACCTAGAGTTCCCTTGAGAACTGGGAATATGTCTTAAGGAGGTCAAGTTCAGACAGATACAGCCCAGCTTGGAGGAGGTAAGCTGCCTGATTGGGTCCTTGGCGATGCTGGGCTGAAAGAGTAACAGTCCACATTCCAAAGATTTTGAAGAATCTTCAAAATTTTGAAGGTTCCCCTAGTATGATTTCCCTAGTATTCTCTTTGGTGCTGTAAGTTATGAAGTGAAAAGATAAAATGAGGTTATCATATTAAATGTATACAAGTTTAGTATTATTATATCACATGGAGTTCATCTGACTGAGAAGTCTGCCCTTCCTTATTGTATTATATGCTTAACACAATATATTATAATGGCTTAATTCGTGTCGATTTCTCCCAAAGACTATTTAAGTCTTGAGTTCAGGCATGAATTTATCTTCTTCATTTACTGTGGTGTTCATTTAATAATTGTCAAATGAATAATGCATGAATGAATTGACCATGATTCCTCTGATATGACAAAAGATTGATACTGAGCTTTACATATGCCAAGATCTCTTGTTTTACACCTACTCCTAAATATATGTCATTCTTTGGCATTGCCTTTCTTTGGCATTGGAATGAAAACTGACCTTTTCCAGTCCTGTGGCCATTGCTGAGTTTTCCAAATTTGCTGGCATATTGAGTACAGCACTTTGACAGCATCATCTTTCAGGATTTGAAATAGCTCAACTGGAATTCCATCACCTCCACTAGCTTTGTTCGTAGTGATGGTTTCTAAGGCCCACTTGACTTCACATTCCAGGATGTCTGGCTCTAGATGAGTGATCACACCATCATGATTATCTGGGTCATGAAGACCTTTTTTGTACAGTTCTTCTGTATATTCTTGCCACCTCTTCTTCATATCTTCTGCTTCTGTTAGGTCCATACCATTTCTGTCCTTTATCAAGCCCATCTTTATATGAAATGTTCCCTTGGCATCTCTAATTTTCTTGAAGAGATCTCTAGTCTTTCCTATTCTGTTGTTTTCCTCTATTTCTCTGCATTGTTTGCTGAAGAAGGCTTTCTTATCTCTTCTTGCTATTCTTTGGAACTCTGCATTCAGATGCTTATATCTTTCCTTTTCTGCTTTGCTTTTCACCTCTCTTCTTTTTACAGCTATTTGTAAGGCCTTCTCAGACAGCCATTTTGCTTTTGTGCATTTCTTTTCCATGGGGATGGTCTTGATTCCTGTCTCCTCTACAAGGTCACGAACCTCCATCCATAGTTCATCAGGCACTATCTGTCAGATCTATGCCCTTAAATCTATTTCTCACTTCCACTGTATAATCATAAGGGATTGGATTTAGGTCATACCTGAATGGTCTAGCCGTTTTCCCTACTTTCTTCAATTTCAGTCTGAATTTGGCAATACGGAGTTCATAATCTGAGCCACAGTCAGCTCCCGGTCTTGTTTTTGCTGACTGTATAGAGCTTCTCCATCTTTGGCTGCAAAGAATATAGTCAATCTGATTTCGGTTTTGATCATCTGGTGATGTCCATGTGTAGAGTCTTCTCTTGTGTTGTTGGAAGAGGGTGTTTGTTATGACCAGTGCATTTTCTTGGCAAAACTCTATTAGCCTTTGCCCTGCTTAATTCCATATTCCAAGGCCACATTTTTCTGTTACGCCAGGTGTTTCTTGACTTCCTACTTTTGCATTCCTGTCCCTTATAATGAAAAGGGCATCTTTTTGGGGTGTTAATTCTAAAAGGTCTTGTAGATCTTCATAGAACCGTTCAACTTCAGCTCAAACTGTGATCAACTGTGATCAAATTTCAGCTCAATTGTGCTCAAACTATTGCACAATTGCACTCATCTCACACGCTAGTAAAGTAATGCTCAAAATTCTCCAAGCCAGGCTTCAGCAATACATGAACCGTGAACTTCCAGATGTTCAAGCTGGTTTTAGAAAAGGCAGAGGAACCAGAGATCAAATTGCCAACATCTGCTGGATCGCTGAAAAACCAAGAGAATTCCAGAAAAACATCTATTTCTGCTTTATTGACTATGCCAAAGCCTTTGACTGTGTGGATCACAATCAACTGTGGAAAATTCTGAAAGAGATGGAAATAGCAGACCACTTGACCTGCCTCTTGAGAAACCTGTATGCAGGCCAGGAAGCAACAGTTTGAACTGGACATGGAACAACAGACTGGTTCCAAAAAGGAAAAGGAGTACATCAAGGCTGTATATTGTCACCCTGCTTATTTAACTTATATGCAGAATACATCATGAGAAACGCTGGGCTGGAAGAAGTACAAGCTGGAATCAAGATTGCTGGGAGAAATATCAATAACCTCAGATATTCAGATGACACCACCCTTATGGCAGAAAGTGAAGAGGAACTAAAAAGCCTCTTGATGAAAGTGAAAGAGGAGAGTGAAAAAGTTGGCTTACAGCTCAACATTCAGAAAACTAAGATCATGGCATCTGGTTCCATCATTTCACAGGAAATAGGTGGGGAAACAGTGGAAACAGTGTCAGACTTTAATTTTGGGGGCTCCAAAATCACTGTGTATTGTGATTGCAGCCATGAAATTAAAAGATGCTACTCCTTGGAAGAAAAGTTATGACCAACCTAGATAGCATATTCATAATCAGAGACATTACTTTTTCAACAAAGGTCTGCCTAGTCAAGGCTATGATTTTTCCAGTAGTCATGTATGGATGTGAGAGTTGGACTGTGAAGAAAGCTGAGAGCTGAAGAATTGATGCTTTTGAAGTGTGGTGTTGGAGAAGACTCTTGAGAGTCCCTTGGACTGCAAGGAGATCCAACCAATCCATCCTAAAGGAGATCATCCCTGGGATTTCTTTGGAAGGAATGATGCTAAAGCTGAAACTCCAATACTTTGGCCACCTCATGCGAAGAGTTGACTCATTGGAAAAGACGTTGATGGTGGAGGGATTGGGGGCAGGAGGAGAAAGGGACGACCCAGGATGAGATGGCTGGATGGCATCACCAACTCGATGGACATGAATCTGAGTGAACTCCGGAAGTTGGTGATGGACGAGGCCTGGCGTGCTGCAATTCATGGGGTCGCAAAGAGCTGGACACGACTGAGTGACTGAACTGAACTGAACTGAAATATGTGTCAGGAAGTCAGCTTTGCAAGCCAGATCTCAAATCTCTGTATCTTGGTGTTGTGGTCCTCCTCATTTCACAAAGGGCTAATCTGCTGAGGGATCCTGCTGGTTTTAGTATTTTGATGGCAGGTCTATTCCACTTGGTTAGGAATCATTCTTCCTATCCCTTTTTTCATTCTGAGGTTTCCACTTGGAGAAAACCTAAGGTCAGAAGGTTGTTCAATGTCCCTTAAGGCCACAGCAAAAGTGTGGATGGAGGCGAAGAGAGAAAGTGCCTTCAGAAGGGTAGTAGGAAAGTTCCCTTCCCAGTCGTGTCTGGAGAATCTTTGGTTGGGCTGGGAGTCTTTAACAAAAGAATCCAAAGAACTTTATTTAGCCTTAAAAGAATAAAGTTTTAAAGCTATTTTTGTTGTCAATAGGATCGACCAAATGAAAGCTTCTTCCCCAGCCCCAGTGGTAGATTTGGGTAAATGGGCAACTGTTTAAAAAAAAAATTTTTTTTTTAAACTGGAGGATAACTGCTTTACAGTGTTGTATTAATTCCTGATATACAACGATGTGAATCAGCCATATGTATACATATAGCCCCTTCTCCTTGGACTTCCCTCCCAACCACTCCCATTCCACCCCTCTAGGTCATCGCAGAGCACAGAGTTGAGCTGCCTGTGCTATACACAGCTCCCCACTAGCCATCTATTTTACACATGGTAGTCAATGCTACTCTCTCAATTGGCCCCACCCTTTCTTTCCCACTCTGTGTCTATAAGTTTGTGCTCTGTGTCTCTGTGTCTATTCCTGCCATTGAAATAACCTAGAGTCTGTCACACAAGGTGAAGTCAGAAAGAGGAAAACAAATATCATATATTAATGCATATATTATATATATAGGCAACTATTTTAAATCAATCAAAGAGAACACTTTCATTGAGCCCCTACTCCACAGTCACATTATGCTAAGCATGATGGTTGAAAGAGACAGAAAGAAGACACTTCTAGGAACTGCAGGTCTTTTGGGTGGGGGCCAACAGGCCATGCACAGTTACTAGCAATTTCGGTGAACCTCACAAACCTGGCCTCAAGAAGCATCTGAGGGTCCCTGGGCTACCTGAGCAGGCTCAAGAAAAATAATCATTTTCTTGCCTTTGGTGGTATAACTCATTTATTATCTCTTTTGTTCTTCACAACAACCCTTGTAGTTATCTTTTGTTGTTTCCACTTCGTAGATTAGTAACCTGTAGGCTCCAAGGGGTACTCTGCCATGAGGGCTTGAGTTCCACCTGTTCAATAAGTAATAAACATATCCCATACTTCCCAAGTACCTACTAGGTGGCAGGAACTCTTTTAGATTTTTCAATATGTCATTTCCTTTGATGCTAAAAAACAATCCTGTGAATGTTGGTACCACTTAATCCCTGTTCGCTGATGATAAAATGGATGCACGGTGAGAATAGGAAGATAGTGCAAGGCTACCAGGTGTCAGAGGTGGGATTAAGAATCAGGCTCTGGAACTTGTGCTTTTACCCCTTATTTAAGCAGCATGACTTAGTCCAGTAATCTTGGACTTGAAAACTTAAGACTCCCTTTGAGTCCCAAATCTGCCTCTGATCTCTTGGTTACTCCAAGTGTGATCCATGAACCAGCAACATCAGCTGAGAGAAATGCAGCCTGAGGGCTCTGCCCTAGACCTCCTGGATCAGAATCCTTATTTTACCTGTGTGCGTGTTTAGTCACTTTCATCATGTCCAACTCTTCACGATGCTGTGGACTATAGCCCACCAGCCTCTTCTGTCCTAGCAATTCTACGAGCAAGAGAACAGGAGTGGGTTTCCATGCCCCGCTCCAGGGGATCTTCCCAACCCAGGGATCAAACCCTTGTCTTTTGTCTCCTGCATTGGCAGGTGGGTTCTTTACCATTAGCACCACCTGGGAAGCTTATCTCTAGATAATTCGCCTGCTCACTGGGTGACATCAAATCACTGTCTTGTCACCTGGGCCCAAAGAAGATCCCACAGGAGTCTTCTCAGCCTCAATTTCTCCAGCTGTAAAATGAGGCCCCCAACTGTGTCTTCGCCCTCTCAGGGCTGCTGTACAGATCAAAAAGCAGGGGGGTCTATGGAAGGCATTGTAAATTGCACAGTGTTCTATCTACAAAGGTCAAAACCAAACAGTGAACCAGAGCATTAAAGCTTTAGAGACAATTCGACAAACAGATAATGCCTTTATCCCCACAGCCTGAAGGGGCAGGAACTCACAGTGCTGTGTGTCATGCAAAATAACCAGACAGAAGAAATGCCTTTTACAAGCAGTTCCTGGAAATTTCGAGCTTTATCAAGGAATTTGGTTTCTTCAGTTCACTGCCTCGTGAAAATAGCTGTGCCTTAATAAGGCCCAGATGTTGACAGAGTCACTCACCTTCCCCATTGCATGGATGCGTTTCATACTGAATTTCACCTAAGGAATTTTAGACTTTAAAGATAATAATCAAAAACACTGCGAGCTTCCCTTTGGGATTCTTGCTGATTTGAGAGATCAAAGATGTCGCAACAACACAATGAATGTAGACGGAACCATGGGTTTCTTTCTTTACTAATGAAAAGATGAATTCAGTGAAACAATGACTGTTTTCACACTCTTAGCCATTTTCTCCCTAGAGCTCCTCAAAGCTGGCTCTAGTCTCACCTATTTTTAATAATTTCTGCAGCTGCCCTTCTCCTCTTCTTGCTCTCAGTAAATGTGGTCGGTGTGTTAACAACATTAGCTTCTGTTTCAAATACAATTAAACGGATGCCCTCTCTGGTTAATTCTTGGCATCCCTGGAAAATACTTCCTCTGCATCTAGGAAAAGTAGGAGATGTTTAAATTCCAAACAGTGAGTGACCCCCAAGAGTATCTCACATGGAGTTTCGTGGGATGGGAGTCTGGCCCAGAAGGAAGGCGCCCTCCATGGTGGCCCCTGGCTTTTTCCGGAGGCGGCCTGACTTGCCTTTATATGAGGGGCTGAGAAATAACATAACTCTTGACTTTCGAGAGAGCCCGGAGCTCATGCAGACCGGCATCTAGAGACCAGGCTGTTTTCATTACATACACGATGGAATGCGTGCGATCTGGTATAGGTCTCCAGGGATTGTACAAACCCTAAAGCAGGAATGGCAGAAATTTGACTTTCAGAGCCCCCGTTGCCACTCTCCAATTTGCTCTGTGCTTTCTTTCCCTTCCCTAAAGAAAGGATGGAGGGAAATCATCTCGAAATTGTTTTAAATGACCAGACACCAAGGATGCTACTTCTCTGAGGCTACTCTTCCCCAGGCAATGGTATCTTGTGGACATGGCCATGTCCTCCAAGACAGAGGCATGAAAATGGGACGCTTATCTTTTGGGCTAGCAGTTGAGTCTGGGCAGATGCTCAACTCTTTAGACACTGTTTCCTTCCTGTACAAATGTCCAGCAGCATCTCTGAGGGTTCTTAGTCAGAGTACATGAGCCCTTGGCCTATGCTACTGAAAACTGTATTATTTCTCTCAAAAGATATTGTTTCCTTCTGCTCAGGAAGCCACCCCTGTCAAACTTTACATTGAGTTCTATTATTTTTAAAATATTTAAGATGGAAAACACAGAATTAGTCAATTTTAGGAGTGGGCTTCCCTGGTAACTCAGATTGTAAAGAATCTGCCAACAATGCAGGAGACTAGGGTTCAATCCCTGCACTGGGAAGATCCCCTGAAGAAGGGAATGGGTATCCACTTCAGTATTCTTGCCTGGAGAATTCCATGGACAGAGGAGACTGGTGGGCTGCAGTCCATGGGGTTGCAAAGAGCCAGACATGACGGAGTGACTAACACTTTTAGGAGTGGGCTAGATCATCCTGAAAGCCTGGGGCTATACTTATAGATGCTCTCTGGGAGTTTCATAACCAAATGATTTATTTTTCCAGATATAAATGGGGCTCCTGCTAGATGCTTCAGTAACAGGAGCAAGTAAGACAGATCTGGTCCTTGGGGTTAAGGATATAAAGGTTAGTGGAGAAAAACAAATAAACCAACTGACAATTAGAAAACAGGGTGATAAATGCCAAAATGGGAGAAGCGTAGGTGCTAAGGACACCTGCCGAGATCTGAAAGGGGGAGGAATCTTTCTTGGAGGTAGTCATGTTGAAGATGTGATCTCAATGACTAAGGAAGTAGGGGAGCATGTGCAAAATCCCTGACTTTAGAGCAAGCAGGACTTGCCCTGGGAAGTGAAAATAAGCACAGCAAAGGAGGAGCAGGACCTGTGCAGAGGGGACTGTGGCAGCAAATGAGGGGAGGGAGAGAGAACAGGCCCCACCGCAGAGGATGTGTAATCCAGTTTGGAGAGTTTGGATGGACCTGAGGGTGTTTGGGAGCCGCTGCAGAATATAAAGCAGCTGAGTCAAATGATCAGCTTTGTATTTTGTCAGTTGGTTCTTCTGTGAGCCCCTAGAGAGTCCTGCTCTCTGTCTCTGCTCTCATCCCCCTGGGTGGCAGTTCCTTCTTAATTTGTATGCTTCCCGAGGGTAGGGACTTGGTCTGCCCCCTCCAAGCCCTCAGTCCCCAACAGAGTACCTCAATAAGTGTTTTTTTTGAGCCATTTAAAAGAAGAGAAAGAGAACATAGGAACCAGCTCAGAGAAGCGTGCCAGGCAGTAGTCTGAGCACTTAGCTAATACGGAGTCTTAAATCTTGCAATAATCCTGTGAAGTAGGTGCCATGTTTGCCTCTATTTACAGATGTTGAACCACAGTGCAGAGAGGGGAATTCACTAGCCCAAGGTCACATAGTAGTAAACAGCTGATCTGGGAGGTGATCTCAGATTGCCTGGCTGTGCTGTAAGGTCTGTCCTGCCTGATGAAAGAAATTCTCACCAGGTTGCTAGCTGCTTACTGAGATGAGAGGCAAAGAGTCTCACACAATGTTCTGCATCACTTATCTGCCATGCCCTCCTCTCCACCCAACTGAGGAGGCCGCCTGGACAGACTCCTGAGGAGGCACCACAGGAGAAAAGGGAGCCACAGCACTTGGTGCTGTTAGCAAAGCCTTTCCCTCTAATAAGCTAAATAGAATTAAAGGCTTTTGATGATGCTAGCAAGAAGTTCTGTGCCAAGGTATGAAATGCTGAGCAAAGCTTTTACAAACACAGCATTTGATGGGCATTTATATAATTTATGGTGATATTATACTAAAAGAGTTCCTGGGTCGTCTTCTGTTTTACCAAAAGTCCTTTTTTTTCATTTTGGCTATATTTAATGGCATAGCTACACTTTTTATCATGAGTGGAAGTGAGGGTGTATAACCAGGCCAGAATGGTGGTAATGCTGGTGGAAGTGATGATGGTGTGATGGAGACTGACTTGTGGTAGAGGTCCACCTGCATTATTGATTAGTGGGGTATCAAGCTTCAACCTTTATCTGCCTTTGCTATGGATTTCAGGATCTAGATTTCAAACTACATCACTTAAAGTCATACTCTCAACAATCATCTGTTGTTGCTAATTATGCCATTAATGACAGTCAATCATGTTCATCAGTTCAGTTCAGTTCAGTCGCTCAGTCGTGTCCGACTCTTTGTGACCCCATTAACCGCAGCACGCCAGGCCTCCCTGTCCATCACCAACTTCCAGAGTTTACCCAAACTCATGTCCATTGAGTTAGTGATGCCATCTAACCATCTCATCCTTTGTCGTCCCCTTCTCCTCCTGCCTTCAATCTTTCCTAACATCAGGGTCTTTTCAAATGAGTCAGCTCTTTGCATCAGGTGGCCAAAATATTGGAGTTTCAGCTTCAACATCAGTACTTCTAATGAACACTCAGGAGTGTTTTCCTTTAGGATGGACTGGTTGGATCTCCTTGCAGTCCAAGGGACTCTCAAGAGTCTTCTCCAACACCACACTTCAAAAGCATCAATTCTTCGACACTCAGCTTTCTTTATAGTCCAACTCTCACATCCATACATGACTACTGGAAAAACCATAGCCTTGACTAGACGGACCTTTGTTGGCAAAGTAATGTCTCTGCTTTTAATATGCTGTCTAGGTTGGTCATAACTTTCCTTCCAAGGAGTAAGTGTCTTTTAATTTCATGGCTGCAATCACCATCTGCAGTGATTTTGGAGCCCCCCAAAATAAAGTCATCCACTGTTTCCACTGTTTCCCCATCTATTTGCCATGAAGTGATGGGATCAGATGCCATGATCTTAGTTTTCTGAATGTTGAGTTTTCAGCCAACTTTTTCACTCTCCTCTTTCACTTTCATCAAGAGGCTCTTTAGTTCTTCTTCACTTTCTGCCATAAGGGTCATACATTACTTGAAAAAATGATTGGAAAGCTATCACTTTGGGAAAATGTATTTGGGGATCAGCCCCCTTGTCGAACCTCTGTGTTTCTGTTTCTTTGTGTTCAATCTGTTCTCAACCACCTTGGCATGGTTACACAGAATAAACACGATAATGTGTGTGAAAGGTCACAGGAATATTAATGATGACTATTTGTTTAGCATCTACTCAGTAATAAATCCAGACAGCTCTGATACATTACTGATAATTCTAAAAACAATTTTCACCTTGATTCAGAAGGATTTACTCAGAAGGTTCATGACTGTATTTGCATTACAAAGAACAGCATTGATTTTAATGTTACACACAAAACAAGGGACTTCACTGGTAGTCTAGTGACTAAGACTCTGTGCTTCCAAAGCAGGGGGCCTAGGATTGTTCCCTAGTCAGGGAACTAGATCTCACATGCTGCAACTGACAGAGCCTGCATGCTGCAACTAAGACCCAGGGCAGCCAAATAAATAAATGAAAGTTCAAAATAAAAATTAGGTACAAAACAAATAAGAATGTAGATTAAAATGAAGCCAGCAAAAAAAAGGGGAGGGGGTAGTTGCTGAAAAGGCTAGCATAAAGACCTTATATTTCAAGGGCTGCAATTTGGGAGCTTAACTTTCTAGCAACCATTTGGAAAGAGAAAACCTAGTTACACAGTGTAACTTCCTTCAGAAAAAAAGGTTGCTGTTATTTGGTAGGCCAGAAGTCCTGCGGATGACCTGAAGGCCACCCTGCCAGGGACTAGGGAGCCAGGTTTGAACCCACAGCCTCTCTAACTACAATACCTGTGCGTATCTCACTGCCTTGTATTCTCAGTCCTACACTCTGTAAAGGCAGCAGTGGGTATTACAGACAGAAAACAAACTGGAGCTGACCCTAACTCTTTTTAAAAACTGAAGCCCCAGGGGATCCCTTGGTGGTCCAGTGGCTAGGACTCATGCTCTCTTTGCTGAGGCCCAGGTTCGATCCCTAGTTGGGGAACTAAAGATTCCACAAGCCTTGCAGTCCAGCTAGGGAGAAAATATAAAACAGAAGCTCCTGCCCATCTTATACAAGTACTGTATGCAATCTGGAATCTGTAAATGTTGGGGTGCTTAGGATTTGTCCTCAAGCCCATGTGAGACTATGCAGCTATCCTTATGACTTGTGGGGTTTGTGGTTGCCTAAAGTCTCTCTCCTCCCTCCTTACTGTGCCCCCTCCTGCCTGCTTCTCAGTGACCAGCTGCTGGAGAGGCTCAGGGTTGGGGGAAGGGGGAGAATGCTGAGGGTGAGGTCTTGAGGTGGGGGGAAAGGGGGCCTGGGTGGGGGAAACAGTGGGACTTTCCCACTCTTCATTCCAAGGGATTTAGATGCTTAAGTGCCTTTCACACTAATCCCTGGAAATCCTGCCGCTTTGGGGATGAGGAATTTCTCACTTAGAAGAGAAGACTGGAACTTGATTATTACCCTTCTGGGGGATGTGTGAAGACACATGCTAAATGATGGCTCTGCAGATAAGAAAATGAGCCCAGTGGTGGGAGGCTCTGTGCCCTGTGCTCCATGTCTGCTTGTTTAGAATTCTTTCTCTGAGATAGGGTATGATCTGCAGGTTCTATTTATCACTGTCAGCTTGAGATGGGGGAAAGAGCTCATGCTCGCTTTGCTTATTTAAATTTTATCCCTCTTCCCTGATGCCTTGGTCACCCTTGTTTGAGACAGGTCCATTGCAGGTTACTGGCTTATGCTCAGATGTTAATGAGACCATGGGGAGTCACTGTGTGTCAGGACCATGCTGATTGCTGTACCAGCATCACCTCCTTTGCTCATCATAACAGGGACTATTATTATCTCCAAGTGCACATAAAGAGTGGAGAAGGAAATGGCAATCCACTCCAGTGTTCTTGCCTGGAGAATCCCAGGGACGGGGGACCTGGTGGGCTGCCGTCTATGGGGTCACACAGAGTCGGACACGACTGACGCGACTTGGCAGCAGCAGCAGCAGCACATGAAGAGTAGGATATAGGGAGGTTAAAGAAACCTGGGGCTTTCCAGGTGGTGCTAGCGGTAAAGAACCCACCTGCCAATGCAGGAGACGTCATAGACGCTGGTTCAATCCTTAGGTTGGGAAGATCCCCTGGAAGAGGGAATGGCAACCCACTTCAGTACTCTAGCCTGGAGAATCCCATGGATACAAAAGTCTGGCAGGCTATACTCCATAGAGTCGAAAAAGAGTGGGACATGACTGAGAAGGCACACATAAATCCAAAGAAACTATGTAATGTTACTTGCCTTAGAGGTAATGTGGCTGAGATCTGAGCCTGAGACAGTCGGCTTCCAGAACTCATAGGCTGAACCACTAGTTTCTGCAGTCTTCCTTCAACATAAAAACAGCTAGTTGGTGCCAGACAGGAATCAGGAAGTTGAGTTGGAAGGTGGCTCTGTCATACACATCTGGGAGACCCTTGGTAAGGATGCTACATCCCTAGGAATCAGTTTTCTCAACCATCAAAAAGGATAATAGTAGTACTTGCCTACTAGGGTTGATGTGATGGTTAAATGATGCCCAGTACAAGGCAAAAGCCCAATAAATGTAGCTGTTTTTAACTGTCATTTCAGTTCTAGTCTTCCTGTCACTGGGATTCATGGTCACTAAGTAGATAGAGTGATGGGGAGAAAAGAGATCAAAGCTCTGGGTTTCTTTTCAGCTGTGCCAGTCCTTCTGACCTATTGCTTAGTTTGAAGTTACACTTAGAGATTTGAGCTCTGTAAATGCATCCATGACTTTTAACTAGATCCATTGGTATTTCAGATCTGGAACAGACTAAGTGATCATATAGTCTCACCTCCTCCTTCGAGAGATCCCTCTCCCCTACCAAAAAACAGTAGTTTAAATAAGATAGAAGTTTGTTCTCACATAAGATATCAGTAGCCCAGGCTTGTAGGCTAGTGAAACTATTCTCCTTCAAGCTTGTTGCTTTCTCGTTCTTAATACAAGACTTCTACTTTGTGGTCCAAGATGGCTGCTCCAGCTCCAGCTATCACAACTTTAATCCAAACCTCTGGGAAAAGGAAAAAGAAAAAGAATGACACAGACATTACACTTATATACATGATGGCAGTTATTTGAGTCATATCATACATGTATAATGATTTATACATATAAGAATTTATATACATAAGGATCACACAAGTCATATTCACTTATATCCCATTGACTAAAATTTGGTGTATATTTGTGTCTAGTTATGAGAGGCCTTGGGGGAGTGTAGTATTTATTCTGGTGGCTATGTACCCTGCCAGGTTCTATTTGGGGGGTTCTATCATAGAGGAATAAAGGGAGAATGCATCTCTGGGGACACCCAGCAGGTTTTGTCACGCTAAGATAGCACAGTACTTTTCCTGTAACATTCAAATAGAGATGCATTGCCCCCCTCCAACCTATGTTCTCTCCATAGCACCGCAAATTTAGATTACATTTCTCTTGGGTTCTTAATAAAATTTCCTGAAGAATTCTGGTCGCAAGGGGTAGCAGCTGGCAAGTTCCAGTCTCAGACAAGTTGGCAAGAGTACAGACAGAGAGTGGATGAGAATAGTGGGGAGAGAACCAGGGCAGTGGTAATACAAACGCCTTCTGTCTGGCTGGGCCCTTCCTGTTGAGGAAACCCTTGTCTGTGCTTGGAGTATGCCAAAGCACCATACTGCCCACTGCCAAGGCCACAGGGAGAAATGAGTTTGTACAGTGCCGAGAGACAAGGACAAGAACTTCTGGGAAGGTCAGACATTTGTAGAAATGCCCTCTATTCTGTAAATATAAAATGATTTGCTGCTAAGATGGGTGGATAGCTCTAAATTTAGCAGGCAGCCAGAGCAGTCCCAGTGGCCTAAAACAGCAGCCCAGGATTCTGCAAAAAGCCATACAAAGAGGAGCTGGACCCAGAGTTAACAAAGGGCAGAAACGTGGAGCCTTCAATATGTTTGGGTCACTGAGACTTGATTAGGACATGAGAGTGAGAGAGGGGTGTGTCTGTGTGTGTATGCACAGGGGAAAAGGGAGGGAGAAATGTACTGAAGGGGAAGCATAAAAAGATAGACACAGGGAGGGAAAAGTGTTAGTTGCTCAGTCGCATCTGACTCTTTGCAACCCCTTGTTCCTCTGCCTGTGGGATTTTCCAGGCAAGAATGTCGGAGTGGGTAGCCATTTGCTTCTCCAGGGAATCTCCCCTGGAGATTCAGGGATTGGATCTGAGTCTCCTGCATTGGCAGGCAGATTCTTTACCACTGCACCACCTGGGAAGCCCAACTCCATGGCAGGCTCCTCTGTCCATGGGACTTCCAAGGCAAGAGTACTGGAGTGGGTTGCCATTTCCTGCTCCAGGGCATCTTCCTGACCCCAGGGATCTAACTCAGGTCTCCTGCATTACAGGCAGATTCTTTATCATCTGAGCCACCAGGGAACCCTGCTATGAGGAGAGAAAGCAGAAACAAAGATGGGAAAGTGAGTATGAGAGAGGAAAGTATGAGTATCATGGAAAAAGGGGTGTTAGAGAGAATAGAAAGATAGATGGATAGAAAGAAGGGAGGAAGGAAAGAAAAAGGGAGATAAGAAGAGAGGCAGGGAAAGAGAGAAGGAAAGAGACAGAAAAAAATGAAAGGAAAGAGGGAAGAGGAGGGAGAGAGGTGCGATTACCTGTGTGTGCACACCGGGAAGCAGAGTTGAGTGAAGAAGGTGCTGCAAGCCTCGACCATCACTTAGGATGAAAAACTAACCCTCTCCCCAGTAGACCAGCTCTAATGGTAACACCTCTAGGTCCCAGGAAGAAGTGAGGACTCATTGCAGTTCTTCCTGCACCACCACCCCCCTGAGCATGGTCCTAAGCCTACATCATTCTCATCTCACCCAACCTTCACCCCAGCGGAGGAGCCTCTCGGGAAACTGTGGAATCATTTTGCTCATGTCATTGGCTGTGCTTTGGCCAAAGAGACCAGGGGCTTCAGTCTGCCACGTGTTTTCAGTGTGCTGGCTGCCTGAGAACACATCTGTCAACCTTAACATCAGAGAACAAAAGCTTGGGTTTGACATGAAAAGGACAGCAAAAGAACAGCCCTGACCTGACTGCCATGTGGCATTCCTAAGCGTGCAGAGATTCGGCCTGGAAGATATGCACTGTACTTGAAACAAGTCTTTTATCCAGGCAAGAGGGGATAAACACATCTGTATGACATTGATTTTTTTTTTTCCTTCCTACTTTCTTTCTGGGATTTGGAGCTGGGCTGGGGGAAGGAACAATGAAAACATTTGAAACATCTGACACTGAGTCGGGTTTGTGGGTAGGCAGCGTTTGGGGGGAAATGAAAGGTGAAATGCCAAATTTAGTTTGGCTCTTCTTTCTTTCTGGCGCCATTTTCCTCTCTTCTACTCGACCCGTTATTTTCTTTTTAGCACTGGTGAGGGGGTGGATCATGTAACACTCCTACTTAGCACATACATAGCTTGCCTTGTCTTGAAAGGGAAACATACACTGACAACGGAAACCTCACAACCTCCAGAGTGGGAGGCAACCGTAGGGTTCTGGCTTCCAGGATATTTACGTTGGTTACCGTTTGGTATACTGAACACCAACCAGGATTCCTTGACTCACAGCTAAAATGGAATGAAGATCCGAAGTCATGACACCTCTGATGGAAACACAAAAGTTGTAGCTCTACAAGGGCAAACAGCTATATTTAAGAAGAAGTAAGTCATTTGTACAAGGGTGTGGCTAAGTATAGCCAACCAGTCTTTCTTAGTTTCATTAATTTTAGGTTTCAAAAATAGATTGTTGTGAGACATAAGCGAAAATAAAATATGTAGGTGCAAGAGCCTGATACATAGGAATTTAGCAAATAGTAAGTAACACACACTTTCTTATTTCCTGCCAGTGTATCTTCAACTAGATTGTAAGCTTCTAGAACGTATATGGGCTTCACTGGCGGCTCAGCAGTAAAGAATCTGCTTGCAGTGCAGGAGACACAGGAGACGTGGGCTTGATCTCTGGGTTGGGAAGATCCTCTGGAGGAGGGCATGGCAATCCCTTCCAGTATTCTTGCCTGGAGAATCCCCATGGTCAGAGGAGCCTGGCAGGCTACAGTCTAGTGAATCACAAAAAGTAGGACACGACTGAAGTGACTGAGCAGACATTCAGACTGTGTATATGTTAATTTGGGGAATTTCTCTAACACATAATTTTAGTACTTTGTAAACTTAAACATTTAAAATTCCTTACTAAATGTGCTCTGGTTGTTTCTAATACTTGTTTTCTCTTTTTTAAGATCAATTTTAGGGTGTCTTTTTTTGGAAGTAGTCCTTGAGCTCTTGAAGTCTTTTTAAAAAAATAACAGTTTAAGATATAATTCACATCCCATAAAATTTGCCCTTTCAAAGTGTAAAATTCAGTGGTTTCCAGTACATTCACAGAGTTGTACATCCATCACCACTCTCTAATTCTGAAACATTTCGTCAGCCCAAATAGAAACCCTATACCCATTACCACTAACTTCTCCATGCCTTCTCCTTCTCCTTGTCGGTCAAGACAGCCACCACTTTATTTCTGTCTTTATAGATTTACCTGTTGTGGCTATTTCATATAAATGGAATCATATAGTATGTGGTCTTTTGTGACTGGCTTCTTTGTCATGTTTTCAAGGTTTATCTAGGTAGCAGTACCTCATTCCTTTTCATGGCTGAATAACGTTCCATTTTATGGATATACCACATTTTGACTACTCATTCATCAGTTGGACATTCAGGGGTGTTTCTGTTTTTTGATCTTTATGAATAATTCGTCTGTGTACATTCATGTCCTAGTTTTTGTGTGGGAATAGTTTCAGTTCCTTTTGGACATCTACCCAGGAGTGGAGTTGCTAGGTCTTATGATGACTCAGTGTTTAATTTATTGAGGAACTGCCAAACTGTTTTCCAAAGTGGCTGTACTATATATTCCTGCCAGCAACACAAGAGTTCCAATTTTTCCACATATTTGCCAATATTGGTTATTATCTTTATTATATCCATTTTAGTGTGTATGAAGTGATATCTCATTGTGGTTTTGATTTACATCTCCCTGAAGACTAATAATTTTGAGCTTCTTTTTGTAGCCTTGTTGGTCATTTGTATATGTTCCTTGGAGAAATGCCTCTTCAAATTCTTTGCCCAGTTTTAAATTGAGTAGTCTTTTTATTGTTGAATTGTGATTGAAAACATATTCTCTTCTATTTTTTGAAAGAGTGTGTGAAGAAATGGAACTAATTCCTCACATGTTTGGTGGAATTCCCCTGTGATTTTTTTGGGCCTGCACTTTTTATTGTAGGACTTTTGATGATTAGTGTCCTGCTACAATTCAGGTTTTCAATTTTCTTCTTGAGTCAGTTTTTGTAGTTGTGTCTTTTTCATAGCTCAGTTGGTAAAGAATCTGCCTGCAATGCAGGAGACCCTGGTTCAATTCCTGGGTTGGGAAGATCTGCTGGAGAAGGAGTAGGCTACCCACTCCAGTATTCTTGGGCTTCCCTTGTGGCTCAGCTGGTAAAGAATGCATTTGCAATGAGGGAGACCTGGGTTCAATCCCTGGGTTGGGAAGATCCCCTGGAGAAGGGAAAGGCTACCTACTCCAGCATTCTGGCCTGGAGAATTCCATGGACTGTATAGTCCATGGTGTCACAAAGAGTCGGACATGATAGCAACTTTCACTTAGACTTAGGAATTTTTTCATTTAATTTATATTATTTAATTTCCTGGCAAACAATTATGTGATCAGCTTAGAATCTCTTATTTCTGTAAGGTAGGTAATGATATCTCCTATTTCATTCCTGATTTTAGTAATTTGACTGTTCCCTCTTTGTTTTCATCAGTCTGTCATTTTGTTGATCTTTCAAAGACACAAGTTTTAGTTTTACTGGTTTTCTTTATTGTTTTCTGCTCTCTATTTCATTCATTTCCACTCTAATCTTTATTATTTTTTTCCTTCTGCTTGTTTTGGGTCTAGTTGGCTCTTCCTTTTCCAGTTTCCCAAGGTAGAAAGTTAGGTTATTGATTTAAGATCTTTCCACTTCTTTTTAAACATAGGCATTTACAACTATTCATTTCCTTCTCAGCATCGTTTTGGCTGCATTCCATAAATTTTGGTATATTGTGTCTTTTGCTTTCATTTGTCTCAGAGAATTTTCAAATTTCTCTTTGATTTTTTTCTTTGAGCCAATTTTTTTGGGCTAGGAATGCCTTGTTCCACAACCACATATTTGTCAGGTTCCCAAATTTACTTCTGTTTTTGATTTCTAATTTCTGTATGTTGTGGTTAGACAGTATATTTTATATAATTTCAAGAGTTTAAAGTTTATTGAGGGTTGTTTTATGACTTAACATGTAGTCTATCCTGGGGAACATTCTATGCACTGAAAAGAATATGCATTTTGCTAGTGGCTAGTATTCAATAGATGTCTGTTAGGTCTAGTTGATTTTTAAGTGTTGCTCAAGTCTTCTGTTTCTTTGTTAGTGTTCTGCTCATTATTGAAATGAATCTATCAAAAATGGATATCTTATCTTTTAAGGGGGATATTGAAAGTCTTTAGTTATTGTTGAATGGTCTATTTCTCCCTTTAAATCTGTTTTTGCTTCATGGATTTTAAGGTTCTCTTGTTAGATACATCTATTTTTATAATTGTTACAACTTCCTAAAGGATTGTTCCTTTAATAATTACAAAATATTTCTCTTTGTCCCAAGTAACAATTTTTGTCTTCAAGTCTATTTTGTCTGACAGAACATAAATACTCCGGTTCTTTTGGATGCTGTTTGATGGTATTTATTTTTCCATCATTTTCCATCGCCTATTTGCATTGTTAAATATAAATTATATCTCTTTTTATAGCCTATAGTTAGATGACTTTTCTCTCATACATTTTGCCAGCCTCTGACTTTTTATTGGATTCTGTTGTCCTTATAAATTCAATATAAGTACTACTCCTGGCCTTTTAAAGCGTCATTTCTCAATGTTTCCTCCCTGTTCTTGTCTCTCATTACACTTGTAAAACTTATAAACAAAATTGACATTGTCTCCTTGAGTTCAGTGACACATTCATCTTTGTACCCTTAGTGGCTATTATCATGCCTTGTAGGTATGCTCTTAATGTTTGATGAATAAATAGTGAAATTTAAGGATTGTATAATTTAATTAAACTTGTTGAGAATTTTCCCTTAAGGATAGAAATTTTTCTTATCCATGACCAAGTCTGCTTCTGTTTTATAAATAAGTTCATTTGTATCTTAAAAAAAAGTCTTTTATTTTGTGTTGGAGTGTAACTGACTAACAAGTTTCAGGTGTACAGGAAAGGGACTCAGCCATACCTATACATATATCTGATATGACATTTACTTCATCTCCTTTTAATAAAAATGCACTTCTTACCACTAATGCATAATCATATTGGGGAAACTGAGTCAATATCCCATAATTGTAAACATGTTGCTAGTATAAAGCAGGCACCACCATAGAGGTAAGAATAATAAAAATCCAACCTCTCCAGAACTGAACTGATTCAACTAACTCAATTACAGGGCAGAATCTGGAACAGAGAGGACAGATCCCTGGCTAGGTCTGTCCAGAAGAGCAAGAGACAAGTGGAAATGAGAGACAAACCTTATTTCTATTTCAGTATAGTGATACTGTCTCCTGATACATGTAGCCCAGTGGACATTAGGTTTCACTGATGTCGCCACATATGTTACTTCCTTTTTAGGTAGACTATACAGGAGTGAAGAGAGAAAAACTGGATGAAATCACTGTATACTATTAGGTTGGTGCAAACGTAATTATGGTTTCAGACCATGAATTTCTTTATAACTAGCCTCCAACACATTTTTATTAGTCAAAATAGGAACCATTACAATCAACTCATTTTTGCCAATGAGAAATAAGTTTGTTTATTCCTATAGCATAAAAATCCATGTTTTGGGATTGGATGAACTCTTGGAAAGCATTTTCTGCATCCTGCTGGCTGTATTTTTCCTGCAAAAAGCTGTCAAGATGCTTGAAGAAGTGGTAGTTGGTTGGTGAGAGGTCACGTTAATATGGTGGATGAGGCAAAACTTTGTAGCCCAATTCATTCAACTTTTGAAGAGTTGGACGTGTGACATGCAGTCGGGCATTGTCGTGAAGAATTAGGCCCTTTCTGTTGACTGATGCTAGCTGCAGGTGTTGCAGTTTTCAGTACATCTCAATGATTTGTTGAGCATACATCTCAGATGTAATGGTTTCACCAGGATTCAGAAAGCTGTAGAGGATCAGATGGGCAGCAGAGCACCTAACAGTGACTAGGACCTATTTTTGGTGCAAGTTTGGCTTTGGGACTCTTGAGAGTCAGACATGCTGAGTGACTAAACTGAGCTGGCTTTGGGAAGTGCTTTGGAGCTTCTTCTTGGTCCAGCCACTGAGCTGGTCATTGCTGGTTGATGTATAAAATCCACCTTTGTCACACATCACAATCTGATTGAGAAATGGTTTGTTATTGTTGTGCAGAATAAGAGAAGACCAGACTTCAAGATGATGATTTTTTTGATTTTTGGTCAGCTCATGAGACACTCACTTATTGAGCCTTTTCACCTTTCCAATTTGCTTCAAATGCTGAATGACCATATAATAGTTGATGCTGAATTCTTGGACAACTTCTTGTGTAGTTGTAGGAGCTTCAGTGACCCTCTCAACTGGTCATTGTCAACTTCCCGTGGCCGGCCACTATGCTCCTCATCTTCAAGACTCTTGTCTCCTTTGTGAAACTTCTTGAACCACCATTGCACTGTACGTTCATTAGTAGATACTGGGCCAAATGCCTTGTTGTTGTGAGTTGTCTCCTCTGCTTTACGACCTGTTTTTGAACTCAAAAAATAAAATCTCTCAAATTTGCTTTTTGTTTAACATCATTTCTGTAGTCTAAAATAAATATAAAATAAGCAGCAAGTAATAAGCCATTAGCAAAAAAAAAATAAAATGAGAAATGTGTGTTAAAATGATGTATAAGATAACCATATAATTTTTAAAGAATGTATTCCAATATTAAAGGAAAATTTCAACAATGCAAAAAACTGCAATTTCTTTTGCACCAACCTAATACCTTCTCCTGGGGAGTGGAATAGAAGTTCCCTCATTTCAAAATGCTTTTTAGGAAATCTCCGTACTCAGGCTTGAGTACAGAATTTATGGGCCCATATAACTGAGAAAGCTCAAGATTCTCTAAGAGGTTGGCTGATGCCACGAGAACTGACTGTCTCTTCATAGCTCTACTTTCAACAAGATGGCTTCAGTCTCAGGTTCTTCAAGGAGTCCTTTGATGCTCTAAGCTCATGTACTTCCAGACTTAAGTCCTGCAGAAAAGAGTACCTGTTTCTCTTTTAGGAAGTCCTAATAAGAAAATTATTGAATTTCAAAGTTCTGATTAGGGCATATATCTATGCCTGAATGAATCACTGTGCCTACAGCCATATAATGACCTGAGTAGCCACCTCTGGATCAGGCATGGCTTATACTCCATCCTAAATGTATATGAGCTACGTAGGGGACAGGGCTTCCCTGGTGACTCAGATGGTAAAGAATTTGCCTTCAATGCAGGAGATCTGGCTTTGATCTCTCAATCAGGAAGATCCCCTGGAGAAGGGAATGGCAACCTACTCACTCCAGTATTCTTGCCTGGAGAATTCCATGGACAGAGGAGTCTGGCAGGCTACAGTCCATGGGGTCACAGAGTCGGACATGACTAAGCACACACATGCATGTGGGGACAGGTGGCTATAGAGAGGACTATCAGGGTATCATTCAAGAAAAATAATTAAAATGGAAGAGACAAATGTCCACTTTACTTCCCTTCAGTGGACGTTTAAGAATTGTGATTATTTTCCCACAAATGCCATTGAGGTTTGTGTTGTCTAGTGTGATAGGGCTTCCCTGGTGGTGCAGAGGTTAAAGCGTCTGCCTGCAATGTGGGAGACTGGGTTCGATTCCTGGGTTGGGAAGATCCCCTGGAGAAGGAAATGGCAACCCACTCCAGTATTCTTGCCTGGAGAATCCCATGGACAGAGGAGCCTGGTGGGCAACAGTCCATGTGGTTACAAAGAGTCGGACAGAGCTTAGATGAAGTGAGTTTAAGTTGAGGTATAAAATATACATTGAGTTTTAAAGACTTGATTAGAAAAAAAGAATAGGAAAGTTGAAAGTGAAAATCACTCAGTCATGTCCTACTCTTTGCAACCTCACGGACTATACAGTCCATGGAATTCTCCAGGTCAGAATACTGTAGTGGGAAAACTTTCCTTTCTCCAGGGGATCTTCCCAACCCAGGGATCAAACCCAGGTCTCCTACATTGTAGGCAGATTCTTTACCAGCTGGGTCACAAAGGAAGTCTAAGAATAATGGAGCGGGTAGCCTATCCCTTTTCCAGTGGATCTTCTCAACCCAGGAATCGAACCAGGGTCTCTTGCATTGCAGGCGGATTCTTTACCAACTGCACTATCAGGAAAAAGACTATCTCCTTAATAATTTCCTTAGGGACTTCTCTGGTGGTCCAGTGATTAAGACTCCACACTTCCCCAGGAGAGGATGAGGGTTTGAGCCCTGGTCGGGGAACTAAGATTCCACATACCACATGACATGGCCAAAAAAAAGAAAAGCAAAGACTGGATAAAAAGATAATTTCCATATGTTGTTTACATGTTGAAATAATTTTAAATATAATGGATTAAAGAAAAATATATCATTAAGATGATATTCACTGATTTATTTTTATTTTTGCAATGTGGCTACTAGAAGACTTAAAGTTACATTTTGAGGCTCACATTATATTTCTACTGGACAGTGCTGTTTTCAGTTCAGTTCAGTCACTCAGTCATGTCTGACTCTTTGCAACCCCATGGACTGCAACACGCCAGGCTTCCCTGTCCATCACCAACTCCTGTAGCTTACTCAAACTCATGTCCATCAAGCTGGTGATGCCATTCAACCATCTCATCCTCAGTTGTCCCCTTCTCCTCTTGCCTTCAATCTTTTCCAGCATCAGGGTCTTTTCCAAAGAATCAGTTCTTTGCATCAGGTGGCCAGAGTATTGGAATTTCAGCTTCAACATCAGTCCTTCCAATGAATATTCAAGATCGATTTCCTTTAGGATGGACTGGTTAGATCACCTTGCAGTCCAAGGAACTCTCAAGAGTCTTCTCCAACACCACAGTTCAAAAGCATCAATTCTTCAGTGCTCAGCTTTCTTTGTAGTCCAACTCACATCCATACATGACTACTGGAAAAACCATAACCTTGACTAGATGAACTTTCGTTAGCAAAGTAATGTCTCTGCTTTTTAATATGCTGTCTAAGTTGTCATAGCTTTTCTTCCAAGGAGCAATCATCTTTCAATTTCATGGCTGCAGTCACCCTCTGCAGTGATTTTGGAGCTCCCCAAAATAAAGTCTCTCACTGTTTCTGTTATTTCCCCATCTATTTGCTATGAAGTGATGGGACCAAATGCCATGATCTTAGTTTTCTGAATGTTGAGTGTTAAGCCATCCTTTTCACTCTCCTCTTTCACTTTTATCAAGAGACTCTTTAGTTCCTCTTCACTTTCTGCCGTAAGGGTGGTGTCATCTGCATATCTGAGGTTATTGATATTTCTCCTGGCAATCTTGATTCCAGCTTGTGCTTCATCCAGTCTGGCATATCGCATGATGTACTCTGCATTTAAGTTAAGTTAGAAGGGTGACAATATACAGCCTTGATGTACTCCTTTCCTGTTTTGGAACCAGTCTATTGTTCCATGTCCAGTTCTAACTGTTGCTTTTTAACCTGCATACAGATTTCTCAGGAGGCAGATCAGGTGGTCTGGTATTCCCATCTCTTGAACAATTTTCCACAGTTTGTGGTGATCCACACAGTCAAAAGCTAGTCAATAAAGCAAAAGAAGATGTTTTTCTGGAACTCTCTTGCTTTATCGATGATCCAGTGGATGTTGGCAATTTGATCTCTGGTTCCTCTGTGTTTTCTAAATCCAGCTTGAACATCTGGAAGTTCTCAGTTCATATACTGTTGTAGCCTGGCTTGGAGAAATTTGAGCATTACTTTGCTAGTGTGTTAGATGAGTGCAATTGTGCAGTAGTTTGAGCATTCTTTAGCATTGCCTTTCTTTGGGATTGGAATGAAAACCGACCTTTTCCAGTCCTGTGGCCACTGCTGAGGTTTCCAAATCTGCTATCATATTGAGTGCAGCACTTTCACAGCATCATCTTTTAGGATTTGAAATAGCTCAACTGGAATTCCATCACCTCCACTAACTTTGTTTGTAGTGATGCTTTCTAAGACCCAGTTGACTTCGCATTCCCGGATGTCTGGCTGTAATCAGGGTCTTTTCCAAAGAATCAGTTCTTTTCCAAAGAACACCATTGTGGTTATTTGGGTCATGAAGATCTTTTCTGTATAGTTCTTCTGTGTATTCTTGCCACCTCTTAATATATTCTGCCTCTGTTTGGTCCATACCATTTTTGTCCTTTATTGTGCCCATCTTTGCATGAAATAGTCCCTTGGTATCTCTAATTTTCTTGAAGAGATTTCTAGTCTTTCCCATTCTATTGTTTTCCTCTATTTCTTTGCATTGATCACTGAGGAAGGCTTTCTTATCTCTCCATGCTATTCTTTGGAACTCTGCATTCAAATGGGTATATCTTTCCTTTTATCCTTTGCCTTTAGCTTACCTTCTTTTCTCAGCTATTTGTAAGGCCTCTGCAGACAACCATTTTGCCTTTTTGCCTTTCTTTTTCTTGGGGATGGTCTTGACCACTGCCTCCTGTACAAAGTCATGAACCTCTGTCCATCATTCTTTAGGCACTCTATCATATCTAATCCCTTGAATCTATTTCTCACTTCCACTGTATAATCATAAGGGATTTGATTTAGGTCATACCTGAATGGTCTAGTGGTTTTCCCTACTTTCTTCAATTTCAGCCTGAATTTGGCAATGAGGAGTTCATTATCTGAGCCACATGTTATGAGCACATCTAGTGCTGTTCTAGATGTTTCTAAAGTCTTCTTTCTACTGACATTTCTCTTGAGATCCAAGACTGTGTCTTGTTTGTTATCTTTAATATAGGGCCTTGTATATACTATTGGCTTAATAAGTATTATATTTTTAGAAGAAATGAGTGCTGTCTGTATTAAATAATAACCTGTTTTCAATAGGATGAGTGCAAATTTCCTTAAAAGTCTTACTCCAACATTGTATTCCAAGCTTATTTTCTATGGTAGGTTGAATCACAACTTGTGGGGTATATTATGTTCAAACAGGCCTCTGTCCACTTCCTTCACAGTCCAGCCTACAGAGACAATGAAACCCATGACACAGAAGAAAGAAGTAGATAAGAGGGCTTTTGGCAATAAAATATGCTGTCATATTAAGAGCTGTTCATCTCTTGATGTTTAAGGCCACAGCTATTGAACCCTCATTCTGTGAAGCACTGAAGATTTTTAGGAAATTACTTGAGCACCCCTCCACTCCCCTCACTATGCCAATCTTGGACTTAACTCAATTTGAACTTCCTGGAACTCTTCCTGATGTTCCCAGAGTTCATAAATACACTTGTTGGCTTAAACTAATTCGCCTGAACTCTAGTCACTGGTTCTTCAACAAGAAGAATCCCAGGGTGAGGCTCACTACATGATGATTGAATAATCCAAAAGTTCTGTAGTCTTAGTCCAGAGAGCAAGACAGCAGGGACGGGGACCCAGACTTTTGGCAATATGATCAGGGCCCTTCCCACCTATGCTGGGCCACAAGGGAGAATACTGAAGAAGTGCCCTGCAGTCCTTATACAAGGTGGTGTCTGGTTTCCTTGTTCAGGCAGTTCTCCTGTGGAAGGAAGTGGGATAGATTGTGGGCACAGGGCCATGGCGTCTGTCGTGCCTGTGTTTGTTCCATGAGCTTTGAGCCATTGTCTCAGTCCCCCAGGAAACAATGTATATGTTAATGTTTCCTGCCATGTTTTTCTTCTTTTTAGGAAAAGTGGGAAGAGTACAGTACTGTCCTTCCTAGAGGGAGAATGTCTCCCTGGGCTCAGGTCTGTAGTGTTCTGTAGAGCTGATTCTGGCTACATTGCAGAGGTCAGCAAGCACGCCTACAGTCTGAAGGCCAAGAGTCCTCACGATGCACACCCAGTACTGAAAAGTTCAGTTATTGAGTTCAGGCATAGCTGGAGCCAGGCGCAGATGGGGTTTTATCACGAGGTGACTTTTCCACATCTCTCTCTTTCTTGGTATTGACTTCTTTCTCAACATGGGGGGCTTTACTCATGTGATAACCTCATGGCAGCTCTAGATTTATAGATTCACAATTGAATGACTCTTCCTTGATCATGCCAGCTACATTTCTAGGATTTGCTTTGATGGGACACACTTGTGTTTCATTTCCACTGTTGAGCTATTTCTTTGGTTTGGTGTTTGTCAAAGGTTTCTTGTAAACCTTTCAACCAAAATACATTGACTGCCTGCTTTCCATGTGGTAGCAGCATTTTAGGTTACTGGGGACATCACATTAAAAAGATGTAGAAGATCTCTGTGTTCATTTCAGATGTAGGAGATAGACACACATATACCCCCACAACAGAAAAGTGAGTAAACGATAAGAAAAGACATCAGATGAGGGCAGAAAAATAAAATAGGGAGGAAGATATGATTAAAAGTGATTGGGCTTCTGCTTCAGATTGGGTGAAGTAGATTTGGCCACCACTCACTCAATCACCATTGTCAACTGGCACCTGATTGCTAGCACAGCGTTGATCCCTGTGTCATAAAGGCAGGGCAGTATTCCATCCAAACCAAGTACCTGAGAGGAGAGAGAGAGAGTGAGAGAGAGCCAGTATCCCAGGAAAAAACTAGAGCGCTAGCTCTAGAATCAGAGAGAATGAATACTGCACAGGGGAAAACCATAGTTTCAGACTATAGGACTCTTTTTATCAAAAAGGTAATAAAACAATTTTTATAAGGATACTTCACATATTACAATCAATGAATTCAGCAGTATTTTCTTAAGTTGAACTTGTTTTGTAAGGTCAACATCATCACAGTAAGCACAGCTGTGAAAACAACTTTTTTTCCATTGGAGTATTATTGCTTTACAATGTGTTCGTTTCTGCTGTACAACACTGTGAATCAGGTATATGTATATATATGTGTACATATATTCCCTCCCAGCTCAACATCCTACCCCTCTAGGTCATCACAGAGCACTGAGCTGGGCTCCATGTGCTATACAGCAACTTCCTACTAGCTAGCTATTTTACACATGGGAATGTATACACGTCAGCTACTCTCTCAACTTATTCCACCTTCTCCTGAAAACAATGTTTTGAAGAACCTCATGTGAGATCTATCTTGAGTGTCACCAAACGCAATCCAAATCCTTTTCTGCTGTCGCTAGTTCTCTGTGAGGTAAAGAGTAGATTCCTTGTGGTGGGTGACCAGGGCTTTTTAAAAAGACAGAGGGCACATTTGCCTGTTCCTTCCAAGCACTTGTCCATTTGAATTCTGATCCTACTGAAAACAACTGTTTGATGGAAAAAACTCCCAACCTCGAAAGAAGAGAAGCATGTTCAGCTATATGGTAGACATATCCATATAAGAGAGAAACTTTTCTACCCCAAAAAGCAATAGCACTCACAGAGATTTTGCTCTTGGAGGCTCTGGGCATAAGCAAACAAAGTATTCAACTCACTTGTCTAAGTTAGATGTCTAAATTAGATGTATTTATCAAATTCCCATGTTTCTCCAAGATGTTCTTGCTTTACTCTTGCATATCTAAAAGGATCATTGATACAGCTTTCTAACAAAAAAGACAGAAACCACAAACTCCCCACCCCCTAAAAATTGATTAGCCAATCCCAAAGGAGAGATCAGATTTTGGGCATATTTGTAACCCTACACATTCAGAGTCCTCCACTGATGATTCCACCTAAAGCTTACATTTTTCTCCTTCACTTCTAGCCAATGTATTGTTGGCTTCAGCTTGAACAAGTTCTCCCCTATCCCTTGTATATTCTGTGCCAATTCAGCCTCCGCATTTTTATTTATGTTGTGATACCACTGGATTCCTTCTATGTTTCTCTCCAAATCCCATCTATCCTTCAAAGGTCTACTTAAAGTCAAAGAAATCCTTCCAGACCAGCCCACTGGATTTCCATAATGCTTTGTTTCTCTCGACAATTTGGATATGTTATCTAAATCGCAGACAGGAAAAATGAGGTGAAACCTCTATGATCTAACTTCATTCTTTTCGAGAGGGAACAGCTTTGGCTAAAAACACCTTGATATGTCCATTAAGGGAATTGGCAAGCCCCAAAGGCATGGGTTTTGGAGGGCTCATGGACAGATAGAAAACTTCTCTCAGAAGCTGTGCCTGAGAGAAAAGAGAGGCATGTGTTTCCTGTCTCTGAGAGGAGGTGGGGTTAGGGAAGAGAAGAGAGGTGGTGGGAAGGAATGGGGAAGAGAGAGAGGAACCATGACATCATCAAGGTGGCGCCTTCGAGAGGTGAAGAGCAGATTCCTGTGGTGGGTGATCAGGGCTTTTTAGAAAGAGTTGTACCCTGTGCTCCTCCCAAAGTCATCTCTGCTGTATTATTGTAGTCCCTTTGCTTGGCTTCCTCCACATCTTTAGAAAAGTCTGCCTCTCTTATAAGTGCTTTGGGTGGGCAAGTTTTGGGACGAAATGGAAGAAAGAGTTGAGTTTTATATCTGGGTTGATGTGGTGTGAAGCTGAATATATTGACAAAAGAGAGCAAGAAACTGGACCCAGTGACTACACAATGACTGTAGAAAGCTTTGGGAAGAATTGGGAGCTCTAGCTGGTCAAAACCATATCTCAGGTGCTCACAGTGTGACTCCCCTGATGACAGCCTCTGTATAGTGAAACATCCCAGCAGCTTGATCATCCCCAAACCACCTCTTGTCCTGAGGTTCTTCTTCTTTAGAAACCTACTTATTTCCACCCCCCACCCCCCCGCTTCTTCCTCACTTTCTGTAATGTCTCCTCCCTCTCCCCACCCCCCTTTGGCCTCATCCTGTCTTGTAAAAGCAATTAGGCTTGCATCATCCATCTGTCTGCTCCCATTGTCAGCATGACAAAAACATGAACAAAATTATTGAAAGATCATTCCTTTGAAGATAGTGAGAAGTAGCGTACAGAAGAAGGAGACTTCAGTGAAGAGTTATCAGAACTCTTGATTTTAAAATTCTGTGAGAATAGAGACCACACTGCTCTAATGAGCCAGGTGGCTCAATCGTAAAGAGCCTGCCTGCCAATGCTGGAGATGTGGGTTCGATCCCTGACCCAGGAAGATCCCCTGGAGAAGGAAATGGCAACCCACTCCAGTATTATTGCCTGGGAAATCCCATGACCAGAGGAGCCTGGAAGACCACAGTCCATATGGTCACAAAGAGTAGGACATGACTTAAAGTGACAGAGCATGCCTTCAAGGAATCCTAGATGACCTTCAGTGAGTCACAGAACATCTATGGGAGGAGGAGGGAGGGAACGGAATTGACATTTGAAGCACCTCTATTATATGCCAGGCATAGTACAAGGCACTTCATGTGTAACATCTACAGTATTCTCAATGCCTACTACGCACCCAGTATTCTGTGTAAATTCTCTTACTTATTCTCACTGCTGGACCTTGTTAGCAATTCCCAGTGGTGCTAGTGCTAAAGAACCTGCCTGCCAATGCAGGGGAAGTAAGAAACTCTGGTTTGATCCCTGAGTCAGGAAGATCCCCCTGGGGGAAGGCATGGTAACCCACTCCAGTATTCTTGCCTGGAGAATCTCATGGGCAGAGGAGCCTGGTGGCCTACAGTTAATAGGGTTACAAAGAGTTGGACATGACTGATATAACTTAGCACATGCATGCTGGATCTTTTTACTCAGTTTCAGGAATTGTGCAATATGGCAGCCATGCCCATAATCAACATAGACATTACCGTTACAACAGACGAGGAGGAGTCTGGGTCCTAAGAATCATGAACTCGGCTCAAGTGTCTGCAGGTGGAGTGGCAGCAACAGGACTTTGTCCTGGTCCTTTTGACTTCAGAGTCCATGACCTTTTTTCCTCCATCATAAAGCAAATGTACTTCAAATGTTTGAAGACAAGATATCTCAAGGCCAGGAGTAAGGAAGCCTGTGCTCATAGCCAGTGTGCTGTGAGTTTACAGGATGACACACTCGGCTCCAGTGGGGTTTCTCAGGAGGGACGCCAGGAACATTTTTGGGCTGGATAATTCTTCATTATGTGGGAATGCTCTGTACATTGCAAGATATTCTGTGTCCTTAGTTCTTGCCCAGTAAATGCCAGTAGTGCTCTTTCTCTTTGCGACATCCAAAGATAAGTGCACTCAGACATTTCAAATGTCCTTAAGTCAGTGTACACGCAGCCCCCTCTTCTCTAAGAGCCACTCTAGGCCAAGCTGACTCCCTAAGTGATCTCCGTGGTCACTTTAGCTTCATTGTTCAGCAATTCCATGTAGAAATGAATGAATGAATGTAAATACAAAGGAAAGAAGGTCAGGAATGGTCCCAAATATTGGCTGCTCTTGTGAGGGCAGGTTTGAATGGGATGTTCCTGTGGCCTTGGAGTACCGAGATCACAGGGGGTACTCAGAATGGTACCCAGGTGGAAGTGTGAGATATGACCCAGGCGTGAGATGAAAGGACACAGAAGGCGGACTTCATCTACTCCATAGTATACCTCTAACCAGATCCCTTCCTGGTGCTTTCAAGACTGTTAAACAAAGACTCGACTTGCTCAGTGGGAGCCCAGAGTGAGAGCAGAGGAAGGGGAGGAGGTGCGTCAGCCTTAGTACAGTAAAGCGGAATCCCATCACTCTAGACGCTAATGCAAACCAGCTGCTGGCTGGCCCCAGCTTGCGATAGAACAGGCGGAATTCTTGGACACTGAGTTATTCTTAGAAGTGTATGCACAGCCCCCTGGCAGGGCTCGCTGTGAACTGGCTGTTGCCAGCCCCTGTCAGGATGCGGTGCCAGCAGACCCAAGAATGATTGTTCTTGCTTATGAAAAATAACTTTGGGATTTTAATTTCAAATTACCCACAGGGCTGGTGGGGCCTGGATGTGGAGAATGATGGTAAGAGCAAAGAGGAGAGTGGGACAGGGGAGTGAACCATGGGCAGAGGGTATCATTCATTCCTTCAACAAATATCCATTGAGTATTTGCTGTGTGCAGTTACTGGGGTTCACATCACACTGGTCTTTCGTTTGCTCTGAGTGGACATAGGTGGACAGCTGTATAGATCTTGAAAGTGGGCCCTTCCTTGAGTTTTTGGATGGTTCATTGGGTGCCAGGTCCTTTACCTAAATCTCATTCAGTCTTTATAGGAATGTGGAGAGATAGGTATCGTTGCTCCTATTTGACAGGAAGCTAAATGTTGAAGATGGAATTTGCCTATGGCTCCATAGCTATCAAGTGGCAGGGTGGAGATCTGAATTCAGGCCAGCCAACTCCTGCCTTCACAGTGGTGTTGAGAGTCAACTGTCTGCCAAGGCCAAGCTAGACATTGGGACTGAAACCAAATAAAGGGACTGAAGCCCAGTCGTCAAGTCTCTGGGTTGTACTGTGTACGGGAGGAATAGGCATAGGACCAGGAATGATAAGAACAGGAGGCCAGAGCTATTGGTGAACACCACTTGCTGCATCTGGGAAAGAGCTGAGGAAAGGATGGCTGAGTCTTATGCGGTGCCTCCATGGATGACAACGGGGAACACTGGAGGCTTCCAGCAGAGGACCAGTGTGTGTGACGCTGCACGGCTTCCAGCAGAGGACCAGTGTGTGTGACGCTGCACGGCTAGTGATCACAGGTCACTTGGTGGGGCTGCAGTGCAGGGTGTACTGAGGATATATAAGACAAGATGATTGGAAGGTGAGAAGGATCTGACTAGGAAGGGCCTTGTAGGACAGACCAAAGAGCTGGAGCTTAGTCCTGGAGGAATTGAAAACTTGTGTATCCATTTGTTTAGTTACTCACTCATTCAACCTATTTATCAAGCACCTACATTACACCAGGCACTCTATTTTAAAACCTTTAAGCAGCACACAGGGACATGCTTTGTATTTCAGAAAAGGAAAAGGTACCTGTATAGAACATTATTAAAGGACCTCCGTAGTGGCCCAGGTGAAAGATGATTCCAGTACGACCTGTGGTAGCAGCTGGGAGTTTAGGAGCATGTATAACAACATGAAAGACCTCTTCACCTGACAAACACAGTTTGCAAAACACATTGATGAATGCACATCTGCATCATGGGAAGTGCTTGCTACAGACCAGGACACCTACTCATGTGTGTTCCCATGAGCTCAATTGTGTGTCAGTCAAGGATCATTTATATTCGGTACCAAATCTACTTATGCCGGCTGTTAATTACTTAATGAAACATTAGCGCCACCCCTACCCCGCCCCCCCAAAGTGTGTAAAAAGAGAAATGTTTCTCTGAATGCTGGGTTGAAAGCTTGGAAAATACTTAGGAGGACTGCTAAAAAAAATAAAATAAAATAAAGAAAACAGCAAAAACAATTGCTGTGAAATTGGGTGTGGTTGAGACAATGAAAAGATTGGGAAAACCATAAAATTCTAGCAAGATTCTACACTCAGACTGCTTTACAAGGGTCTTTAAGATCTCTCTCTACTTCAAAGAAACTGACGCTGGGAACTGTAGATGATGCATTATGGGTGTGGTTTATGTAAGAAAGATGACAAGAAGCTCCAGTGAGCCGACCCGTTTGCAAAGAAAAGCTTTGGCCCCAGATCAAAAGAATGGTGAATGAATGTGCATGTATATGTTTTAAGTTAAAATTAAACAGGTTTGAAGTATTATGTATCATTTTTTAGGTTTAAGAAACGTTTTTTACTGAAGCATAACATACATAGAGAAAAGTGCACAAATCTAGGAGTCAGTGGGATGTATTTTTACAAAGTGAACACCCAGGGTATCCAGCAACCAGATCAGGAAATGGAATTTTCCAGTACCCTAAAATCTTTCCTGATGCCTTTTCCCAGATCATTACATCTTCCCACCTCAAATGGGACCACCGCCCTGACTTCCATAAGCATCGATTACTTGTGCCTGTTATATAAATCAAGCAGACTGTTTTTGTTTTCTGTTTTGGGATAGATTTCTTTTGTTCTTGTGATATCCATCCATGTTGCTTAATGTAGCAGTCATTTGGTCAGTCTCATTGTATAATGTCCTATGAGGTATGTAGTGGTACACATTAGGTGTTCAAAAATGGCAGCCAAAAAGAGATAGAAGTGAATTCTAGCAAAATAGAAACACGTGGACAGCTGTTGATCATCTGAGGTCAAATGATGAAAAAATGTCTATTCAAGTCCTAGGTCCATCTTTTAATTGGGCTGTTTGTTTTTTTGGAATTCAGCTTGTATGAATTATTTGCGCATTTTTTTATGTAAACCCCTTATCAGACATGTTGTTGACAAGTATCTTCTCTCATTCAGTAGGTGGCCGTTTCATTTTGTTGATAGTTTCCTTCTCTGTTGTTGTTCAGTTGCTGAGTCATGTCCAAATCTTTTCAACCCCATGGGCTTCAGCAACTTCATGTCCATTGAGTTGGTGATGTCATCCAACCATTTTATCCTCTGTTGCCCCCTTCTCCTCATGCCCTCAATCTTTTCCAGCATCAGGGTCTTTTCCAATGAATTGGCTCTTTGCATCAGGTAGTCAAAGTATTGGAGCTTCAGTTTCAGCATCAGTCCTTCCAATGAATATTCACACTTGATTTTCTTCAGGATTGACTAGTTTGATCTCCTTGCAGTCCAAGGGACTCTCAAGAGCCTTCTCCAGCATCACAGTTTGAAAACGTCATTCTTCAGCATTCAGCCTTCTTTATGGTCCAACTCTCGCATCCATACACAACTACTGGGAAAACCACAGTTTTGACTATATGGACCTTTGTCAGCAAAGTGATGGCTCTGCTTTTTAATATGCTATCTAGGGTGGTCATAGTTTTTCTTCAAAGGAGCAAGTGTCTTCATTTCATGGCTGCAGTGACCATCTGCAGTGATTTTGGAGCCCAAGAAATTAAAGTCTCTCACTGTTTCCATTTTTTTCCTCCATCTTTTTGCCATAAACTGATGGGACCAGATGCCATGATCTTAGTTTTCTGAATGTTGAGTTTTAAGCCAGCTTTTCCACTCTTCTCTTTCACCTTTATCAAGAAGCTCTTTACTTCCTCTTCATTTTCTGCCATTAGGGTGGCATCATCTGCATTCAGTTCAGTTCAGTTCAGTCACTCAGTCATATCTGACTCTTTGCAACCCCATGGACTGTAGCACACCAGGCTTCCCTGTTCATCACCAACTCCCAGAGCTTGCTCAAACTCATGTCCATTGAGTCAGTGATGCCATCCAACCATCTCATCCTCTTTTTTCCCCTTCTCCTCCTGCCTTTAATCTTTCCCAGCATCAAGATCTCTTCCAAGGAGTCAGTTCTTCATATCAGGTGGCCAGAGTATTGGAGTTTCAGCTTCAATATCAGTACTTCCAATGAATATTCAGAACTGATTTCCTTTAGGATGGACTGGTTGGATCTCCTTGCAGTCCAAAGGACTCTCAAGAGTCTTCTCCAATACCATAGTTCAAAAGCATCAACTGTTTGGCACTCAGCTTTCTTTATAGTCCAACTCTCACATCCATACATGACTACTGGAAATGCCATAACTTTGATTATACAGACCTTTGTTGGTAAAGTAATGTCTCTGCTTTTTAATATGCTGTCTAGGTTTGTCATAGCTTTTCTTCCAAGGAGCAAGTGTCTTTAAATTTCATGGCATATCTGAGGTTATTGGTATTTCTCCTGGTAATCTTGATTCTAACTTGTGTTTCATTCAGCCCTTCATCCAAGCATTTTGCATGATGTACTCTGCATGTAAGTTAAATAAGCAGGATGACAATATACAGCCTTGATGTACTGCTTTCCCAATTTGAAACCAGTCCATTGTTCCACGTACAGTTCTAACTGTTGCTTCCTGACCTGCAGACAGGTTTCTCAGGAGGCAGGTAAGATGGTCTGGTACTCCCACCTCTTTAAGAATTTTCTACAGTTTGTTGTGATCCACACAGTCAAAGTCTTTAGCCTAGTCAATGAGGAAGAAGTAGATGTTTTTCTGGAATTCCCTTGCTTTTTCTATGATCCAGTAGATGTTGGCAATTTGATCTCTGGTTCCTCTGCCTTTTAAAATCCATCGTGTACATCTGGAAGTTCTCAGTTCACGTATGGCTGAAGCCTAGCTTGAAGGATTTTGAGCATTACCTTGCTAGCATGTGAAATGAGCACAATTCTGTGCTAGTTTGAACATTCTTTGGCATTGCCCTTCACTGTGCAAAAAATTTTCAGGTTTGATGTAGTCCTATTCATTTAACTTTGCTTTTGTTTCACTTGCCTGGGGAGATATAGCAGTCAATATGTTTTATTTTGGTAAGTCAAAGAGTGTACTATCTTACACTGGTGATTTTAACAGTATTAATTCTTCCAATACATGAACATGATTTACCTTTCAACTTGCTTGTGTTGTTTTCAATTTCTTTTATCAGTATCTTAAAGTTTTCTGAGTACAGGCCTTTTATCTCTGTAGATTTATTCCTAGGTATTTTATTCTTTTTGATGTGGTTGTAAATGGGATAGTTTGCTTATCTTCTCTTTCTGAAAGTTCATTGTAAGTGTATAGTGACACAACAGCTTTCTGTATATTAATTTTGTATCTTAAAACTTTATTGAATTTATCAGTAAGTTTTAATAGCTTTTGGTGTCATCTTTGGAATTTTCTGTATAGTCTCATGTTGTCTGCAAACAGTGACAGTTTTACCTATTCTTTGAAATTTAGATTCCTTTTGTTTCTTTTTCTTGTCTGATTGCTGCGGTTAGGACTTTCAGTACTGTGTTGAATAAAGTGGTGAGAGTGGGCATTCTTGTTTTGTTCCTGATCTTAGAGGAAGTGCTTTCAGTTTTTCACCATTGAGTGTGATATTGGCTGTAGGTTTGTCATACATGGCTGGTGTTTATTGGACTGAAGTGTGTTCCCTCTATACCCACTTTATCATAAATGGATATTGACTTTCATCAAAAGATTATTCTGCATTTATTGAGATGATCATATGATTTCTCCTTCTTCAATTTGTTTACATTTTGTATGACATTAACTAACTTGTGAATATTGAAGCATCCTTGCATTCCTGGGATGAATCCCACTTGATGGTGGTATATGATCTTTTTAGTGTATTGTTGAATTCAGCTTGCTAATATTTTGTTAAGAATGTTTGCATCCATGTTCAGCAGTGACTATGGCCTGTAATTTTCTTTTCTTTTTCATGGTGTCTTTGATTTTGGCATTCCTGTGATGCTGGCTTTGTAGAATGAGTTTGGAAGTGTTCTTTCCTCTACAGTGTTTTGTAATAGTTTGAGGAGGATAGGTATAAAGTCTTCTTTAAGTGTTTGACATCATTAACCTGTGAAACCATTTGGTTCTGGACTTTTGTTTGTTGGTTGTTCAGTCACTCAGTCACGTCCGACTCTTGGTGACACCATGGACTATAGCCCACCAGGCTCCTTTGTCCATGGAATTTCCCAGGCAAGATTACTGGAGTGGGTTGCCATTTCCTTGTTTGTTGGGAGTTATATTATTCCTGGTTCAGTTTCTTTACTAGTGATTGGTCTATTCATATTTTCTATTTCTTCTTGAGTCAATCTTGGGAGATTTTTTTATTGCTAGGAATTTTTTAGTTTTTGTGTCAAAGCCTTATGCATATTTTGTTTCAATTTAAGCAGCCAGTATTTTTGATATTGTATAGGTAACTGTAACACTTTAATTTATAATCATTTACTCATAATGTATTAAAGTATTATTTTAAAAATATACTGATGTTATATCTACTATTTCTAGCTTCCCTTATTAATTTAGTTATTTGGAGACTTTTAGCTTCTCTATGTACACAATTGTGTTATTTTGTCAATGAGGGCAGTGTTTTTCTTCCTTTTCAGTGCCTACACCTCGTATTTATTTCTCTTTCCTTTTTACACTGACTGTGTCTTCTAGTACAATGTTGACTAAAATGGTGATAGCAGACATCCTTCTCTCACTTTTAATCTCGGGTGGAAACTAAACTTTCCATTTGTTAAGCATTTGTTGTAACTTTTAAAATATATATACTTATCAGATTTGAAAAGTTCCATTTCAAGCCTAGTCTGCTAAGACCTTTTAAAAAAACCCACAAATGGGTGTTCTATATTATACTGATGTGGTGAATTACATTGACTGATTGAGTTTGAATGTAAAACTAACCTTGCACTACTAGAATAAAACCAACTTGGTTGTCATGATTATTCTTTTTATAAATGGTTAGGTAATATTTGGTTACCATTTTTCCATCTGTTTTGAGAGAGATTGACCTGTAATTTTCAATTCTTATAGCTTCTTCATCAGGTTTAGTTTTCAAAGTTATTTTGGTGTTATAAGTTGGGAAGTGTTTTCTCTTTTGCTTCCATTTGGAAGAGATTGTTTAAGATTAGTGTTATTTCTTCTTTAAATATTTAGAAGAATCCATCAGTAAAGTCATCTGGGCTGGAAATTTCTTTGGGAAGGTTTTAGATAACAGATTTAGTTTTTAAATTAAATATACTTTAAATTGGCACTATTTCAGACAAACTCCAGGATTCATTGATATTCTTGAAAATACACAGTTAAACAAAAATGCACTAAAGAAATCAAGATGAATGCATAGGTCACCTAGACCATACAGTTTAGTGATTAAGAATTTGACCTCTGGCACTCTTTTGATCCTCTTTAAAAATGAGTTGTAAATGCAAACACCAACAAAAAATCCTTGTTTATTCAGCTTTACTATTAGAATCCCAAACAGTCAAGAGACATGTCCTTCTAGGGTTAAAGTCTTTAGCACTTTTCTGCTTGGATTCTTTACCTTTTGCTCTGGGCAAATGCTTCGAGGGGAAAAGAGGGCTAGGTTCCCTTCTCCATGCCTCTCTCCTCTAAGGGATCTTGATCCTTCAATTCTTGGCTGCCTTGGAAGCCCTGAACTATAATTTTTATCCCCTCAGCTCTCTGAGATTCTTGAAAGCTTTCCTGGCACCTCCGCCCTTAACAGTTGTCCTCTGCCTGGATACCTGCAGATGCCACTAGGGGAAAAAGGAGCAGAAATATTGGCTCACTTCTCTGGGGCCCCTTTCCCTCCAGGATCTTGATTTATCATGTTCTGGCTGCTTCAGTAACTCTCTGATGCCTTCAAACAGATTTATTTCTGTATTTTAATGGGTTTTTCTACTTTTTCTTGGCATAAAATTTGGTCTCCTGCAAGCTACTCAATATAAGTAGAATCAAACATTTGAAGTAGCTTTTTATTATTAACTTCTCACTTGTCTGACTTTTTATTTAATCAGTTGATTAAGGATTTTGGTTAATAAGAGATCTACTACTATGATGATGATGTTAATAGTAATAATAGCTTAACATCCACTGATAAGTCACTAGGTGTAAGAATCTATGTTAAATTATTTCTATGTGCTCTCTCATTTTATTCCCCTAAGAGCTCTGGAGGTAAGTGCTACTATCCTCATTGTTTTAGAACAGAAAACTGAACTCAGAGTAACATGCTCATACTCACAAGGTTAATGAATGATCACAATAAAACATGGGACAATACTACCTGATACTAGGGCCACGCTAATCTTCAAAAGATAGAACATATTTACCTTATAGTTGATGCATTTGGGTTAGAGGGATATGAGGGTAATTGAAGCAGGTGAAACTGGTTGAAAGTCTGGAATTGGATGCTGGGAACAAGACTAGAGGGGTGAAGGGGCAGGCTCCTGCCATGGGGCATGGGAACTGACTTACTGCCTAGAGAAAAGGGAGATTCTAGTTTCAAAATATCCTATTTTCCTCAGTCTGAAATTTGGTATTTCATAAGTTTTATGTTCTTGTGAAAAGGGTTGCATCTTATAATAGATGTCACCAGAAACTTGCCAACTCCCCAGCCCTGGAATCAGCTCTAACAGAATTGTCATCTTTAGCGTATGTATAACTTTCTTCTACTGTCACTTCAATTGACTTATTGGTTTTGGTAGCACCTTACACAGCCGACTATGGTTTTATGTTGCCTACTTCATGAAGCTCCTCCAATAAAAGTTACGTTAGGATCAAGTATTGAAATCTGAACTTGTGAAATCACAGGTTTTCCACCATGTATCAGACGCCATTCAAGCAGATGAGATTGCCAAATATTTTGGATGCAGAATAGACTCTTCAAAGCCAACAGCAGTTGATATGACTGACTGCTGTGTCCTGAAGGACATCAAGCACACAATATCTAGCTGTCAGATGCTCCTGGCTGACTTTCAAGAGGGGGCTATTGAACTTCCAGGAAGGTAAACTGCAATAGAGGAAAAAACAGAGCAATTCGTTTTAACCAAATCCGGAAATGCAAACAAACTTCAGTGTAATTTGATATGCCGGGAAATTACTCTGTTCATCGAAAGTTTTCCTGAGAGGTCAAGATAAAAGATTTGATCGTGAGAACTTACAGCCTATTTGATAAAAATGTAGATCTAGCCCACACTGCCTGGGTTTAAACCTTTGCTCTGCCTTTCAGTAGCTAGGGGATTGGGGGTACTTTTCTCTGCCTCTATGTTCTCAGCTGTACATGGAGATAATAACAGCCCTGACCTAACAGAGTTGCCATGAGGAGTAAATGAGTTTAGTCAACATGAACACTAGAAAGAATGTTTGACAAATGGCAAGTGTTCCATGATGTTAGCTATCAGGATAAACAGCACATTATTCCCGATATTACATCCAATGTCGTGCCTGACTATCCACGGCCAAAAATAGAAACGAAAAATGTTTCAATTTTGAGTTTAAAGAGGCTTCTGGGACTCCTTTTGAATGTGATATTGATGGAGCAAGGAATACTGAAGTGTATGAGTGAATATGTGCTGTTGTCAGCCACTGACGTCTTCCTCGTTATTGTGTTTTGCTTCCACTTAACGTAGTGTGTCTTTTTTCCCACCAGGGCTGATGTCCAATTACAATATCAATAACTGAAATCTGTAAACCATTCTCCATTAACTGACCCTTAGTCCATACTGGGACTCTTATAGTCACCTCTTAGCTGGTCTCCCAAGTATTCTTTTGGCTTTGGCCTTCTTTGTTATTCACCAATGACAGATGTCCCTGACAGAATAAAATTGGATTATGTTGCTCTCTGGGGGAAAGCATCCAATGGGTACCTGCTGCTCTCAGAAGAAAACCCCAAATCCTTCACCTAGTCCACGGAATCTCCCTTCATATGCCACCTTTCTACTCTGTGCACCTGTGCTGCCCACTTGCGCTCCTTTCCCATCTGTCAATCCCTCTCTAGGGCGAAGTCCATCTTAATCAGAACCTTTGCTATATTCCTCGCTCTGCCGGAAGGAGGCTAACTTCTGAAGAATTGGCTGAAGTGTCATTTCTTTAGAGCAGTCTTCTCTGACACCAGATTTCAATGAGCTCATGTTACCAACCACCACCCCCCCATCACCACTTTTCCTTTTATTGCTCTGATCCCAGTTTGTTATTCTTTCTTCCTTTGGGTGATCATTTGCTTACATCTCTCCCTCCACTCTCTTTTAAGTTCCATAAGGGCCGAGGATAGTGCAATTCCCCCCTCCCCCAAAATTTTTAGAAGTGTTAAATCCCTGATATCTGGCTCTCTATTTCTATGTATCTATATTCACATGTATTTGTAGATGGACAGCCATAGGTGGATATAACATGTGTATTTATTAGAATACAATATACATATAGTTCACAAATTAACACATTTTTACAAATAGATGCTCTCATGTTGCCAGCACCCAGATCAAGAAGCAGAGCATTCTGAACACCCAGTAGTTTCTCTTCTGCTCCTTCTGGTCACTCCCTTAAGACAATTATTCTTTGCACTCTTCATTGTGCATTAACTTTGCCTGTTTTTGAGCTTTGTATAACTGAAGTTGATGACATGTACTCTTAAATCTGTGGTTCCCAGGTGGTGCTAGTTGTAAAGAACCTGCCTGCCAATGCAGGGGATGTAAGAGTCGTGAGTTCAATCCCTGGGTCAAAAAGATCCCCTGGAGGAGGGCATAGCAACCCACTCCAGTATTCTTGCCTGGAGAATCCAATGGACAGAGGAGCCTGGTGGGCTACAGTCCATAGGGCCAGTCGTAAAGAGTTGGACACGACTGAAGCGACTTGTGCATGTACACACTCTTAAATGTGGCTTCTTTTGCTCAAAAGTATGAGTGAGAGATGTATCTATGTCGCATGTGTCCTAGAGCCCCTTTTCCTTATTGTATCACAGTCTATTGTCTGAATATACCAAAATGTACTTAGCCATTGTGCTACTGATAGACAGTGGGGTCGTTGACTGCTCAGGGTATGACAATGCTGCTATGAGCATTCTTTGGCCTGTCCTCTGGCAGACATATGCACTGATTTCTCCTGGGTATGTAACCAGGAGTGCAACTGCGGTCACTGCAGCAATTTGGCAACGATGGATTTGACAAAACATATGTTTTCTCATATGTTTGTCATATGTTTTGTCAAATCCATCGTTGCCAAATTAAGGAAAAAATGCAAGAATTTACATATTATAGGAGGAGCCCTTTCCTCTATTTCTGATGAGGAGTCTGCCAGAGTTCCCGGCTTGACTTTAGTCTCTTTTTCACTAAGTGTTTATGGACTGCAAAGATTCACAAAGATAGATGGATACAAATTGGCTGTCACAGAGCGTGGAAGGAATTTACAGGGAGAGGGGTATCCAGAGGTGCAAGGGCTCTTTGTTGGCAGGGCGCTGAGGAGAGCTGATCTCAGCCCCAAAGAGTCTTCTGGGCTGAGACCTGTCCAGCCTCCTCCCACTGTCCACCCCTTCTCCTCTCCTTCTTGGCCCCCTGCCTTTCTGCCTGTCCTCGTATTCTGGAGGGAATAGGTTCCACAGATGAGTTTGCAAACCTCTCCATCATTTGTCTCCCAGGACTGAATGTTCTCCCCAGATCCTGCTGCACTCAGATCAGCAGGGTTAGAAGGTGAGAGATTCATTCACAGGGGGCTGATTGTTATGTATGATTGAGGGCTAGCAGGGGGCACTGGCCTGATTCAGAATTAGGATTTGAGTAGTGGTAGAAAGAGCTATGTGCTCCAGACTATGTCCCCCTATGGTGGGACAGTGACAAGCTCCACTCTGACTTCTCTCCTTTTTCATTAAGCTGCAGCCCTGCTATCACACCCAACCCTGGCGGCAAAGGTGTCACTAGCACCAGAGTGTGTAGATCCTAATTGCTTGGAAGCCAGGATGGAAGCCCCTGCAGTGGTCCAGCTGAGGGGTGGGCTGCCACGGAGGGAGAGGTTAGAAGTGATGGACTCTGGGTTTAGGCAGGGTGGATGGGATTTTCTGAGGGACTGGATGTAGAAAGAGGTCAGTGATGAGTCTGAAGCTTGGGGTCCACACAAGTGCCTGCATGGCGACCACCTCCTGGGGTGAGAACTCAGCTCGTTCAGGAGGCTGCTGAGAGATGGTCCAGATGAGGGGTGACCACTGAGCCAGGGGGCGGGAAGAGGCGGAAGGGATGGATTTGAAAGGAGTCAGAGGTCAATTGGACAGCACTTGGGAAGGGGGCAGATGGACTCAAGGGGAAACTGAGTCAGTTCGGCATGGAGCATCATGTTCCCTTCCTGCTGCTTAACCCTAAGCCCCACCTTTATCTCCCCGGATCCCATGTGAGGCTTTGTCTAGCCATGCTGATGGCTTCCTGGCTTCCCTAGGGCATCTATAATGTGGCTGCAAGCAGAGCCCTGAGGGATGCTGTGAGCAGATGGCAGGGAGCTTGGCTGGCACCTCATTGCTGAGGGTAGATCTTGTTATTCCATCTACAGATTCAAATGCTTAACCTCCTCCAGAAATATTCTTGTAGAAACACTGGGAAGAATAATTTTATCAGCTATCTGGGTATACCAGACTCAGTCAAGTAGAGACATAAAATGAACCATCTCAGTTGGTAAGGACCTATCCCCCAGGCTCTCACTGCTTCCAAGAAGACACAAGATAAAGACTGGAGGAGCTCCTGTTCAAGCAGATGGATGCCCCTAAAGCACTACTTGAATTTATTATCTTCCAAAACACTCCTCCATCATGCTTGAGGATTGGTTGGAGTGGGTAGGAGAGTCAAATAATGAACATTGGAAATTTAATAATTAAAATTTTAAGTCTGATCTATTGAAGCATACTTTATATTCAGTAAAATGTACCCTTTTCAGACCTATAGGATAATAAGTTAGGACAGTTGTATAACCACCACCATAAATGAAATACAGAGCATTTCCTTCTCCCTGAAAAGTACCCTGGGGTCTCAGCACAGACAGCCTCCCCCAGCCTGCAGAAGGCTCTGCCTCAAACAGAGCAAATGCCCCTAAGATGACCACACTGGTGGGTACTGAATGTCTGACTGCAAGGACAGTTCTCTTCTAGACGGGAAGCACTGGGTGAGGGCCAGTTGAGGATGGATTGGCAGGTGCCCGACATATAACTAAGTCCCTGGGATGACTGAGACTGGAGTCTAGAGGAGAAACTGGGGATGAACCCGAGCTGGGTGTGGATAGGGGGGGTAAGTAGCGGTGGGTGCAAAACCAGAGAGCAAAGGAAAACTCAGCGTCCAACATGGAGTCCCATGGGTTCTTCGGGCTGGGCACTCACTGGCCAAAGTGTCAGGAGTATCTCCTGACTGAAGGAATATGGACTGGAATCACGAAAGAGGGGACACAGTGGGGGCGGTTTGATGGCATTGCCAGCTTGTGGATCCCAGGCGGTGTGTGTGTGTGAGTATACATCTGTATTTGGAGACCATGGCGAGGTGCTTGTCCATCTCCAGACATCCTAGCTGACTCACACTCTCGGTGGAGAGCCTTAAAAGCTCCTCTCTTTGTGCATGTGGGAAACCACACCACCCCCCTCCCCCCAACTGAAGCCCCTGCTGCAGCCCAAGCAGCGGGTGCGGGGGGCTGACATCCCAGCCGGGAGCTCAGCTCATGCGTCACCCAGGCTGGGGCAGCCGCGCATTCTTAGACACTCTGTGTCATGGAAAGAAAGGTGAAATGCTCCGTCTGCCTCACTCGGCAGGCATCACCACTCCAGCAACAAAGGTGGGGGCTTTGCTGGTGGTGAGAGGCTCTTTCTCCTCTTGGGGGGTGGGGAGAGTCTTTCAGATTCCAGAATCGATGGTGGTATTAAGTTCGAGGAATTTTTCAAATCATCGTCCTGCAGAAGCCTCTGCAAACCACACTGCAGTACACGATTCTCATAGAGACTTAGTTGGAGGAGAGAGACACACTTTCTTCCCATCGCTGTCTGGTTTAACGGATGAACATGCTGAAACCTCCAGCCCCAGTGTGTACCAGGTGTGTGTGAGAGAGAAAGAACCAGGGGCACAGTCGCCAAGGTCTCTCCACGTGGGAGCTCACAGCCTCACAGGAGTGGGTTCCCAGGGAGTGAACAGCAGGGCCAGGGACTGGGAGGGGCCCTGGTGGCCAGGACTGGTCCCTGCTTCCACGGTCCCAATTCTACTTTCTCTGAGCCTGTGCCCTTCACAAATGACCATCTCAGCCTGTTCAGGCTGCGGTAACAGAAGTTCCATGACTGGAGTGGCTTGTAAACAATAAACATTTCTCTCTCTCAGTTCTGGAGGCTGGAAGACCAGGGTCACAGAGCCACAAGGTTGGGTGTCTGGTGAGGTTCAGGGTTGGAAGCAGCTGGGAGGTCTGTGGGGTCTCTTTCTATAAGAGCACGAATCTTATGAGGGCAGAGCCCTCATGGCCTAAACCCCATCTCCTAAGTCCATCACCTTGAGGGCTGGGTTTCAACATGTGAATTTGGTGGGGAGGACACAAAATTAAGGTCATAGCAATGACTTTGCAATGCTGCCATCAAGAGGCGGAGCCTGCTTGCTTGGATCTGGGCTGAACTTGAGGTTTGCTTTGGCCAATAGAAGGTGAGGAGTTGAGGGAGGCTGTGCCTGTCAAGAGGCTGTGTGTACAGCCCTCTTCTTTCTTAGAGCCCCGCTTCTTGGGTGTGAACAAGCCTAATCACACCAAGGCCTAATCTGCTAGAGTATGAGAGTCCAAGTGGAGAAGAGCTCAGCTGTTCAACCTGAAGCCGTTCTAGACCAGTCAACAGCCAACCGATCCCGGACACAAGAAGAGTCGATCCCAGATCAGCAGCAGAGCTTCCTATAACCACAGCTGAGCACAGATTCATGGTTGTGCCCAGTCAAGAGCTGCAGGGCCACCTGGCTCACCTGTCTTCCTCCTGAAAGACCAGCCTCACCTCCCCACCCCTTCCTCCAATGGGTCAAGCTTCCCCAAATACCTCATTTCCAGAAACTCTGCCAAAAGCCCCATGATGACAGCCATCCCCAAAATAAAGCGTGTCTTTTACTTTCTAGTTAGTAATACTGCTATCAGCCAGCATTACTGCCTCTTGTCCTGTGCCAGGCATTGTTTCAACTGCTTTCTGTCCATGAACACATTTGTCCCGCACAGCAGCCATATGAGTACCCATGTGATAGGGTGAGTGTCCATGCAGGCCCTGAGTCACATGTTCTGCACTTGAGTCCTGACTCTGTCCATGTCTTGGCTGTATAATCTTCTGCAATTTACTTCCCCTCTCTGTGCCTCAGTGCCCCATGGACAATGACAGCATCTACCTCAGAGTATTGTTATGAGGAATAAATGAGTTAAATCATGAAAGTCTTATGCCTGATGCATAAAGAATGCAGTTAAGTGTTAGGATTATCACTTCCATTTTTAAGATGAGTTATTAAATAACCGAGGGGCTGAAAGGTTAAGGAACTTTCCCAGGGTTCCACAGCAGGCCAGTAGTTATGATATTGTTTCTGCAGCATATCACAGGTAAAATCTTGTGTAGATTGGTTCTCACTGCAGCCTGATGAGGTAGATTGTTTCCATCACTTTATGGGTGAGACACCTGAGGCTCAGAGAAGGGAAGTAACTTTCTCAAGGTCACACAGCTGACTTGAGGGAGAGCTGGCTCTCTTGTCTGACATGGTTTCTTTATACCAAGAGGTTGACCCTACACCTCCCCTCAAAGCTGCTATTAGGTCAGCCTAGTGTAATGGCAGAACCCCTGATCATAGCCTTATGTCTGAGCCCTGACCGAGCATTTCCCCTCCTCCCTGCTTTCTCCCCACCTGCCCCGCCCTCCCCCCCCACCCCGGCCAGGGAACCCCTGGGTGTAGCTCTCATGGGCTGCGGCTCCCCAGGGCCACCTATAGTCTTGGTTCTGTAACTCTGTATCTAGCTCTTTCTCCTCTACACCAAGCAAGGCCTTGCTGGTTGGCTTTCCCATGCCATTTCTGAGTGATTGGCAGTGGCTTCCTAGAGTTCTATGTTAAGGATTCTGTGGCAAAGAGGTCTGTGATTGATTTGTTATGTCTGCTGTGGGGGCAAGAAAGGCCGGGGCAGTATGTATGGCAAGTGTGTTTGCCACTGATACCCAACCCTCCATTAGTTTATTGTGAGCTACAGAACATCTGTTTTCACTCATACTCTTTCTCTAAGTCACAGTGTTATTGTCATATCTTCCAGGAAGCCTTCCTTGGTTACCTGAGTCCAACAAAATTGCCTGCTTCTGTGCTCCTGTAGGTGTCCTCTCCTCTTGCACTTAACCTTGTTGGACTATAACCATCTGGCTGATCATCGTGTTTACCATTAACCTCGAGCTCTGTGAGCAGAGACCATCACTAGCTAAGCAGCTAGTGGTATTCCTAGCACCTCAGAATGATGCATGGTGAACACAAAGTTAAATAAATATGCAATGGATGAATGCAGGCATGAAGGAAGGAATATGGTGCTGAGTTCAGAATGGCTTTCCATGTCTCTGTCTGAGGCTTGCTTTCTCACTGAGCCACGCTTTCTGTGTTTGTCATTGGCCAGAGCGAGGCTCCTGACTTTCTGGAAGCACAAGAAATACTTAGTGCCCAAAAGGGCCCCCCTTGTAGCAGCTGCTCCTCCCTCCCATCCCCCTGACCTCAAAGCATCACCTGTTGGAGGCAGCAAGAGGTAGTGCAGTGATGTTTACAGCATTTCACCAACCATTTCACGGGGAGAAGTACATAGCCACATCTTTGCCGTGGATATTTGTTTTCCTGATACCACTATAAGGGGCTAGTTGTGGAAAGGGCTGGTCTGTTGGGCACCTCTGCAGCTGAGGAAAGGATGGGGCTGCTGAAAAAGATTTGAGGAAGAGAGAGATGCAAGGTGCTTCTCCCATCTTGCAGAGGGGAGGAAAGGCAGTTGGCGAAGAGTGGGTGGTAGGGGAAATCAGGAAGGAAATAAGTCTGTCCAGAGATTAGTGTGTCTGAGCCTTTATTCATTCATTCTCTCATTCATCCACTTGACTTATCTTTCTTTCCTTTTTTTTTAATTGACTTTGAAGTTTAATGACTAGCTCAGGGACAATCACTACATTTTCATATTTATAGAAAATCAGTACCAGCTAGATTCATTATGCATCAAGTAGCAGTTTACTTAACATAATGATTTTTCACTTATTACTTTATCTGGTATTTATCCATTTAAATGTTTAGTGAAGAGGAGGTGAGGAATTCATTAATAATGCCCCTCACTCTTCACTCTTCTTTTTTTTTAAATTGTTTGTTTTTAATTGAAGGATAATTGCTTTACACATTGGTTCCATTTCTGCCATACCAACATGTATTAGTCATAGGTGTACACAGGTCCCCGACACATCTTTCTTGTGTACCCACTCTGTGCTGGGCACATGCTAAGCATTCCTGTTACCATGGAGAACAAGGTGAACATCATCCCTGCCCCTAGCAGCTTACACTCCATCCAGATGGACACCGCTATGTAAAGATAAATGTGAGAGTTCTCCCAGGAGGGTTTGGGTGGGTGGGGTGAGTGCAGGGGATGCAGGTGATGGAGATAATGCAGGGGATGCAGGAATGGAGAGGAGACAGAAGTTGCGGCCAGTTATGCTTGCTCAGCACTTTTTCTTCTTTTTCCAGTCTAGCATCCTGCTTCCCTTTAGGGGAGGAATCTCTTTCCACCCTTGTGCAGTCATGGTGAATTAAACCAAAGCGCCTGCCCCTCCTCAGCCACTCAGTTCCTCCCTCTCTTGGGACTTTGAATTTTGAACCCAGTGATGCAAAAAATATAACCCAGCAGTTGGGGAGCATTCATGCCAGTGGCAGAGTCCTGCTGATGCTGTGAACCCTTTCTGCTATTTAAACCCATAGAACTCCCTGGTTACTATGATTAAGAATAAATAGCCAGATTTTCCTTTGATTCTGTGAATTATCTGATAAGCTTCAAGAACTTCCTTTCTTGTGTAAGCTAGCCACTGTCAGCTCCTATTGCATGCCACCAAAGACCTCTGATTGCTTCAGTTGCCCTCTTAGGCCCTGCTCATATACTTCCTGGTGTCAAGGTCAATGGTTCTGACAATGCTGACCCAGAGCAGGGCCTCTAAACATTCTCATTACTTCTCTCCACATGTTTTGAAAACTCCATAGACTCCTCATAGGATTTTTTTTTTTTCTGAATTCTGCTTTAGTGCAAGGATTAGCAAAATTTTTCTGCAAAGGGCCAGATAGAATGTATCTGAGTCTGGGAGAGCTGAATGATGTTTTAGTTTTCTATGCTGAGTAACAGCTTATCACAAATGTATTAGCCTTAAACAACACATATTTATTATCTCTCAGTTTCAGTTGACCAGGACCTGGGCATGGCTTAGTTGGGTCCTCTGCTGAGGGTCTCATAAGACTGCAGTCAAGTGAATGACTGGGCTTCGTTCTTATCTGGGAGTTCAACTTGGAAAGAAGCTACACTCAAGTTCACATGGTTTTTGGCCGAGTTAAGTTCCTTGCGGCTGTAGGACTAAGGCTCTCAGCTCCTAAGATCCCCTGCAGTTCCCTGACATGTGGCCCTTGCTATAGGCAATTCACACCATTGTTTGTTGGCTTTTCAAGACCAGTAAGAGTCTAAGTCTCTCTCTCTCCATTCTGTTTAGACAGAGCTTTACACAGAGTAACATAACCTGTCACCTTGGCCTTATAATGTAACCCACCAGTCAAGGGAGCAGCAGCCCCTCACCTTTGCTGTAATCGATTGGTCTGGAAGCTAATCACAGGTTCTACCCACACTCAAGGGGAGGGGACTCTACAAGGCTATGACTCATTGAGGGGCAATGTCTTCGGGTTTCTTAACTTTGTAACATCTATTAAACCCTGCCTTTATAGTGCAGAAGCAGCCATATACAATATGTAAACAAATGAGCATACCTATGTTCCAATAAAATTTATTTACAAAAACAAGGTGAAGGCCAAGTTTGGCTCATGAATTGAATTTCTCTGATTTTTACAGTAATATTGGTGGTCTTTACCAAGAGGTTTTTTTTTAAATATAAGAATATTATTCACTATTTCATTTAACATTCTTTTTATGATAAATCTTAGAATGAATTTCTTTCTAGTAGCTGTGTTTTTCTTGAGTAATTGGCTGGTTTTAATCTTAGGAACATTATGATTTATAAAAAAAATATTGAAGTAAAATATTATGGCAAAAATATGTGAAACACTGATTTTTGAATTTGATCAGGTTTCCTTCTTCAGTGTGGTTGCTAGGAATCTCAGAGCCAAAGTACAACCTTCTATACCAAACATAAAGGATTCCACTATATGCATTTTTTCTATATTTTCTTTTTTCCTAGTGCCATTTATTGTTCTAATCTTGATTTCTCTTCTTTTGCTGACATAATCTGTGTCTTCTTGCTGCATTGAATGTGTCAAAATCTTAAATCATCCCTCTGTAAGGTGGGGAAAATGTTTTATAAAAGCAAAAAGAATCATCCTTTAGTATATATATTGCATTTAAATATGAATAATCCCTGTATCCAGGCTAGGGTGAATAACAATTCAGTGGAAGGACATTCAGGTTCTTCTCTTATTGATATTAAGCCTGAAGAGAGAGTTGAAAAATTTCTTCTCCAGGGAATATTGCTGGGTTCTTCTTATTTATTCTAAGCCTTGATTTGGAGGAGATTAATACCAGCTCATGGACAGTGCAGACTGCCCTGTGCTGCACCTGGGTGGGGCTGGGCTGAGGGATACTGGCTCTGTGTTTCTGGACTCATGAGATCACGAGCTGTATCCTACAAGGCTGCCATTGTACCTGGCGCCTCACTGGTGATTTCACATCTGGGCCATCTCCCTCCAAGATTTCTTGCAGCCTGGGGAAGGCAGCTGTAGAATGGTTCTCTGGTGAAATCATCAGGCCCAAATGGCAGCTGTCAGCCTCAACCTGCATACTCAGGTCCCAGGCTCGTCTCCTGGGGTGGAGGTACTGAAGGACAAGACGGCTGCCTCAGTCAGCAGCAGTGATTCTGGGCCTCTTGGCCCAAGAGGCCTGAGGTTACCTAGCTCACATGACCTTCCAGAGAAACCTGGCCCTTAGAACTGGGTTATGAGACAAGCTTTCTGATGCCAAGGATTTTGGCTTCCCTTCTTCCAAGCCATGAATACCCCAGAATCATGGGATTTTTCTTGGGGGCAATGTGTGCACCCAGCAAATATGTACTGATTGGTCTAGAGAGGTAGGGTAGCATGATGGTTAGGAGAAAGTCCTCTCAAGTGCTCTCAAGCTGCCTGGTTCGAACTTTACCTCTGACCTCAACAGCTATGAGACCTGGACACATTTACCTGGCCTCTCTTTGCTTCCTTACATGGGAAATGGGGATTAAGACAGATGTTGACTCTGTCTTAAGTCCATGCTTTCTCTTCCCATTTACCCTCCTTGGGAGAAGCTAGCTGCCGTGCCATGAAGGTACTCAAGCACCCTAATGAACAAATGCATGTGGTAGAAAATCTGAACTTTCTACCAATGGCCATGCAAGTGAACCAACTTGGAGGTATGTCCTTGAGCCCCAGGCAAGCCTTCAGATGACTCCAGCCCATGCCTGCATCTGGACCATAACCTCATGTGAGACCTTGAGCAAGAATCTCATAGTTAAAATATTTCCTGTTTCCTGATTCTCAGAAACTGTGCAAGATGATGAATATTGGCTGTGTTAAGCCACCAAGTTTTGGCAATAATTTGATAGGTACAGAGCTTCCCTCGTGGCTCAGGTGGTAAAGAATCTGCCTGCAATGAGGGAGAACTGAGTTTGATCCCTGGGTCGGGAAGATCCCCTGGAGAAGGGAATGGCAACCCACTCCAGTATTCTTGCCTGGAGAATTCCATGGACAGAGGAGCCTGGTGGCCTACAGTCCATGGGATTGCAAAGAATCAAATGCGACTGAGCAACTAACACTTACACTTTCACTTGATATGTACTGATAACTAATATGGATTTTTTTTTTTTTCTATCTTCAAGGCAGACTTGGTTTCTGCCATCACGGAGGTTAAGTTCTAGTTCAGTTCAGTTCCGTTCAGTCGCTCAGTCATGTCCAACTCTTTGCAACCCCATGAACCGCAGCACGCCAGGCCTCCTTGTCCATCACCAACTCCCGGAGTCCACCCAAACCCATGTCCATTGAGTCAATGATGCCATCCAACCATCTCATCCTCTGTTGTCCCCTTCTCCTCCTGCCCCCAATCCCTCCCACCATCAGGGTCTTTTCAAGTGAGTCAGCTCTTTGCATCAGGTGGTCAAAGTATTGGAGTTTCAGCTTCAACATCAGTTCCTCCAATGAACACTCAGGACTGATCTCCTTTAGGATGGACTGGTTGGATCTCCTTGCAGTCCAAGGGACTCTCAAGAGTCTTCCCCAACACCACAGTCCAAAAGCATCAATTCTTCAGCGCTCAGCTTTCTTCACAGTCCAACTCTCACATCCATACATGACCACTGGAAAAACCATAGCCTTGACTAGACGGACCTGTGTTGGCAAAGTAACGTCTCTGCTTTTTAATATGCTGCTAGTGGGGCATAGAAATGAGAAAGCTAACAACTACATTGCAGAGTGAAAAGTGCTATAAAAGCCCAGGATGGGGAAGGAGTCTATAGGAGAGCTGGATGTGGTTTGAGGCTGATGGCCATTGCGGGAGGGGCCTACAGCCAGCAACATCTAAGTTGCAACTTGAAGAAAGAGCAGAGTTAGTCACGCGAGCAAAGGAAATGGGGAAGGGCATCTAAGGAGAAGGAACAGCATGTGCAAAGGCCTGGAAGTGAGCAATGGCAAGTAGGGGCAGGGGTTGGAAAGGGGCCAGATGACACTGGTTCTGGGCTCCATGATAATGAAGTTTGGGCTTTGAACAGTTTTATTCAGGATAAGATTTGCATTTCTTTCTTTCTTTGACTGCACTTGGTCTTAGTTGCAGCACTTGGGATCCTCAGTCTTCGTTGTGGCGCATTAAATCTTCAGCTGTGGCATGTGAACTCTTAGCTGCAGCATGCGGGATCTAGTTTCCTGACCAGGGACTGAACCCAGGCCCCCTGCATTGGGATTGCAGTTAGCCACTGGACCACCAGGGAAGTTTCAAGATTTGCATTTTAAGAAATATCAGTCTGACTATGCATGAAGAATAGTTTGGGGTAGGATTAGAAAAATAAAAGGAACCTAACTATTATTTCTATTTACTTGTTCTTTGATGGCATTATGAATTACCACACATGTACAGAGTCAAAAAAAAAAAATAGAAATCACTTTGAATATGTTGAATATGACTGTCTGTCTTTATTTAAAATAATTATGTTATTCCAAAAAAAGTGTAATAGGATAGCATGGTATATTTGAATGTACCTTAATTGATTTAAACTATCTCCTGTTGATGGGTGGTGAGATTAGTTTTTATTTTTCACTCTTGTACATACTACTAGGGTTGATGTGAGAAGGTCTCCAAGAATCTTGCAAGGCGAGTTTTATTTTCTGGTGGGAAGGAATGAAGCTGCATGTCAGCGCCAGAGTATAGAGCAGAGGTGGTAGATTGAGCCCCAACCACCCAGCATATTGGTGACATCATCTCTCATATTTTCTGAGACATTCCTGATTCAGAACATTCCACTTCATTGGGGCCATATATCCTGAGTTTTTGTTTGGAAATATCATCAGCCCTCCATGCCATGAACTTCACGCTTCAGCAACCCTTACTGGCTTCCCACATCCCACACCTGCACTGTGGTTCTACTTCCCTGCCTTTGCTCATTCAGGGCCCTCTGCTGGGAATGCTTGCCCCTCCTCTTTGTCCATCTACTTCCCTTTCACCGTTCTTCAATATCTCCTCCAAGAAGGTTTTGCTAATCTTCTCCTACCCCAGACTGGGTTGAGATCTTCTTCATGTAGTCAGAGTGTCTTGTGCTTACTTCTTTCACTGAACTTAGCCTTTTATGGCTCTCCCCACCCCTCAAGGGCAAAGGATCATGGATTAAAAAACAAAGCAAAACAAACTCTTATATAGTGACTGGAATATTTGCGGCATTGAGCAAAATTGTATTGAAAGGATAAATGAATCAATGAGTCCTGGTGGAAAAGATGAGTAAATGAATTGTTCTAGGGCCAGGGTTTTGCTGGACAAAACTAGCCTCTCTGGACAAGGAAGCTGATATTGCCAAGAAGGCTGAAGTGGTTGATGATGGAGTGTGTGCTGGACAGAAAGAAAGTGAAGGCAGAAAGGCTGGTAGATTGAACACAGAGGAAGCAAGGACTAGAGGGTTCTGTGGATTTGAAAGACAGGTGTGGTGAGAGTAAAGCCAGCTCTGTGTTGATTGGTAGTGGTTCTTAAACTCATCTGTGCATGAGTATCATCTAGGGAACGTGTAAAAAGTACGGATTTCTGAGGATGTCTCTTAGTGATTCTGAACCAATAGGTATGAGGTGAGGTCTGGGATCTATATGTGTAACAAATATCCCAAGAAGTTCTCATTTGAGTGGTCTGTGTACCACCTTTGTTTAATTTCTGAAATATGAGGCTTTGGGCAGAAAGTGAGTTGTCTGATTTTTGGATTTCAGCTATGGAGCCATCCTTCTGAAGCCCATGTTCAGATGTGGCCACAGGAACGTGTGATTGGAGCAGGAATGCAGTAGGTGGAGATGAAAATCAAGGGCTGGAATAGATTATCTATGGCACAGTTACCAGGAGGGCTTAGGGATATGAAGGAGTCAGCACCTTGGACCAAAGTCTTCTATGAATGAAAGGGAGTCTCCAGAGGGGTGGGAGATGATCTCCAGGTTGGGGTGGAAATTTGACAAAATAATAACTACAGTTCTTGGCTGTGAAGGCCATTGTGAGCTATGGAGAGGAGCCTGACTAGAACTGACTGGAAGAGAGGGGGATACATTGGAATTGTAATGACTTGTAAAATATATCCCAACCCTGTCTGCTTCTCTGTGTTGTCACTACTTCCACTCTGGTCCATATCACCATCTCCCTTCCGCTGCAGCTGCAGTAGCCACGTAAGGGGCTTGACCCGGCCCCTCCCAGCCCATCCTTTGCTAGTAACCAAAGAGATCGCACTAAGAGTGAAATCAGATCATAGCCCTCTCCAACGTTAAAACCCTCACATGGCTTCTCATTACTCTTGCAAAAAGATTCCCCACTCCATTTTGTAACTTCAGTGGTTCTTGAACCCAGGTCCCCACCTCTCACCTATAGCTGTCTCTTCTGCTCCTCCATCATGTCTGTGTGTTGCTGGAACAGACCGAACTCTTCCCCGTCCCACAGTCTTTGCACTGGCCATTTCGCTGGCCTTAAATGCTTTCTCCCATTTTGCCACGTCTTGCTCTCCCCGCATTCAGAGTCCAAGTGACCTTGCAATCTGGAGCCAACTTGTCTCCCACCCCAGCTGCTGTCACACAATCCTGCTTTGTTTTCCTCAGAGCATGAACCACCATGTGAAGTTACATGTACATGTTCACGTGTTCATGCTCTGTTTATCCCCACAAGAATGTCAACTCCATGGAAGAAGCCTGCTGTCTGCTTTGTTTGATTCCGTATTCTCTGCACTGAGAATAGAGCCAGGCACTTCACAGGTGCTCTATAAAGATTCACTGCTTTGAAAAAACATCAGCAGCAAAAGTAGAACATGTCTAAATGAAAATGGTAAGTCCATGGAGAAGTGGAGAGTCAGGTGATTATGCTCCATGCAATATTTGTAATCCATCGGCTCTTAGAAGAAAGCTACGTTCTCTTCTGATAAAACTAGACTTAGAGGAAAAACTTGTTAAAAGATATGAAGGCTTGATTCAGGATGGGAAGGCCTTAGAGCACATGTCTCCAATCAGGTCTCCATCAGGGAAATTAGAGGGAAGGGACATGACATATAGTGGACACTTACAAAGGGCCCAGGCTGTGCTGGGGTCATGAAATAAAGGCCTTTATTGTGGATTTACAGGGTGGCACCATGTGGCTCAGGGGTAAAGAATCCACCTGCCGAGCAGGAGATGCAAGTTTGATCCCTGGGTTGGGAAGATCTCCTGGAGAAGGAAATGGCAACCTGCTCCAGTATTCTTGCCTGGGAAATCACATGGACAGAGGAGCCTGGTGGGTGATGTCCACAGAGTTGCAAAGAGTTGGACACAGCTGAGCAGGCACCCACTGTGGGTTTACTGGGTGGGAGCATTCCAGTTACACGGGACATTCTTTCCATCCTCACAGTGCCCTCCAGGGCTGGCTCTGCTGTGGACCCATAGTACAGAAGAGGAACCGAGGTCTCAAGATGAGCACCTGCCTGAGAAAGCACCGCTGGAAATGACTGGAGCTCAGATTTCAATCCTTTTTTCTCCTTGATTTTAAAGCTCGATATCATATAGTCTTACATGTAACATACACAGCTGCCATGAATCGCATGTTCACAAGGGCCAGGCCCAGGGCTAAGGCTTTAGGTAAAGGCATGTTTATCAACCAAGACTGAAATCCAAATCCTCAGCCGCTTCTCACCTCAGGCCACATGGCCTACTGAATAGCTTGGCCATCCTCTGCCTTTGCTTTCTGGTTTATTATCCCAGGAGCAGAGATCAATACAGTCGTGTGACTGACTCATCTGTTACCAGCAAAATAAAGGCACCAGAAGGTTTTTGCTGATTTGAGAGGTGTAATGGTTTTTGCTCGCATTGAAATGCTATGTTCCGTTTACAAGGATACTTCAGATACGTATGGCTTGCCTACTAATTATTTGATGCTTGCAGTGGAGTTATTTTTGGGTCCTGGAGTCAGAGAAAAATGGGGTCAAATCATGACTCTATCACTTATTAGCTGGGAGACAAAGCCTTTTGAGGCCTCTTTCACTATTTCTGCGTGTGGGGGAAACAGAAGTGGCCTGTGTCATACTAGTGGTGCTTGATTGTCATCACACCCTCGAAGTGGTGCCTGTAAAGTGCTCTCAGGATGTGTTAGCTATTGGTAATATTTTTATCATCATTATTGTATCGAAACGAGGGCTGTCCTGGGTCAGACTGTAGAAGAGAGAGGCCTGGGAATAGGATGATGGGGAGGAGATTGTGTCAACTGCATTGGAGGCTTTAAACGTTTAAGACCAAGGATCCTGACTGCTCACACTTCCTACATCTATAAAATAGCAATGGCAATCCTCTCTCTTGGGTGTAAAATTTAAATGAAAACACCTACAAGGGTAAAGATAATAATGATAAAAATTTATAAACCTTTAATATGTTGTAAGCAGTGTTCTGAGACTTTCTTTTTTATTGTTTAGTTGCTAAGTCGTGTCCGACTTTTTTGTGACCACATGGACTGTAGCCCGCCAGCCTCTTCTGTCCATGAGATTTCCCAGGCAAGAATACTGGAGTGGTTTGCCATTTCCACCTCCAGAGGATCTTCCAAACCCGGGGATGGAATCTGCACTAACAGGCAGATTTTTACCACTGAGCCACCAGGGAAGCCTGTTCTAAGACTTTAACATGCATTAACTCAGTAGGTCCACAAGGCAAATAGTCTGAAGTTGATGCTGTTATAACCTCCATTTTGAAGATGAGGGACTGAAGGGGAATGTTTGTCTGGGATGTCACAGGGGTTCATTAAATATTCTTAGATATTGAGAACTTTCAGGAGAAAAAACTTTTCTTTATCCTGCCTACCTCCTGGTACAGAATAAGTGCTCAGTGTTTTTATTGTTGAATAAGTGATATAGATCAGAGGTTGACTGACCTTTTCTGTGAGGGCCCCATAGCAGCTATCTTGGGTTTTGTGTTTTAAACACAAACTATGTTGGGTTTTAAGTTCTAACTTCTCAACTGTCTGTTGTAGCGCAAAAGTGGCCATAGACTATGTAGCAATAAATTAGCATGGCTGTGTTTTGATCAAGCTATTTCTAAAAGCAGGTTGCAGTACAGATTTGGCTGTGGACTGTGGTTTGCCCCACCTTGATGTACATGTTGATAAACAGTACTGTTTATTAAATGCATCATCTTTGCTAGACTGTTCAAAATACCTTCATGCTCTATCTCCTGAGATACCAGTGAGGAAAGGGGACTCACTGGGTTTAAGTAACCTGTCCAGGTCTGCCAAACTGCAAATCTTAGATAAAGGAGATCATGTCAAGGATTTTGGAATGTGATTCAGACGAAAGTATAAGTCTAGATCCTTATTACTCAAAGCCTGGTCCATGGGCCAACAGCCGTGGGATCAACTGGGACCTCCTTCAAAATGCACAATGTCAGCTCCTAACTCTAATCTTAACACTACTCCAACCTACTGAATCAGAACCTACATTTTCCCTGTTTTATGTGGTGGATAATAGGTTTGTCTAAATTCAAACTGTACCCTTCAGAAGACTGCTTTTTGGTATGTAAATTATAGCCCAATAAAGTGATTGAGACAGAGAAAAAAAGAATCTACATTTTCCTAAGCCTCTAAAGTAACTCTCATTCATATTAAAAATTGAGAAGTAAAACAAGACAAAGATCCAAACACTGTTCAATATCCTGAAATTTTTAGCTTTTGTAAGATAGCAAATCATCATATAGTTAAGCTTTTTATTCACCTTGCAGGTGGATGTAAACTGACTGTTGGCGTGTGGCTGATAGAGTAAGAGGCAGAAACACTTGTGAGGAAAGATACATTTAGACGCCAAATAGGAGCTGTATTGGAGAAGGCAATGGCACCCCACTCCAGTACTCTTGCCTGGAAAATCCCATGGGCAGAGGAGCCTGGTAGGCTGCAGTCCATGGGGTCGCTAAGAGTCGGACACGACTGAGTGACTTCACTTTCAATTTTCACTTTCCTGCATTGGAGAAGGAAATGGCAACCCACTCCAGTGTGCTTGCCTGGAGAATCCCAGGGATGGGGGAGCCTGGTGGGCTGCCGTCTATGAGGTCGCACAGAGTCGGACACGACTGAAATGACTTAGCAGTAGCAGGAGCTGTATTGTCTAACAGCTTTTGGAAGCTACTTGGAAAATGTAGCAGATAATTTAATAATCTTTAAGGTAAAGGCATTAGAAATATGCAAAGTGAGCTGGTTGGTTTTGTCAGATGGGGTCAGAACATGGTTGTCTACCCCCAGAGATGACAATTCAGGTTAAAATTGCTCAGAAGCTCCAAATCAGAGCCAAGTGTGTGGATGATCTATTTGAACTTTTTCTAGTGACTGTGACAGACCCAGTAGCCTCTGCATGGCCTCTGCTCCCTCTGGCTTAATGTGATTGACAATCAGGTTAGCACACAAAGGGCAGTGAGAAATCTCTCAGCTAAACAAGCTCCTCGACCTCCAGTCTCTAGAAGAATGTTGACTGACAAGGACACAATTAAAAAGGGATTGATTTATTGAGCTGGAATGCTCCGTCTCGCCTAATCTCAGCATCTCTCTGCTTTGTATAATCACCATTTCCAAACAAGAGTCAGCCTCCACAAATGAAACCCTTGTGGTCACCAGGGAGCCAAAGATGCTCTTAGTTACTGAAGGTAGCTCAGCCCTAGACGCTCATAAAGAAAAACCACATGAAAGAAGTCCTCTCCTGCACCAGGTCCTGGATAAGGATCTGGAATTCAGCAGGGAAGGATGATCTAAACAAAAAGTAAGTGGTGGTCATGAAAACTGCGAACCTTGGCTCCAGGACGGAACTGGGTTAAAAAGAGTAAATGGGCAAGGAGCCTTATTTTTGCCTTTCATATAATGAAACTGTAAATTTCTGTTAGAAATCACAGGGTCATCAAATGTCTGGAATGTTGATGGGGATGCCCATGGGATTCAAGGGGAAAAAATAGTCTGAGGATTTGAATTCATTGTTCCCTTTGAACTGTTTCATTGAACTGATGTGGTTGAATCTCAGTTATGCGTGTACAAATAATTATTTCTAATTGTTGGGATTTGAGGTTCACCCCATAAGTAGCACCTCTCTTTTTCACCAGAGTTATGAACTGGTTGAGGACTAAAACAAAAGTCTTGGCAGCTGGAGATTGAAATACAGCACCATCTTTGTTACTGATGAAGTGGGAAATGTAAGTTTATACCTATGTGTTCTATGGACGGGTAGATTTCTTGCTACTGAGTCCCCAACCTAAACAGACTTAACTCCCTCAGGCAGAGCAGCTCTGGACAGTCCCTTGGAAACACTGTACAAAGGGGCAGAGCAGAGCATGCTCTGGGTAGACAGGCTCTCTCCCAAGAGAAAATGTAAAGAAAGGAATGGGCTGTACATTCTTAACTCCTTTTTTCAAACTTAGAACTAAAATATCACTCTTTGCTGGGTCATAGAAGGAAATGGCAACCCACTCCAGTGTTCTTGCCTGGAGAATCCGAGGGATGCCATTTGTGGGGTCGCACAGAGCTGGACACGACTGAAGCGACTTAGCAGCATGGTAGTTCTACTTATAGTGTTTTAAGGAACCTCCATATTGTTCTCCATAGTGGCTGTATTAATCCACATTCTCACTAACAATGGAAGAGGGTTCCTTTTTCTCCACACCCTCTCTTACTGTTGGTAGATTTTTTGATGATGGCCATTCTGTTCAGTGAGAGGACATGGAAACAACCTAAATGTCCATTGACAGAGGAATGGATAAAGAAGATGTAGCTCATATATACAATGGAATTTTACTCAGCCACAAAAAGGGATGTCATTGGGTCATTTGTAGAGATGTGGATGGACCTAGAGTCTGTCACACAGAGTGAAGTTATGTCAGAAGGGAAAAACGAATATTGTTTATTAACTCATGTATGTGGGATCTAGAAAAGTAGTCGAGATGTACATATTTGTAGAGCTGAAATAGACACCCAGATGTAGGAAACAGACATGTGGAAATGATGGGGGAGGGGGGATGAATTGGGAGATTGGGATTGACATATATACACTACCATGTGTAAAACAGATAGCTGATAGGAAGCTGCCATATAGCACAAGGAGCTCAGCTTGGTACTCTGTGATGACCTAGAGGCCTGGGATGTAGGGGGTGGGAGGGAGGTCCTAGAAGAAGGGGATATCTGTATACTTAGAGCTGGTTCACTTCTGTGTGCGGCAGAAACTAATACAACATTGTAAAGCAACTATATCCCAATTAAAAAAAAAATCACTCTCCCCTGAGAGTCAGTGAAACAGAGAGAAACCAGGAATGAAGTGGGACCTCCTCCATGTGGAAGGAATAGCTTTCAGTGAGGAAGAAGGGCAATTGAGAAAATAGGCTGAGAGGGTTGCACAACTGACCTGGGACACACAGCTAGGGGGCAGGGAGGCTTCAGGGCATACCCGGCTTTCCCTGGTTCTGGAGCCTGAAATGTGGACTAGGTTCAGCTCTATTTGTGGAATGAATAAAGTGAATGGTTGAGTGAAGAAGGCGACATTTGAGAATCATAGGTTGAGGAGTATGGTCAGGATCGGGGCGTCTGTGGAGCATTGTAGATCTTTCTCCCAACTCAGGGGCCGGCCCAGGGGATGGCTTGTCTGCATCTCCTGCCAGGCTAGGCCAAGTGCCTAGAGAGTGGGCTCTGGAATTGGCCCTACTGGCCCAGGAGCCGACACCAGCTGGCTGTTCTTGACTTGTCCACTTAGCTACCCCCATCCCCATGGGGTGGTCTCTGATTTTGTTCTAGATTGCCAGGGGATCTGCAGATTGGCCTTCCAGATGGCCAAGGGGACAAAGCCCCAGCCTCTCAGGGATAGGATAAACCTATCTCTGCCCTCTCTAGAAATCTGACTCACAGATTAGGGAAAAGTGTGGCCAAGCAAGGCTGACATTCAACTTTCCCTATCTTGGTGGGGATTTCACAGTCTCATACATCTGGTCACCATGGTTCCAGATATCCCTTCCACCCTGGGTATGAAACACAAAACGGGGTCCCCAGTGCCTCATTCTCCCTGCCTTGCTCTTCACATCTTGCCATTTATTCATCATCATTATTGGGGCAGTAGGGTTCCCTTTATCAGGGGTCCTTCCTCCAGGAGGGGCCCTTTCTCCTGGCCCAGAGCTCTGTTTCCAGCTTATCAGCTTTGCCACCTCCTCCCTCTTTTGCGGTCACACTGGCCCTCGTGTGGACTTCTGATCTTAATCTCTTTCTTTGGAAACTTCTGTCACTTCCAATCTCCCCCAGTTTTCTCCCTCCACCTCAGCTGTTTCTCCCAGCCCCCCAGCGCCTTCTCAGCTTTCTCTTCAAAGACATCGTGTGTCATTTTCTCCTTATTTGGTCCAATGTGACCTGACGGGGTGGCTGGAGCAGAATATTGGGAGTAGAAATATGTACTTAGTTTTCCACAGATTTTCTTTGCTTTCTTTTCTGAATGGGGCATTTACAATCAATTTATGTCATTTAGCTGAAAGGTTAAGAATTTTCCACTTAAAACTCAACCCCCCCAAATGAAAAAAATTCTGGTGCTTTTTTGTATAGTAGGCAAGTCTCTACATGCCTCTGTGCAGAGAGACTGCTCTGGAGAGGGTTTCCTGAGGAATTCCTGTGGACTGAGCACTGCTTCTGTTCAGGCCTTATGAACATTGATTTTATGGAGTGGACAGAAGTTACTGTTCTATTTCTATTTTTTTTGCCACACCACAAGGCATGTGGGATCCTAGTTCCCCAATCAGGGATTGAACCTGTGCCTGCTGCATTGGAAGAATGAAGTCTTAACCATTGGACCAGCAGGGAAGTCCCAGATTTTTTTCTTTTGTCTCCCTTAAGATACTCTCCCAGAGAAATGATGTCACCATTAAGTGCTTCCACAGGTGGGCATGAGACTAAGGCTCGTCTGTACCAACCCCTTCCAGGATAGGTTTCAATGGAAAGAAATGGGAACAGAACAGAACAAGGCAAAGCAACCCTGAATTATTTGTTAAGACCCTGACTCAAAACCTAGTTACAAACCTCAGTAGACCCAGGCTCCATCTTTTGAAGACTTCATCTTCTTAAGTGGCACCAAGTATGGAATCTAAAATATGACACAAATCAACATATTTACAAAACAAGAACAGGCTCACAGACATAGAGAACAGACTTGTGGAAGAGGGTGGGAAAGAATGAGAGTTTGGGATTAGTAGAGGCAAACTACTATAAATAGGATGGATAAACAACAAGGTTTTACTGTACAGCATGGGGACTATATTCAATATCCTCTGACAAACTATAATGGAAAAGAATATGAAAAAGAAAAATATTTATAATTGAATCACTTTACTGTACAGAAGAAATTAAAACAACATTGTAAATCAACTATACTTCAATTACATTTTTTAAGAGTGGCACCAAGGAGTCTTGAGGGGTTGCTGTTCATATTCCCACCCCATCCCTGTTACCAGTCTGGTGCCTCCAGATCCCAACTGCTCTGTATGCGGTCTGCTAGAACTTCACATATGCCCCTTCTCTAGAGGCTTGCCTTCATCCTTGGAGTCTCTTTATTTGGGAGAATGCAAGCCCCCCCATTTATCTTCTGTAATCTGCATCCAATGAGTAACCAATAGGGGTTATAAAAGATGAGCCCCTGTTTCAAAGTGGGATCAACTCTGACATACAGTTCATGCTCCAGAGCTCCCTGTGGGCATCAGGCTTCAGACAGATCCAAGGTGAGACCCTATCCTGGCATTGCTCACTTCCTTAGTAAGATATGTGTGCCCAAATCCTTGTCTCAGGCTCTGCTTCCAAGGAACCAGATGTAAAACAGACAAGCATGCCAAGTCAGCAAAAGGATTTACCCCATCAGGGCCCACACCTGAATCTGGGGTTTACCATGTTGGGGGGAGGGATGGTCATACTCACAGGGAGAAGTGGGGAGACCACAGTGCATATACTTTTCCCAGTGCCAGGGCAGAACCAGTCTAGATGGCTTGATTCAGGCTTAAATCAAGTGACAGTGGAGGAAGTGGCAGGCCTACATTGTCCCCACTGACAGGATCAAAAGAGAAATTTCCCAGATAGGATGCATAGTATCCAAGAGAAAGAGATGGCTCTGTCTGAGGGTGGTTGGGCTTCAGTTTCCTAACCAGCTGCTGAGAGATGGAGCACAGTTGTTCTTCATTGTTGTTCAGTCCCTAAGTCATGTCTGACTCTTTGTGACTCCATGGACTGCAGCAAACCAGGTTCCTCTGTCCTCCACTATCTCCCGGAGTTTGCTGAAATTCATGTCCACTGAATAACAGACAATTTGGCCTTGGAGTACAGAATGAAGTAACAGGCAAATTTGACATTGGAGTACAGAATGAAGCAGGGCAAAGGATAATAGAGCTTTGACAAGGGAACACACTGGTCATAGCAAACACCCTCATCCAACAACACAAGAGAAGACTCTACACATGGACATCACCAGATGGTCAACACTAAAATAAAATTGATTATATTCTTTGCAGCCAAAGATGGAGAAGCTCTATACAGACAGCAAAATCAAGACCAGGAGCTGACTGTGACTCAGATCATGAACTCCTTATTGCCAAATTCAGACTGAAATTGAAGAAAGTAGGGAAAACCAATCAACCATTCAGGTATGACCTAAATCAAATCCCTTATGATTATACAGTGGAAGTAAGAAATAGATTTAAGGGATTAGATCTGATAGACAGAGTGCCTGATGAACAGTGGACAGAGGTTCATGACATTGTACAGGAGACAGGGATCAAGACCATCCCCATGGAAAAGAAATGCAAAAAAGCAAAATGGCTGTCTGAGGAGGCCTTACAAATAGCTGTGAAAAGAAGAGAAGCAAAAAGCAAAGCAGAAAAGGAAAGATATAAGCATCTGAATGCAAGATTCCAAAGAATAGCATGGAGAGATAAGAAAGCCTTCCTCAATGATCAGTGCAAGACTTCCTCAGTGTTTAGAGGAAAACAGTAGAATGGGAAAGACTAGAGATCTCTTCAAGAAAATTAGAGATACCAAGGGAATATTTCATGCAAAGATGGGCTCAATAAAGGACAGAAATGGTCTGGACCTAACAGAAGCAGAAGATATTAAGAAGAGGTGGCAAGAATACACAGAAGAACTGTACAAAAAAAATCTTCATGACCCAGATAATCATGATGGTATGATCACTCACCTAGAGCCAGACACCCTGGAATGTGAAGTCAAGTGGGCCTTAGGAAGCATCACTACAAAGAAAGCTAGTGGAGGTGATGGAATTCCAGTTGAGCTATTTCAAATCCTAAAAGATGATGCTGTAAGAGTGTTGCACTCAATATGCCAGCAAATTTGGAAAACTCAGCAGTGGCCACAGGACTGGAAAAGGTCAGTTTCCATTCCAGTCCCAAAGAAAGGCAATGCCAAGGAATGCTCAAACTACTGCACAATTGTACTCATCTCACACGTTAGTAAGTTCAGTTCAGTTCAGTCACTCAGTCATGTCTGACTCTTTGTGACCCCATGGACTGCAGCACGTCAGGCCTCCCTGTCCATCACCAACTCCTGGAGTTTACCTAAATTCATGTCCATTGAGTTGGTAATGCCATCCAACCATCTCATCCTCTGTCATCCCCTTCTCCTCCTGTCCCCAATCCCTTCCAGCATCTGGGTCTTTTCAAATGAGTCAGCTCTTCACATCAGGTGGCCGAAGTACTGGAGTTTCAGCTTCAACATCAGTCCTTCCAGTGAACACCCAGGACTGATCTCCTTTAGGAAGGATTGGTTGGATCTCCTTGCAGTCCAAGGGATTCTCAACAGTTTTCTCCAACATCACAGTTCAAAAGCATCAATTCTTTGGTACTCTGCTTTCTTTATAGTCCAACTCTCACATCCACACATGACTACTGGAAAAACCATACGTAGCCTTGATTAGATGGACCTTTGTTGGCAAAGTAATGTCTCTGCTTTTTAATATGCTGTCTAGGTTGGTCATAACTTTCCTTCCAAGGAGTAAGCATCTTTTAATTTCATGGCTGCAGTCACCATCTGCAGTGATTTTGGAGCCCCAAGAAATAAAGTCAGCCATTATTTCCACTGTTTCCCCATCTATTTTCCATGAAATGGTGGGACCAGATGCTATGATCTTAGCTTTCTGAATGTTGAGCTTTAAGCCAACTTTTTCACTCTCCTCTTTCACTTTTATCAAGAGGCTCTTTAGTTCTTCTTCACTTTTTGTCATAAGGGTGGTGTCATCTGCATATCTGAGGCTATTGATATTTCTCCTGGCAATATGCCTCATACGGCCCAGCATTTCTCATGATGTACTCTGCATATAGGTTAAATAAGCAGGGTGACAATATACAGCCTTGATGTACTCCTTTTCCTATTTGGAACCAGTCTGTTAACCCATGTCCAGTTCTAACTATTGTTTCCTGATCTGCATACAGGCAGGTCAGGTGGTCTGATATTCCCATCTCTTTCAGAATTTTCTACAGTTTATTGTGATCCACACAGAGATCTCTAGTCTTTCCTATTCTATTGTTTTCCTCCATTTCTTTGCATTGATCCCTGAGAAAGGCTTTCTGAACTCTCCTTGCGATTCTTTGGAACTTTGCATTCAAAGGAGTATATCTTTCTTTTTCACTTTGCTTTTTGCTTCACAGCTATTTGTAAGGCCTCCCCAGACAGCCTTTTTTTTTTTTTTTTTTTTTGCATTTCTTCTTCTTGGGGATTGTCTTAATCCCTGTCTCCTGTACAGTGTCATGAACCTCGATCCATAGTTCATCAGGCACTCTGTCTATCAGATCTAATCCCTTAAATCTATTTGTCACTTCCACTGTATAATCATAAGGGATTTGATTTAGGTCATACCTGAATGGTCAAGTGCTTTCCCTTACTTTCTTCAATTTAAGTCCGAATTTGGCAACAAGGAATTCATGATCTGAGTCACAGTTAGCTCCTGATCTTGATATTGCTGACTGTATAGAGCTTCTTCATCTTTGGCTACAAAGAATATAATCAATCTGATTTCAGTGTTGGCCATCTGATGATGTCCATTGTAGAGTCTTCTCTTGTGTTGTTGGATGAGGGTGTTTGCTATGACCAGTGTGTTCTCTTATCAAAATTCTATTATCCTTTGCTCTGCTTCATTCTGTACTCCAAGGCCTAATTTCCTTGTTACTCCAGGTATCTTGACTTCCTACTTTTTTAAATATAAATTTATTTATTTTACTTGGAGGCTAATTACTTTACAATATTGTATTGGTTTTGCCATACATTGACATGCATCCGCCACGAGTGTACTTATGTTCCCCATCCTGAACACCCCTCCCACCTCTCTCCCCATAACATCCCTCTGGATTATCCCAGTGCACCAGCCCCGAGCATCCTGTATCATGCATCTAACCTGGACTGGTGATTCTTTTCACATATGATATTATACATGTTTCAATGCCATTCTCCCAAATCATCCCACCCTCACCCTCTACCACAGAGTCCAAAAGACTGTTCTATACATCTGTGTTTCTTTTGCTGTCTCACATACAGGATTATCATTACCATCTTTCTAAATTCCATATATATGCATTATTATACTGTATTGGCATTTTCTTTCTGGCTTACTTCGCTCTGTATAATAGGATCCAGTTTCATCCACCTCATTAGAACTGATCAAAATGTATTCTTTTTAATGCCTGAGTAATACTCCATTGTGTATATGTACCACTGCTTTTTTATCCATTCATCTGCTATTTGACATCTAGGTTGCTTCCATGTCCTGGCTATTATAAACAGTGCTGCGATGAACACTGGGGTACACGTGTCTCTTTCTATTCTGGTTTCCTCAGTGTGTATGCCAGCAGTGGGATTGCTGGGTCATATGGCAGTTCTATTTCCAGTTTTTAAAGGAATCTCCACACTGTTCTCCATAGTGGCTATAGTAGTTTGCATTCCCACCAACAGTGTTAGGAGGGTTCCCTTTTCTCCACACCCTCTCCAGCATTTATTGCTTGTAGCCTTTTGGATCGCAGTCATTTTGACTGGTGTGAAATGGTATCTCATTGTGTTTTTGATTTGCATTTCTCTGATAATGAGTGATGCTGAGCATCTTTTCATGTGTTTGTTAGCCATCTATATGTCTTCTTTGGAAAAATGTCTGTTTAGTTCTTTGACCCATTTTTTGATTGGGTTGTTTATTTTTCTGGAATTGAGCTGCAGGAGTTGCTTGTATATTTTTGAGATTAATTCTTTGTCAGTTGCTTCATTTGCTATTATTTTCTCCCATTCTGAAGGCTGTCTTTTCACCTTGCTTATAGTTTCCTTTGTTGTGCAGAAGGTTTTAATTTCAATTAGGTCCCATTTGTTTATTTTTGCTTTTATTTCCAATATTCTGGGAGGTGGGTCATAGAGGATCCTGCTGTGATTTATGTCGGAGAGTGTTTTTCCTACGTTCTCCTCTAGGAGTTTTATAGTTTCTGGTCTTACGTTTAGATCTTTAATCCATTTTGAGTTTATTTTTGTGTATGGTGTTAGAAAGTGTCCTAGTTTCATCCTTTTACAAGTGGTTGACCATTTTCCCCAGTACCACTTGCTAAAGAGGTTGCCTTTTCTCCATTGTATATTCTTGCCTCCTTTGTCAAAGATAAGGTGTCCATAGGTATGTGGATTTATCTCTGGGCTTTCTATTTTGTTCCATTGATCTATATTTCTGTCTTTGTGCCAGTACCATACTGTCTTGATGACTGTTGCTTTGTAGTAGAGCCTGAAGTCAGGCAGGTTGATTCCTCCAGTTCTATTCTTCTTTCTCAAGATTGCTTTGGCTATTCGAGGTTTTTTGTATTTCCATACAAATTGTGAAATTTTTTGTTCTAGCTCTGTGAAAAATACCATTGGTAGCTTGATAGGGATTGCATTGAATCTACAGATTGCCTTGGGTAGTATACTCATTTTCACTATATTGATTCTTCTGATCCATGAACATGGTATATTTCTCCATCTACTAGTGTCCTCTTTGATTTCTTTCACCAGTGTTTTATAGTTTTATATAAATAGGTCTTTTGTTTCTTTAGGTAGATATATTCCTAAGTATTTTATTCTTTTCTTTGCAATGGTGAATGGAATTGTTTCCTTAATTTTTCTTTGTTTTCTCATTGTGAGTATATAGGAATGCAAGGGATTTCTGTGTGTTAATTTTATATCCTGCAACTTTACTATATTCATTGATTAGCTCTAGTAATTTTCTGGTGGATTAACTTCTTATTTTTGCATTCCAGTCTCCTGTAATACTGAAGTGGTTTGCCATTCCCTTCTCCAGTGGACCACATTTTGTCAGACATGCTAGTGAAGTAATACTCAAAATTCTCCAAGCCAGGCTTCAACAGTACCATGAACTTCCAGATGTTCAAGCCAGTTTTAGAAAAGTCAGAGGAACCAGAGATCAAATTGCCAACATCTGTTAGACTATCAAAAAAAGAATAGGGTTCCAGAAAAACATCTATTTCTGACTTATTGACTACGCCAAAGCTTTTCACTGTGTGGATCACAATAAACTGTGAAAATTCTGAAAAAGATGGGAATACCAGACCACCTGACCTGCCTGTTGAGAAATCTGTATGCAGATCAGGAAGCAACAGTTAGAACTGGACATGGAACAACAGACTGGTTCCAAATAGGCAAAGGAGTATGTCAAGGCTGTATATTGTCACCCTGCTTATTTAACCTATATGCAGAGTACATCATGAGAAATACTAGGCTGGATGAAGAACAAGCTGGAATCAAGATTGCCGGGAGAAATATCAATAACCTCAGATACGCAGATAATACCACTCTTATGACAGAAAGTGAAGATGGACTAAAGAGCCTCTTGATGACAGTGAAAGAGGAGAGTGAAAAAGTTGGCTTAAAGCTCAACATTCATAAAACTAAGATCATGGCATCTGGTCCCATCACTTCAGGGCAGATAGATAGGGAAACAGTGGAAACAGTGACAGACTTTATTTTTGGGTGCTCCAAAATCACTGCAAATGGTGATTGCAGCCATGAACTTAAAAGACGTTTACTCCTTGGAAGGAAAGTTATGACCAACCTAGAGAGCATATCAAAAAGCAGATATTATTTTGCCTACAAAGGTCTGTCTAGTAAAAACTATGGTTTTTCCAGTAGTCATGTATGGATGTGAGAGTTGGACTGTAAAGAAAGCTGAGCATTGAAGAATTGATGCTTTTGAACTGTGGTGTTGGAGAAGACTGTTGAGAATCCCTTGGACTGCAAGGAGATCCAACCAATCCATCCTAAAGGAGATCAGTCCTGAATATTCATCAGAAGGACTCATGTTGAAGCTGAAACTCCAATACTTTGAACACCTGATGAGAAGAACTGACTCATTTAAAAAGGCCCTGATGCTGGGAATGATTGAAGGTGGGAGGAGAAGGGGATGACAGAGGATGAGATAGTTGGATGGCATCACCGATTCAATGGACATGAGTTTGAGTAAAACGCTGGGAATTGGTGATGGACAGGGAGGCCTGGCATGCTGCAGTCCATGGGGTCACAGAGTCAGACACAGACTGAGCAACTGAACTGAACTGACCTGATGTCCATTGAGTTGGTGATGCCATGCAACCATCTCATCCTCTGCTGCTCCTGTCTCCTTTTCCCTTCAATCTTTTCCAGGTATCTCTTGATTTCCTACTTTTGCATTCCAATCCCCTATGATGGAAAGGACATCTTTTTTGGTGTTAGCTGTTTCATCTGTTTTGGAGATAAGGGAGGGAGTGGATCTGGGGTTGGTGAGAAGGGATAGGGGCAGGTGTGCTAGGATGAGAAGAGAAAGGTGTAGAGAAATAATGCTCTCCTCCTCAATATCTATATTTACCTACATCTCTCTCTCTTCTCTCTTACATGCTGGACTTCAAATCCTTCTTACTCCTCCTTACTGTGAAGTCTCTGTTTTTCAATCACTCAGTCGTGTCTGATTGTTTGTGACCACAGTGACTGCAGCACACCAGGTTCCTCCGTCCTCAATGATCTCCCAGATTTTACTCAAACTCATGTCCACTGAGTCGATGATACCATCCAAGCATCTCATCCTCTGTCACCTGCTTCTCATCCTGCCTTCAATCTTTCCCAGTATCAGTGAAGTCTTAAGACCATCTTTTGCTCCTCTCAGCTTCACTTCCACTTTCCTGCCTGGCCGCATGCTTGGTGTTCATTTAACAAATATTAATATTTACAAAGTGCCAACTAGCTTTCAGGCACTTTTCTAGACCCTGGGGAGTCACCAGAAACAGCTGCTCTTGGTCATTGCCAATGCAGGAAGACACTCAGTAAACACACAGTTAGCTAAGCAGGGTAAATTCAGTTAGAGGTAAGTGCCATGAAGTAAACACAAGGAGAGGCTCATTTACTCACTCTGCTAGCATGTTTGTTTTGGCTGGGAGTCTCGTCTACCCCATGGAGCTGCAGGTGTTTGAGGGAGGAGGTCTCAACTGACACTTTGCTTCCTCCAAGATGCTGGACCCAGTGTCTCACTCACTGTAAGGAGCCACTACCACCTTGTTCATTTCAGGACAATGATTGTACTTGAGCTTTTGGCCTTTGGACAGACTTGGGTTTTAATCTTCTCACCCTTGGGTTTTCCCCTCTGTGTGATCTGTGCAGTGGAGCAGATGTGGCCTCCAAGGGCCTGCTTTGGAGCCTCAAGCTGCTTGCTGGTGTAGGACCTACACGTCTGGATGCTCACAGACTCAGTTCCTTCTGTGTGAGACAGGGGAGGTGACCGTGCCTGCTTCACAGGGTTATGGAAGGCAGAATGAGACCATCTACATGAAGTGCTCCCTCAAGGGAAGGTGTTGGGTGGTGGGTCAGTCCTCATTCAGCATCACTGGTGGGACCAGCCTCAGAAGGAGCCAGAAAGAACTCAGGATCCAAGGCTCTTGCAACCTGGATGGCTTCAAGGTGGTCTTGGCCATTGCTTTTGTGTTTGATTGAGGTCCTGAGAATAGGTTTTTAGGGACGGGAGAGGAAAGAGGCAGGAGAAGGGGTCTCTCCCCTAGCCTTCCCACTGCCCCAGACACAGGGGGCATCTTTTCTGTCCTCAAACTGATATCCTCCATATGGCCCTCTGTCGCTCCTTCCTGAGGCTTGAAATCCCAGTTTCATCTTGGTTTATTTTCTTTCTCTCATCCTGCTCCTCTACTCAGAATGTGAATCTCCCACATCCTGTGGTTCATTTTCTCCAACTCCCATCATTTCATTTCCTTTGCCCTATCCTTGCTTCCAGGCCTGGATTCTCCTTTCACATTTCTGGTGGATGGTGTAACTTCCTCATGGGCATCTCCCACCCCTGCTTCTGCTCACAATGGCCCATGAATCACACTTTGAGACCCCGCTGCCTAAAAGAAGAAGAGTTCCTCCCCTCATATTGGAATTTGGAGGCTCCCCCTATGACTCTGCTCTGCTTCCCCACCTCGATACCCCAAGAGCCAGCCTGCCGCTCCCTGAACAAATGCTGTGTTTCCCCTGTATTTCCCCTGAGCGTCTCCTTCTGCTGCTCCCCCTGTGAGGTCGCTACACTGGCCCCATCCTTCAAAGCCGGTTTCAGACATTGCCCCTGATGCCACGACTGGTGGGGAACTCGCTCTCACCATGCATATTCACACCTTTCATAGAACATTCCTAACCTGCTGCTGCTCCTGGAATTGGTGCACTTTGCTGCTAGTGAGGAAACAGTATTGTTGGTGGGGTGTAATCGTCCCTACTGTCAGGCACTGTATGATGGCCCACATCTGATATGTGAGGTTACTCCAATGACAAATGAGGCTCAGATGAAATCACCTGCCTACATTCATTCATGCAGAATACAAACCCATAGTATTTCTTAATCCAAACTCACAGGCACCATGCTCTCATGCCTAGCAGACGTTTGCTGATTGAATGGGGTTGAGTAGCACCACCTGAGTGTGTGGGGCTGAGGGCCAAGTGCCCAGTACAGAGAGCATCACCATAGAAATAGAGAAATCTGGACCATCTGTGAAACTATTGGGCTGTCAGGTGGCCCCCACCACCCGATCATGCCAGCAGCTGCCAGTGGGGCAGCCTTGCTGGGCAGCCAGAGAAGGATGCAACCTCATAGGAAAATTGATTTAGGATGATCCCTGCCAGAAAAGGCCCCTCGGTCACCAGCCCCCACTTAGGTCATATTTCAAAGCCTGGCTCACGGCCACCGGCTGTGAGATCATGGCTGAGCCATCTGACTCTTGAAATTCTAAGGACCAACTTGGGAGTTTTATCGCATTTCTGCCGCCCAGGCATGAAGTCAGCTGGACGGCGCGTGACGAGGAGCGTTTCTCTTGTAATTAGCCAGGGTGTGCGGTTTTTCTTTTTCTTTTTTTTCATGTTCTGCCTAGATTCAGCGTGCTGTGAGCGTGCACTCCCTTGAGCTACCCCGCCACAGTAGCGGAGGTGAGTCATGGCTGTGAAATCTGCAAAACTCATGAGGGGATGGAGGGTGGCGGAGAAATAGAAATTATTGTTATCATCTTTCAGGCGCGCTCAACCTCATTACTGCACGTTCACCAGCTGCAGTACCTTCCGAGCACCGAGACAGAAGTGATGGTTTGAGTACGGAAAGGATCAGTTCTTTATGGGGGCAGGGGCTCCTATGCCCCTGGTTCTTTTGAGGGACGATGGGGCAGGTTGGATGCCTAATACTGCTGCTCACCAGATGGAACCCATGAAGATTTGCTCTGAAACACTTGGGTGTGAGTGGCCACACGTTTTCTTTATTTTTCTAAAGTATTTAAATCGGGCTTCGTCCCCCACCTGCCAGGGCTGGCAGGAAACTTAGTTAATGTGTTTTGGGGAGGTGTGGTCCTGAAGGGTGCTTTCTCTCATTCTTGGGAACATAGGAAACCCTGGGAATTAGGGAACTCAGCAAGACAGGGGCAAGCTTGAGGTGTTGGGTCCATGGCTAGGAAATTCTGGTTCATGGTCTGCAAGCACCATTTTGAAGGTAGCCACCATGTTCCTGCATCACAAGCCTGGTCTGGGGTCTTGGCAGGGCTCTCCCGAGGCAAGTGGGCTGACATTTTCCCTGGGCACACCCCTTAGTCATTCTCATGCCCCACCATCCCAGGCTGCAGTCTCCACCATCCCAGGCTGCAGTCTCCACCCTCAGGGGCATGCAAACTACTGATCCTTTCTCAGTCTCAGGGAAGACACGTAGCCCTTTAGGCTGAGTCACCTCTCGACTGTCTTCCTACCCTTATTAAAACAGGTCCCCTCTTAGCGCGGTTTTCTCATCTCTTTAAGCCTTTTTTTAATTAAAATTTTAAAAAAATTAATTTTATATTGGAGTGTAGTTGATTCACATGTTGGGTTAGTTTTCCAGTGTACAGCAAACTGACTCAGATATAGATATATATTCATTCTTTTTCAGATTCTTTTCCCATACAGGTGTTATTATAAAATATTGAGTAGAGTTCCCTGTGCTGTACAGTAGGTTCTTGTTAATTATTTATTTTTAAAGAAAGCAATGTGAATGTGTTAATCCCAACCTTTTAATTTATCCCTCTCCACCTTTCCCTTTTGGTAACTAAGTTCTTTAAGCCTTTCTTAAAAGCCAAACAAACCAACCAATCAGCCAGAAAAGCAGAAAACCAAAGTAAACAAAAATTATGTTAGTTTTTTTTTCCCCTTGGCTGTTTGTTCAGAAAAGGAGAAAAATGAGCTTTTTATTCTGAGTCTTCTAGCAAGAACAAGATGGAACCACTTCTCTGAATTTATCATCACTTTAGCTCTGTGATCTTGGGTTACCTATGCTCTCTGAGGGTGACTTTCTCCTTTAAAGGTGGGGTACGTGGCCCCTTGTAGCAGGGATGTTGTGAGGATGATGAGACATAAGTCAAGAATTTAGGGTAGAATCGAGTGGAGTTGGGCTTCCCAGGTGGCACAGTGGTAAAGAATCCACCTACCAATGCAGGAGATGAAAGAGACTCAGGTTTGATTCCTGGGTCAGGAAGATCCCCTAGAGTAGAAAATGGCAACCCACTCCAGTATTCTTGCCTGGAAAATCCCATGGATGGAGGAGCCTGATAGGCTACAGTCCATGGGGCCACAGTCAGACATGGCTGAGTGACTGAGCACATCTTTCCCCATTGCCCAGCTTTTCCTAAGGTTTACTTCTGGGACTTTTCTCCCCTACCTGCTCTTGGCTTCGGTGGGGTTTACATGCGAGCCAGCTTGTTTAAAAAAGTAGGAGTATGCTACAAGGAAAGTTTGATGGGGCTCAGGTAAATCTCAGGTCACAGGCAAGTGACTTTCTCCTGGGTGATCAATAGACAACTTGTAGGCCCCACACTGACACAATAGCTAAGGTGGCTCCTCTGTCCTGTCCACTTGGGATGCTCACTTCCATGGTGGACTATTGTCTGTGGGCACCGTCCTTCTGAGCATGGTCCGGAGACTCCAGTGCCTCCCTTTTCTTGACCCAGTTTTGGTCCTTTTAATTTCTGCACTCCCCACCCACCCTCGTCTCCTGCAGTATCAATCCTGAGATCTAGTCATTCTCTTATGAACCAGGTGACCCTCATGTCGGGGCAGGCCTACCTTGTCTCCCATCTTCTTTTCAGTTTTATGGCTATAGCTTCAACTCCGCATTCTTCCCCCCTTAGGTCTTCCTTTTGGAACCCTGAGAAGCTGTGTGTTGTTGGTGTCTCATTTAACCTAATGGTAAACTGATGAGTTAGGTTGGCCCTGTTCCTGAGAATCCCCCAGGGTTTCTGAACCTCTTCTCTCCACTCTTATCTATACCTTCCTTCTTTGACAGTTGCTTCCTCCATTCCCAGTGGAGGTTCCAGTGTCTCGATGCCTGGTATCTAGATGCAGCTTTGTTTCTTGAGACCTGGATGACTATGGAGTGGTCTGTGGCAAAGACAGCAGGTGGGGGAGGGTCAGCCTGGAAGATTGTGAAAGCTTCCATTGTGCATGTGCGGATTCCTGTCTGCACATTCCTCCCCTCCTTTGTTTGTGAGGCCTTCCTTGAGTCATTTCTGCAGTCCTAGGCTGTGTGTTCATGTCTCTTGAGAGACTTCTGTGGCACCCTGGAAATTCATTGCTTTTTAGCGATGAGCCATGTGGAACTGCCTGTTTTGTGGTCACAGATGATTACTGACCATTACACATGCTGCAGCCCAGTACATGTCAGATATCTGGTCTTGTGCACCCATCTCACCATTAGAATGAGAGTTCCCAGTGTGCAGAGACGGGATTTGCACCTGGTGGCATCCCCAGTAGCTAACACTGTCATCTAAGTGTTTGTGAAATGAATGGATGATTCAGCCTGAAGGGAAGATTCGCCCAGATCCCCCTGCTCAGAGAGCAAAGGTTCACAAGCTTGAATAGGCATCCAAATTTCTCAGAGGACTTGTTAGAGCACAGATCACTGGGCCCCACCTCAGAGTTCTGATTCTAGAGGCTGGATAATAGCATTTTTAATATGGTCACAGACAAGGCAAATTCTGGACACCATGCTTTGAGAACCATTGTTCTGTTTCCTAATTTAAAGGTTTATTTATTTACGTTTTGGCTGCAGTGGGGCTTTGTTACTGCATGGGGACTTTCTCTAGTGGTGAGCCAGGGCTACTCTTGGTTGTGTGTGGGCTTCTCATTGCAGTAGCTTCTCTTGCTCTTGGAGAATCAGCTGTAGGCAAGTGGGCTTCAGTAGTTGTGGCACACAGGCTCAGCTGCACCTTGGAGTGTGCAGCTCCAAGGCTCTACCTGGAGCCTCCCGGACCAGGGATTGAACTGGTGTCCCTTGCACTGCAAGGCGGTTTCTCAACCACTGGACCACCAGGTAAACCCTGAGAACCATTGTTTTAGGTTAATAGTTTCCTCCTGGATGGGAGGAAGGTTAGATGTAGGTATTCGAAACAAACAAAACATCGCACCGCCATACTAGGTAGAACAGTGCCCCTTGCTAATTCATGTCTATGTGTAGCCTGTGAATGTCATGTTGTTTGGAAATAGGGTCTTCACAAGTATAATCAAGTTAAGAGGTCATACTAGATTTGGGAGGGCCCTACATTCATTATGGCTAGTGTCCTAAGAACAGGGCAACTTAGATTTATTGACACAAAGACAGAGACACACAGGGGAGAATGCCAGTGAAGATGAAGAGAGAGGTTGGTGTGAGAGTGATCTATCTACCAGCTAAGGAAGACCAAGGATTGCCAGCAACCACCAGAAACTAGCAGAGAAGCATGGAACAGGCTCTCCTTCAGAAACTTTAGTAGGCACCAATCCTGCAGACACCTCGATTTTGGACTTGCGCCTCCAGAACTGTGAGAGAATAAATACATTTCTATTGTTTTAAGACATCTTAGTTTGTGATAATGTTTTATGGCAGCCCCAAGAAACAAAAATCCCCTAAAATGCAAGAGAAAATGCAAAAAATGAAAACCAACCCCCCCAAAAAACACCCCTACAAAAAACCAGTGCCAAAAAACCCCAGAAACCAACACCAAAAGCAATGACTTATCCCTTCTTCCTTACTGAGATACTTTAGTAAGTACTGGAAATCACCTGGAGGATCAGATCCCCAGGTGAATCCCTGCAGACTTTTCCTACCTAGCCAAGGTTGGAGGTGGGGCGTCCAGCCCACCACAAGGGAGCACATCCATGAGGGGGGATCATACAGGGCACCTATCCTGTGAGTGCATGGGTGCTCAGTCATCTCCGGCTCTTTGCAGCCCCCTGGATTATAGTCTGCCAGGCTCCTCTGTCCATGAAATTTTCCAGGCCCGAGTACTAGAGTGGGTTGCCGTTCTCTTCTCTGGAGGATCTTCCCAACCCAGGCATCAAACCCACATCTGCATTGACTGGCAGATTTGTGTTTGTTTTTTTTTTTTTAAATCACTGAGCCAACTGGGAAGCACCTCTACTGGTGAAGGGGTTGAAGCAAATATTCCCAGTTTCCAATTTTCAGATTCTGCTTTTGTACTTTGGATGTGTGTCCTGGAAATCTACATTTTAACAAAACTTCTAGGTAATTAATTCATGGCCAGAGTACATTTAATGAAACATAGGTGGGAAGGGGTGGAGTGAATAAAATTTTAAAGTAGGAAAACCATATATTAGACCTCCTAAACCAGGAGTTCTTAATTTTTCTTGCCATTGGTCTTTGGCAATTTGTTGAAGCCCATAGACCTTCCTCAAAATAGTGTATGTTGCTATTTCCTAAATGACTAAAGCAAAATACATAGGGTTACAGAGGAAGCCAAATATATTGAAATATACAATAAGACAATTAAAAAAAAAACAAACTTCTAAAATTAGTACTATAAGTGGTTCCTTATTAACCTACTGTGTATAAGAATTAGCAGCGGGGCTGATAGCTACTGTAATTTCAAGGTGGTGATGAGTCTAAAATCATACCTTGAAAACCTGTGACAACTATAAAGCGATTAAAAAATCTGTGATTTCTATTCATGCAAAGTCACAGGAACTGCTTATACTCCTGTGGTTTGTGGTCCACATTCATAACTGAATACATTTCAGTTTCAATTAGTAGAAAAAAGATGAAAAGTTCCCACAAGTTCATGGGGCCTCTGAATTCTGTCCACAGATCCTCTGAAAAATTCATGACCTCTCTCTGGAGTCAAGTTCTTCATCTTTTTCCTTTCTTGCTGGTCCCACCCCAAACCCCTTTGCCCCACAACCCAGCACCTGTAACCCTGCAAGCCCAAAGCAAACCCAGACTCCCTCCTTTTAGCCCACATTAAAACCTGCCCTTAGTGGCTACACAGTATGGTAGGCCAAACATGGGTATGGGGGCCAGAAGGTCCACTGGTTCAAGTACTTCCCTCCCAGTTTATTAGCTGTATGACCAACCCTCTGAGCCTTGGTGGCTGCGTTTATAGCACCTGCTTTGTGAGGCTATAGTGAGGATTAAACAAGATGTATATAAAGTGTTTGGAACACGGTAGGTGCCTAATAAATATTAAATGTCATTTGATTAAAAAAAAACTTTTAAGTGTTTCCCCAGTGAGGAGATATTTAAGCTTTAATGAGGATGTGTAGCATTTCATCATGTGTTGGAGAAAGAGGATTGGATGGGAGGGAGTGAGCATTCTCCAAGTCACTCCTGGTTGGAGCTGGACAGACTCATTCATGGAACAGTATTTCAAAGAAATGGCTGAGCACGGCTTCTCCTGGTACAGTGCTGGAGCCAGGGGAACTCTGGGAAGACCCTGCTGGAATCTGGGCTGAGCATCAGGCATTCAAGCCTCCTAGGCCTACCTGGATGGCCATTGGCATGGTGATGATGGCTAGTGGGAGGCAGGTGGGCATTTGCAGTGGCTTGGCCACTCCTGAGATGTGGCCAGTGCCTTGCCTGGTGTGAGGCCGGGGTGTTGAGAGGACAGGCAGATGGGTGGGTAAACATTCCACTATAGTGTCCTGCCTACTCATGCCTGGGCCTGTTCCTAATAAAGCCTGAGTGTGTGTGAGGGCCGGTGACAGATATAATGGGGCCTCTGCTTGCCAAGTTGGCTCCTCTGACTGCTCTGGCCTGTTGGGTGGAGGTGGGGGCAGGGTTGTCTGCAGAGCTCCAGGACAAGCCCTCCTGCACCCCTTCTTCCTGTCTCCAAAAACAGACATAAGAGAGCTACAGCAGGAGATCTCTGTGGAGCAGGTGCTTGTATTGAGGGAGTGTGTGTGTGTGTGTTGGCAGGGGGCACGTTTACTGCAGTCTTCCAGGGTCTGTGTTAATAACCAGGGCAAACCGCAGTGGTGTCTCCTGTGGTGGTGGAGATGGTGAGTGGTCATTTGTTCTGACCCATGCAGTCCAAAAGTCAGGTTCAGGCCCATCTTGTCAGTGCTAACAGTGTTCTTTGTGCAGGAACCGCAATATGCAAGGGAAGCAAGGGATTTAAGGTCAAGTGTATAGCTTGAGTTTAGAATCTTTTTCTGCCAACGGCTACCTGTGTGCCTTTGGACAAGGTCCTTAACCTCTCTGGGCCTTGGTTTCTTCACAGAAAAGACCCAGCTGGAAACTTAGGGACATTCTCTCAGAGAGAAAGTGGAAAAGGAGATACTTCCCTGGTGGCTCAGACGGGAACGAACCTTCCCCGCTATGCGGGAGATCCGAGATAGATCACTGGGTCGGGAAGATCCCCTGGAGAAGGAAATTGCAATCCATTCCAGTATCCTTGACTGGGGAATTCCATAGACAGAGGAGCCTGGTGGACTGCAGTCCATGGGGTTACAAAGAATCGGACATGACTAAGTGATTAACACTTTCACATACCTCTCCCCTCTCCTACCACAGCTCATAAAAATCTTCTGAATGTCTGAATTCTGGGCTCCAGCTTCCTTATATGCAGTCTCTGTTTTATGTCATATGGACCCAGTATGAAGCCTGGTCCTTCTGGGAAGTTCCAGAACAGCCTGCTTGCAGAGCAGCAAGAATAAGAGGAGTAATATTGACCAGAGTGTCTTGTTGCTGGTTTTTTTTTTTTTTTTCATCTTGGTTTTGGCAGGAGAAAGAGACATGATGGTTTGCATGGTAGAAATCTGATCAGCTTAAAAGGGTGGTACACATTATACTGTCCCTAAAATGTTCCTCGGCCACGCTTCCCCCATGAGAGGGTCTCACTAGCTCCTTGCATCACTCTTCGTTTAACTAAGTCCTTCCCTTTCTTTGCTCTGGAGAAGAGAGTGGAAACCCACTCCAGTATTCTTGCCTGGAAAATCCCGTGGACGGAGGACCCTGGCAAGCTACAGTCCATGAGGTTGCAAAAGAATTGGATGTGACTGATCAACTAACACTTTCACTTCTCTCTCTTCGAGTCCTTTCTTTGTATCATCTGTTTTCTCTTCTCTTAATTGATCTCAGCATATTCACTGCCTTGCGTCTTATCCAAAGTCAAGATTCGTTGTTCTCTGTTGTCTGGGTCAACATCTCTGGCCCTGTGGTACTCATTTACCTCTACCATCTTGAAGTGTTTTCCCACAAGACTGTTACACCTCCAAGTGGAAGTTTTGTACTTGAGGTTACTAAAAGTAATAACTCATCAAGTCACATGAAGATTACATGAGATAATGTAACCAAAAGTATTTTTTGAAATGGAAGGTTTATACGAAGTCATCCATTCAATTATTCATTTATTCCATGAATCTTTGTGAAGACTATCTCAGCATTCCCAGCATCCAGTAAACAAGATGCTGTCAAGGAAGTCATGGTCTAATGAACTGTTAGAAAACAATTGCAGTAATGATATTAAGTGCCATGATTGTGCCACATCTCATGTGTTATGGTGGGACAAAGAAAGCGGTGACAGGTGTATGTTGCCATAAATAGAATGGAGTAGATATTTGAAGTGTCATATAGACAAAACAAGCTCAAGGTGGTCTTCTAAGCATTTTAGAGAGGAAGAGCTTTCTATTTGATGGATCAGGACCTTGGGTTCATATCAACTGTCTGCGTGTTCTCTGTGTGTCCATCGTGTTCAAAGTCTGAAACATCATCCATGGGATAGGGCATTTGACTCTTCGAGTCAGCTTTCACATCTGTCAAATCTGTATGCCAACCCCCCATAGGGTTTCCGTACAGACGGAATGAGATTCATTAACTTATTCATCTAACAAGTAATTATTGAACAACTACTATGTACTAGACAATGATTTAGACTATAGAATTTTACAGGGAATGAGATAGCAAATGGGTTCTCTTCCTCTCAGGTGGCACTAGTGGTAAAGAACCCACTTGCCAGTTCAGGAGACATGAGAGACCGGGTTCTATCCCTGGGTCAGGAAGACCCTCTGGAGGAGGGCATGATAACCCACTCCAGTATTCTTGCCTGGAGAATCCCATAGACAGAGGAGCCCGGTGGGCTATAGTACATAGGATTGTAGAATTGGACATGACTGAAGTGACTTAGCATGCCTGCACACCTCTCAGAGTGAACATCCTGCTGAGGAGATAACATCTGCTGGGGCCCAGCCCTGTTAACTGGTCCCTAGAAGCTATGCAGCATCTTCGCTCCAGCCTTTTCTTTAAGTCATCTTCCTTTTTCACTGTTGCCTGCACGTTGCATCAAAATTCCATTGCCTTAGAGTCCTTCAGCTAGAATTCCTGGGAGTCTGGGAGAAGGGGGCAGGCTTTAGGTCCATGGGCTAGCAAGCAGCTATGACAAAATACCATAGCCTGGGTGGCTTAAACAGCAAACATTTGTTTCTCAGTTCTAGAAGTTGGGAAGTCCAAGGTGAAGGGGCTCCAGATTCAGTAAATGGTAAAAGCCTGACCTTGTGTCCTCACATGCCAGAGAGAGATCTGCTTGCTTGTCTCTTCTTTTAGGGACCCCATTCATGAAGTTCCACCTCATGACCTGATGACCTCCCAAAGGCCCCACCTCCAAATACTATCATACTGGGGGTTAGGCTTCAACTTGTGAGTTTTGAGGAGGACACAAAGAGTCCATAGCAGGGAGGAAAAGTGGGGAGCAAACTAAAGATACTGAAACCAATGAGCAAATCTCTCTTTCTCTTTGCTCTCTTCTGCCAAAGGCACTGGGGAGAAACCCAATTTTTTAATGACTTCTTTTTTTGGTTCAAGATTTATTACAAATATGCTTCCTTTGTTTCTCCTATAATCATGTCATCGAGTGGGCCTGGAGAGAAACGTCAACAACGCAGCCCCTAAGGAGCCCTGATGGTGGGGAGAGTGGAGGGCTGGCAAGCTCAGCAGAGGATACATTCATTAGACTATGGGAGGGGTGGGGTGAGCCGTCCCAGCCTTGGGTCTGGCAGAGTTCACAACAAAGTGGTAGGGAGCAGAGTGCTCTTGTGGCTCAGGGAAGTTTCCCCTCGACTGTTGGGCTGGTTTTCCCTGCTCCTTTGTCAAACCTGGGCTCTTCAGTTTTGACTTTTTTTCCCTTTTGGATTTTTTGTCTTATTCCAAGTAAGTATAGTGAATTTAACACCTTGGGAAATACTGTTGCATTTGAGGCATGGAGTTGTAGGGGTCCATGGGGCCTGTGGTAGGAACCCAGTATCTGAACTCTTAGAGACAAGGCTTGAGGCTTTGTGGTATGTGCAGTGGGATGGGTTGGGACAGTGTTGCCCACAGGTCAGCCATGCAGGAATGAGACTGGGTTTCTTGACTCCCAAGCTGGGTGGCACTCCACATAATTCCAAGTTCTCGGCTGACAAAGATACAACGTCCATGGTGCCCTTGAGAAGCACAGCACAGCACAGCTGTCGACTCTTTTCTTTATACTCCTCTCTCTCTGTCTTCCTCATTTTTAAGTACTTGGACTAAAGTGCCAATTGCCTTAAGAGCTAGGATTGGATCCAAGGAATGTACTCTGGGTGAGGGGGTGGGGGTGGGGAGCGGATTTCATCAGGAATTCTGCTGTGGAGACAGACGCAGGGGAGTCAGATGGTCATGGCAAGGCTGGAAGGAGGACTCTGCTCCTGAGGGCCTGGGTGGGGACCTCTTAGGAGTGGGTGGGGAAATGGAGGGAGACCTTGCTGCTATGGATAGAGGGTCCCTTTATTTACTTATCCCCTTTCCATACCCCCTCCCCACTCCCTTGGTTGCTCCTTCTAGTACCCACGTTAGGGTTAAAAAGATGAATAATGTTGGGATTTTGGAATAAGACTTAGGTTCTTGAACCTCACCATCCTCTCATTTGTGCCTGTTAGTTTCCCCATAAAGAGATTGGAACTCCCTGGGGACAAGCACTGGAAGGAAAAAAATCCTCCTCTAGTAATAGTTGGGCAAGTACCTGATACCCCCTTCCTCCATATACTGCACCCCCATCCCTGGCAATAGCTATAGAAGGGCTTTCTGTGTTGGGGTACAAGGCTGAGGCCTGGAAGCCTAAGCAGGCTTCCTATTGCCTCCACCCAAAGCCAAGGTAGATCTGTCAACAGTACGTTTGTGTGTCCATCCAGTGGCAGATATGGTGATGGGGGAGCAGAGTGCATGAGATGCACTGAGGCTTGGTCTAGCGTGTAGGCAGTGCAGGAGGACATGTCTGTCATCAACACTGTCCTTGAGCAGACGTGGTGACCCTGCCCACAGGAAATCATGGCCCAGGGAATGTCTCATCCCCAGTGTCACAAGCTGGGAGCTGACCTTGCGTCCTTCTATTTCAGTCTGGTACTAAATCATCACCACCCAACTAGTTACCAAATCCCATTGATTCTACTTCTAAAGTATCATTCGGATCCATCTGCTTCTCCTAACCCTGTGTGCCACCTTCCTAGTCCAGGTTGCTATCACCTCACTTCCAGTACAGCAATTGCATCTTTCTACATCTCCCCACATCCCCTCCACCCCATCCATCATCCATGCATCCATGTCCACATTGCAGCCCAGGAAATTTCCATTGGTTAATTCATCCCCCTACTGAAACTCTTCAGTGTCACCATATTGCCTTCGGGGGTGAAAAAAGTTCAAAATGTTTTTGATTGGTGACTTTTCTGGTAGTCCAGTGGCTAAGACTCCATGCTGCTAATGCAGGGGCCCCACTTTGATCCCTGGTCGTGGAACTAGATCTCATAGGCCACAATGAAGCCCCAGCACAGCCAAGTAAATAAATATTCAGAAATATATGTTTCTGATCATTCTCAGAATTCCTGTTACCATCTATGATCTCATTTTTTGCCTCATCTATTCCAGACATAGTGAACTGCCTTCTTTTTCTCCAAATGAGCCATGTCCTTGTCTTTTTTCACACTGTTTCCTTTGTTAAGGAACTTTTTCCCCACCCTACCCTTTTTAACTCCTACCTGACCTTCTTCACTCAGCTCTCACTTTCTCCAGGAAGCCCTCCTTCCTGTTGTCTGAGTGGGTGGTCCTCTCATGTTTCTGTAGCCACCTATCCCTTTCTGAATATGTTTTGTCACTGCTTATTTACTTGAAATCTTCCCTGGTTATTGAGAGCATCCTCTGCCATCAACAGGCAGGCACCTCTTGACTTCTGCTCAGCTAAACACTTGGGTTTCTCTTCCATTCCACACCATGTGGATTCACTTCATCTCTTTATGAGTCTGCCTAAAGCAAAAGAAAAGGGACACTGGACATCATAATGGATGATGTCCACAATAGCAATTATTTCTTTTAACATGGAGACATTCCACACATTATTGGTTGTTTTATTGGCTCTCAACAAAGCCAGGGGTGAAATGAGATGTCAACTCTTCTAGAGTCTTCAAGCAATGAATCTAGCAGGAGTGGGGGTTCAGAGTGTTAGGGACTGCTAAAAAAAAAAACAACTATATCTGAAAACTCTGGAATGGAACACCATGTTATCTCCTTACTTCTTTGTTATGGTGGGAACCTTGGGAAAATCCTGGTTAATGGCTTTCTCTTTCTGGAGCGTTGATAGTTCAGCCAGGCTTTCAATGGGAGCCATTTATCAGATGATTCACAGTGGAGCCAGTTGGGAGAGTCTGAAATGTTGTGCTGTTGATTAGGTGAGAATCTGCACATTGTAGATAGAAAGATGCTTCTCTTAGGCAATCAACACTCCCCGAGCACCTGTCCCATGCTAGCCTGTGCTGGGGGCTGGGATACAAAGTGATTCAGTTCTATCCCTGCCCTTGAAAGTCTTCCCAGTCCCTAAATCCCATAGGAAAGGCACAAACAGAATAGCAAAACTTGAGACAAGGGAGAGAGCACAGAGGTACTTGCAATAAACAGCAATGGGCAAGAATGCTGCTTCCCATGTACACAGACAAACTGAGTGACAGGATGTAATTGCCTTGAATAAAGTTCCCTTGGCAGGGGCAATGCCATAGCATAATGTCAACTTAAAAAGTACACACAACCTAAAAGTTGAGAGTTATGTTTTATTTGGCAGAAATTCTTAGGACTTCAAGTCTGGGAGCCAGCATCTTAAGTAACCCTGAGAGAACTGCTCCGAAGAGGTGAAAAGAGGATCTGTCTTATATAGAAGTTTTGCAACAAAGGGCAGGTAGCCTGAACATCGAAAGATTATTGTTAATTAAAGAAAACCAGATAACCCAAGTTAAGGGATTTAGCGCTTTTCTATGTATGGGAAGATGCAAGATTCCGGGCTCACTGAAATCATTCCTTTGATATATACCTCAGCTATTTGGGACCTGTATCCTGTATTTTTCATATCCTGAGCTTCTCAGGGCTCACTGTAGGGAGCGGCTATAGTCTGATGGTTGCTGGAAGGCAGGTATTCTTCTCCTTCTTGAGTTCCCTTAGGGCTCACATTCAGGTCAGGTCAGTTCAGTTCAGTTCAGTCGCTCAGTCGTTTCCGACTCTTTGTGACCCCATGAATCGCAGCACAGCAGGCCTCCATGTCCATCACCAACTCCTGGAGTTCACTCAAACTCAAGTCCATTGAGTTGGTGATGCCATCTAGCCATCTCATCCTCTGTCGTCCCCTTCTCATCCCACCCCCAATCCCTCCCAGCATCAGAGTCTTTTACAGTGAGTCAACCCTTCGCATGAGGTGGCCAAAGTATTGGAGTTTCAGCTTTAGCATCAGTCCTTCCAATGAACACCCAGGGCTGATCTCCTTCAGAATGGACTGGCTGGATCTCCTTGCAGTCCAAGGGACTCTCAGGAGTCTTCTCCAACACCACACTTCAAAAGCATCAATTCTTTGGCACTCAGCTTTCTTCACAGTCCAACTCTCACATCCATACATGACTACTGGAAAATCTATAGCCTTGACTAGACGGACCTTAGTTGGCAAAGTAATGTCTCTGCTTTTGAATATACTATCTAGGTTGGTCATAACTTTTTTCCCAAAGAGTAAGCGTCTTTCAATTTCATGGCTGCAATCACCATCTGCAGTGATTTTGGAGCCCCCAAAATAAAGTCTGACATTGTTTCCCCATCTATTTGCCATGAAGTGATGGGACCAGATGCCATGACCTTAGTTTTCTGAATGTTGAGCCTTAAGCCAACTTTTTCACTCTCCTCTTTTACTTTCATCAAGAGGCTTTTTAGTTCCTCTTCACTTTCTGCCATAAGGGTGGAGTCATCTGCATATCTGAGGTTATTGATGTTTCTCCCAGCAATCTTACTTCCAGCTTGTGCTGGGCTGCAATCGCTGATAACTGACATCCTTGTTTACTGACGTGGCAGGAAATATTTTCTCACTGGGGAAGCTTAAGGTTTCCCCCATAATCTCCATCAGCACCCCGATTCTTTGTACAGTCACCTCTTCCTTCTAAGTATTTTTATTTATTTATTTGGCTGTGCCAGGTCTTGGTTGGGGCACATGGGATCTTTAGTTTCAGCATGTGAAATCTTAGTTGTAGCATATGGGATCTAGTTCCAGGGATTAAACCTAGATCAGGGATTGAACCTAGGCTCCCTGCTTTGGGAGTGCAGTCTTAGCCACTTGACTACCAGGGAAGTCCCCGTGACCTCTTCCTTAATGTTAAATAAAGGGTTAAATAAACACATTCTCAAGTCCCCCTAGGCCCCACCCCCAGGTTGTCTACCAAGCACAATGTAAGCCATTCTGTAGCAAAAACTTCCTCCCTCCCTTTCTTTGCTAATTTACAAGTTGCCAACTGTTGGTTCTTAGTTAGAAACTGAAGGATACCGGGCTTCTCAGAGGCCTGGGCACAGACAGACTCAGATGCCTGGGTTCATGCAGACACACACGTACTTGAGTGCATGCGCACACATTCCCACATACCCTGTGGCACTATATTGTTGTCCAGTCCCCTTACATCAGTGGATAGGAATGTCTGCAAACCCTCCAGGGACTGCACAGGCCCGCGGTAAGACCCTTCCTCCTCCTAAATGCTTGGCAGGCTTTTGCAAAACTGACTTAACAAGGGCCTCATCCAAGACAGTGGGACAATGGGGATCTCAACATTCTTTATGTCTGCCTCTTTTGCATGGTAAGTGACCTTGGATTGTAAGTGCCCTGTTACTGAGCGAAGAGTTTATGTGCTAAGAAGACAGGAAACTATGTGGGTGCGGAGTGATGGATGGGGTGTTTGTGGGCGAAGAGTACAGAGGAGTTGCTGTGAGGGCATGAGTGCTGAGCTCGAGGCCGTTTGCCGGGATACTGGGACGTGTCTGAATAAACCAGTGGAGACGGAAATCCCAAGTTTTTGTTGTTGATAAATTTGCCTCAGAAACAAGGAAATGATAATATTAATCATCACAGCTCTCATTTTTGCTAGCTGGGGTTTTGAGGGGGCAAAATTAATATCTTTTCTTTCCCTTTGGGTTCAGAGCCAAGGCAAAGGCATGAGGTGGATGGGGCTGAACCGTCACCTTTACGACTAGAGCACTTTTGAGTGACAGCCCACATGGGCTTGTTGACTCCCCAAACCCAGACTGGACTTCGGAGGAACCAACCTGAGAGCACACTGGAGTGTGCAAACAGCACATTCTTCTAGGGAGATGAGCACGCAGAAGAGAGACCAACTAATCTTTGCTAATCTTTGACACACAAGCACCACCCATTTAAGGAACAGACAGAGGGCTCTTGTTTGCCCACCAACTAACTCAGTTTCCCCAGGGAATAATGAGAGGTGGAACAAGAGGCAAGGTGTGCTCAGGGGAACCCCTCTCACCACAGTGAACACACAGAGTGGGGAAAACATGTCCCCTCTGAATGTTCCCCCATTTTTGTCATAGTCAACCTGAGGCAGGAGGCAGTTGGGCCCCCAGGGTAAAACAGTTAGAAATTTATTCTCTACTAATCAAAACTCCAAGACAAGAATAGCAGGACAGTAAAGGGAGGAGGCTGGACCCTGTACAGACCCACAAAGTCAAGAGACCTCCTCAACCACACATGTGCAGAAAAGGCTCCTTGGAGGCCAAAGGGGAGTCACGTCAAGGGATGTTCTACTCAGACGCCTTTTCGGTAGGATCCATCTTGGCTAAGAGATGTGTGTGCACACATGGGAAGATCCTGAGATATATTAAATATGGCCTGTGAACTGGGCAAATCAGAATGATTAGCCAAAGGAGACTCAGAAGAAATATCCCATAAAAGTAATTTAAACTGCCATGAGGGCTCAACCTAGCAACTCGGGGACTCTCCCTCTGAGCCTGCCCGTGTGTCTCTCCAGATGTACTGTATGCACTCTTTTTCCTCCTAATAAATACTTAACTTGCTTCACTACTTTCTGTCTTTGTGGAAATTCTTTTCTGCAAAGGCCAGGATCCTTGTCACTGACCACTGGTCTAGTAGCTAGGATCTGGTGCTCTCACTGCTGTGACCCAGCCCAGTCTCTGGTTGGGAACCCAGGCCCTGCTCCAAGCTGCTGCAGGCTGAGACTACCCGAGATCATATCCATAGTCAGGGTAGGGTGCTGCTGTCTCCTCAGGGGAGCTGAATCCTTTCAACTCCTCCTTCAAGGGGCTGCTCTTCCCATATGGTCTCTGCTCCTCTGGTATTCTGTTTAGGTTGCTGGGGGAAGGGTCGACTTGACTCTCAGAAATTTCTGAGTTGAAGCAACTCATGTGAATTAAATCACTACCATGGGTATTCTGTTCAAGGTGAAAAAATTATTCCCTTTCTTACTTCTTGTCCCAAATTCCATCTAGTACAACTCCAAATACAGCTCCAAAGAGTTTCTTGTCCAGTGGAGAAGCAAGACTGATGAAAGAATCTGTCAGGATGGAGCCCTGACACAGAGCCTCCGAAGTGGAAGAGAGAGTTGGTGCTGTGAGGGGCTTATTGAAGGGGCACTGACTGCTTCTGGAGAGGAGCTGCTGTCTTGGATTTGGGGGGTGTGAATTCCATGCAAGGCAGAAATGTGGCTATGCATGAGAGCAAAGCCCTTCTTTCTCTCTTTCTCTCCTTTTCCCTCTCCCCTCTTTTTTCTCCTTCCCTACCCCTCAACCTCTCTCTTCCTTACTCTTCCTGAATTAATAATGCCACCAGGCCATCCTGAGACAAACAGCCAAGTCAGAAATCACTTCGCCTCTCTGACAGCCCAGCCCATCCCTACAAACTCCCATCTCATGGGCAGCTACTCCTGTGTGTCACCAGGGCCACCAAGAGACTTCCTATCTATTCCACTGCCAGAGACATTAGTTGTTAGCATTTTTGGCAAAGGATCTTGACAATCACCTTGGGAAGGAAAATGGTGTGGGGGGCTAGTGGAAAGAATGTGACTTTAGGAGCCAGGCAGACCCTGGGCTCTCCTCCAGCTCTACCACTTAATACCAGGGTAACCCTGGGCGAATCACTTAACCTCCTTGACTTTTGGTTTCCTCATTTGTAAAATAAACAGTGCAAAGAGGATAATAGTCATCTTACAGAACTATTTGGAAAAGGTAAGCAAGTTGATGCGTGGAAGCATGCCTGCAAGACACATGGTAGATAGATTTTGACATTTGGGGAAGATTCCATTGTAGGTTAATTGCAGAGTTTTATGGGTCTCTTCCTCTTGAATACCCTGAAATAACACAAATCAGGCAGCATTTGCTCTACAGAAGGAAGTTCTTAAATAGTCTGCATTAGGATTTCTAAGAAGTTAACCTTTCTTTTTTGCTCCAAGTCAGTGCCTGTTTTCTTCTTAGTGGTAGCTTCTCACTAAGGTCATTTTGTAAAACACTCTCTCCCAGATCTTTTCAGTCATTCACTTACTACACTGGTCCTGGTCTGTAATGCATTTCTGTTGTATTGAGGTTGACTTTTTGTGGCTGTGGGGTTTATAATGTGTACAGAAATACAGAGAACTCAGGAACCTGGCCAGCCCATGTTCTTGGCCAGCCCATGTGACCTTTGTTATGGACCATGTACCTGGCCAGCTCATGTACCTGGCCAGCCCATGTGACCTTTGTTACGGACCATGTACCTGGCCAGCTCATGTACCTGGCCAGCCCATGTGACCTTTGTTATGGACCTGCTCTGTAGATCACTTAAAGTCCCTCTGTCCTTCCATTTTTGAGTTGGATAGAGCTCAAGCTGGGCCAGTCTATCCATAAATCCTTCTTTGAGGCCAAGTGTATTAGAGAGAACATCTCAGTATTTCCTGTAGATGTTTCCCTTAGGGTATTATTCAAAGTTATGGGGTGTAAGCCACAGATTTGGACAGAAAATGCATGTATTGAGGAGATATTGAGTAGCTTCCAAAATTGGTGGAAAACCAGAGAACCAAGTTTAGGAAATAAGTGTATTCCAGGGAAGTTATTGAAGAAAGAACACTGGAGTGGTTTGCCCTTCCCTTCTCCAGGAGGAGAAGGGGGCTAAAGAGGATGAGATGGTTGGATGGCATCACTGACTCAATGGACATGAGTTTGAGCAAACTCCAGGAGACAGTGAAGGACAGGGAAACCTGGCATGCTGCAGTCCATGGAGCTGGAAAGAGTCAGACATTATTTAGCAACTGGACAACAACAACAGGGGGGTCAGGCCACAACTGAAGCCTCTTGTTAGCACCCTGCCACTGTGTCACCACTGCTGCTACTCCTGGACCCTGAGGTTTCTGACACTGAACCTCAGTGTCACTGAATAAAGATCCTCAGCTATCTCCATGTCATTGAATTGCTTGCTCAGTACTCACAGGCCTGAGTTGGAACAACCCAATGACTGATCCCAGGTTCTGTGCCTGGTTCCAGACAATGCAGAGAGGCTTCTTTGGCTTTCCTTGTGGGATCACATAGTAGGGGGGGTTTCTCCTAAAGTAGGAAGATGGTTTAAAGATGAATGTCTGGTATGCTTGAAAACTAGACAGGTTTAATTTACTGTCACAGCTTTTGGTTCAAAAGACAAAGAACCTAAGTGAAATGCCCTGCCCATCCTTAAAACTTGAGTGTAACTGAAAAAGCACTGACTTAGATTCAACTTCTCTGATCCTCTCAGTTTCTTCTTTTATGGGATGGGAATTAAAATAACTATCCTGCATACCCATCTCAGTGTTGCGAAAATCAACAACATAGCAGACTATTAAATACTATATCAAAGGAGCATATATCTGAATATTTTTCCCTGTTAGCTGATAAACCACTTACAAACAACCTCTACAGTATGGGCTATTTGTTGTCTGGAGTGTGGTGGTGTGCCCAGGGGCATAAGAGATCTCATTCTACAATTAAAGTGTCCAAAGCTCAAAAACAGGAAATATGGAGAAAGTTCCCTGAGGCTATACACTGATAAGGGGCAGAGACAAGATTTACACCCAGATCTGTTTGACTGTGGGCTTCCCAGGTTGCTCAGTGGTAAAGAATCCACCTGCCAATGCAGGAGACATGGGTTCAATCCCTGGGTCGGGAAGATCCCTTGGAGAAGGAAATGGTAAGCCACTCCTGTATTCTTGCCTGGTGAGCTATAGTCCACAGGGTCGCAAAGAATTGGACACGACTGCACACACATACATGCATGCATGCCTGCCTGCCTGCCTGTTTTTAAATTCTACCTTATTTCCAAGAGGCCTCGTTTTAATTCCCAAAACTGGATGGATTAACTAAAAGCTCAGGAAGGAGATTCTTGTCTAAGAAAGAAGTGGGAGGAACCATAGAAGGAGGGGAAATGGAAGCCCAGTCCTCAAGTTCTTAGAATGATGCTTATTCCATAAGAGCACATGGAGATATCAAAGCTGGAAAGCCCTGATGAAAATCACAATCAGTCTACCCAAGAAGCCCATGAACTATTGCGCTGAATGGCTTTCATTTTGTAGATGAGGAAACAAGCTGAAAGAAGTTAGATAATTTGCCCAGAGATACTCAGCTTAGTTGGAAACAGAACTCAATATTAGTTTGTTTAAACAAGAAGTTGATTTCAAAAAAGATATTGACTGGCCCTAAAGAAACAGGCATGGAACAACATTCTACATTCAGCAGCTTTTACTGCTAATGTCATAGTTTGGTTGCTCATGCCAGAACTTCTATTGTTGCTTCTGGGAGCTGGATGTATCTGCCACTATTCTTTAAGCAGATTCTCCCTGGTGCCAATTTCCTTGCAACATAAAGTTTACAGAGGCTTCTGATAGTCTGAGCCCAGGTTAATGCCTGCAACTTAGCTGCAAGGGAGTTTGAAAAAGTAAGTTATAGAGACAAGAAATTTCTTTTTCCCATCAAGATGAGTTATCTCCAAGACATAGGAAGTGTTCCAAGCTGCTGGGGGTGCAGAGGCACTGCTCATTCTTAGCTAAACTCCCAGTTCCTAGGATAAGGCTCAGCACATAGTAGGTGTTGTGGACCGAAAGTTTCTGTCCTCAACAGAAACAATGCCTTCTGTTAAAGCCTTAATTCCCAAATGTGCTGGCATTTTGAAAGGACCCAGGGAGGTAAATAGGTTTAGATGAAATCATAATGGGATCAGTGCTTGTCTAAGAGGAAGAGATTTTTGGACTCCAAAATCACTGCAGATGGTGACTGCAGCAATGAAATTAACAGACGCTTGCTCCTTGGAAGAAAAGCTATGACCAACCTAGACAGCATATTAAAAAGCAGAGACATTACTTTGCCAACAAAGGTCCATCTAGTCAAAGCTATGGTTTTTCCAGTAATCATGTATGGATGTGAGAGTTGGACTATAAAGAAAGCTGAGCGCCAAAGAATTGATGCTTTTGAACTGCAGTGTTGAAGAAGACTCTTGAGAGTCCCTTGGACAGAAAGGAGATCCAATCCAGTCCATCCTAAAGGAAATCAGTCCTAAATATTCATTGGAAGTACTGATGCTGAAGCTGAAACTCCAATACTTTGGCCACCTGATGCGAAGAACTGACTCATTGGAGAAGACCCTGATGCTGGGAAAGATTGAAGGTGGGAGGAGAAGGGGACAACAGAGGATGAGATGGTTGGATGGCATCACCGACTCGATGGATATGAGTTTGAGCAAGCTCCGGGAGTTGGTGATGGACAGGGAAGCCTGGTGTGCTGCAGTCCACGGGGATGCAAAGAGTTGGACACAGCTGAGTGACTGACCTGAAGAGGAAGAGATCCAGGGTTCTTGCTCTTTCCCTAACATGTAAGGATATAGCAAAACATCAACCATTTGCAGACCAAGAAGGGGGCTCTCACCAAGAGATGAATCAACTGGCACCTTGATCTTGGACTTTCAAACTTCCATGACTATGAGAAAGAAAGGTCAGTTGTTTTAGCCACTCAGTCTATTTTGGCCATCTGATACAAAGAGCTGACTCATTGGAAAAGATCCTGATGCTGGGAAAGGCGAAAGGAAAAGGGATGGTAGACAATGAGATGGTTAGACAGCATCACCAACCCAATGGACATGAATTTGAGCAAACCCCAAGAGACAGTGAAGATGAAGCCTGGTGTACTACAGTCCACAGGCTTGCAAAGAGTTGGACAAAACTTATTGACCAAACAACAACAACAAGCTATTTTGTAATAGCAGCCTGAGCAGACTAAGACAATAGGTGTGTCATAAGTATTTAATAACTGATTGACCAAATAATTCTGTCTGTGACTCTAAAGTCCATGCCCTCAGCCCCTATACTCTCTCAATAGATGGTCCTTGACAAGATTTAGTGGAAAATATGCAATTGCACATTGGTGAAATTATATAATTTTCTGTCCCATATAAACCATCTTTCTGTATGCATATTATTCATTCATTCAACAAAATGTGCAGTTGTGGTTTATGACTATGAATTCTGAGAAGGAAGGACCATAACCATCTTATTCACCATGGTATCACCCATTTTTCATACAGTGCTGCAGAATAAGGAATTGTAACATAGATGAGTAGATTGGTGAATGAATGACTAAGAGGCAGAGCTGTCCAGACATGGAAAGAATGGATCTGGTAGGTAGGGAGAGATGGTGTTAAGGATGGCTTCTGGGTTTTTTGGCTTGAACACCTGGTTGGATGGTTCCTGCTACTTCCTGAGATAAGGAGCATGGGAGGATGAACATGCTCTGGAAGGAAGATCAGGAGTTTCATTTGGGGCTTGCTGAGCTTGTGCATCTGTGAGACATGAAAGGGGATGTTGAGTGGGCTGCTGGATATATGGGTCTGGAACTTAGAAGCAATGTCTGGAATGAAGATATAAATTTGGGAGTTGTCAGCATGTAGCTTGTAACTGAAGTTACAAGCATAGACATGAAAACATATGATAGCACAATATATAAAACTATATATGACTATAAATATTTAAGTAGAAAGTTATATACATGTGCAACTGCACAGGCAATGGAATGAAGTTATTGGTAGTATTCAGGAATGAAGAAGATGTAGTATCAGCCTGAGAAGTTAATTACTAATCAATGTTCAGTGGATGCCAAATGGGAGAAATCATACACTGGAGGTCTGTATAGTTTAATTTCAAGTTGGTCTGTCAGCAAGGACAATATAAACAGATCAGTGGTGTGCCCATGTTTCCTGGCCCCTCCTGCAAAGTTACTGGACACAGAATGTTAGATATTTTGGGTAGATGTTAGCCATGGCATAGGCACTTCCTTTGTGTCAAGCCTAAGAACATTCTGGAGAAGGAGCACAAAATCAAGGCATAGAAAAGTCAGGCTGAGAAGGTCTGGGGGCTTGCAGAACTCTACAGGGACTGAGTCTTAGGAACAGGAGGCTATGACAGAAGAGAACACCCCGTACACCTCTTCTCTGTTCTGTGAAAGGTATTTTCAAGGACAAGGCCATCAAGAGATTAACATCGACCTTTCCCAGGCTCCCAGCCTGGGAATGGGCAGAGGGCACTTGGGTTATAAGTTCTTATACTCTGTAGTTCAGCAATTACAGGCCAGCCATTCATCACTGAGATTAAGAGGAAGAGGTTTGGTTTCAGCGTTCAACACCGCCCCCTGCCCCCTCCACCCCACCGCCCATTAACGTGCTGCATAACCTCTGGTAAGTTCCTTATTCTCTCTGAACCTTCCTGAACCTCAGTTTCCTTTCCCTGCTAAAAGGACAACGATGGTATAGTTGACCTTTGACCAATTAAGGGGTTAAAGGTGCAATAGAAAATCCGGGTGTAACTTTAGAGTAAGCCCTTCATATGCCATCCACAACTCAACCAACTGTGGATCATGTAGTACTGAAATATTTATCTAGTGGGGAAAAGAATCCACCTATAAGAGGACCTGCACAATTCAAATCCCTGTTGTTCTGTGGCCAACTGGATAAGACACAGGGTGTTTGGACCTAGTGGATATCTAAGCAAATTTTCATTGGTGACAAATTTAAAACTCCACTCTGCCACCCTGTTAGAGAGGTAGCCACTGGTGGATTAAATAGAGAGGTGATGCTCCATTGTGTATATGTACCACAGCTTTCTTATCCATTCATCTGCTGATGGACATCTAGGTTGTTTCCATGTCCTGGCTATTATAAACAGTGCTGCGATGAACATTGGGGGTACATGTGTCTCTTTCAATTCTGGTTTCCTCGGTGTGTATGCCCAGCAGTGGGATTGCTGGGTCATAAGGTAGTTCTATTTGCAGTTTTTTAAGGAATCTCCACACTGTTCTCCATAGTGGCTGTACTAGTTTGCATTCCCACCAACATATACACAATGGAGTATTACTCAGCTGTTAAAAAGAATTCATTTGAATCAGTTCTGATGAGATGGATGAAACTGGAGCCGATTATACAGAGTGAAGTAAGCCAGAAAGAAAAACACCAATACAGTATACCAACACATATATATGGAATTTAGAAAGATGGCAATGACGACCCTGTATGCAAGACAGCAAAAAAGACACAGCTGTGTATAACGGACTTTTGGACTCAGAGGGAGAGGGAGAGGGTGGGATGATTTGGGAGAATGGCACTCTATCATGTATACTATCATGTAAGAATTGAATCGCCAGTCTATGTCTGATGCAGGATACAGCATGCTTGGGACTGGTGCATGGGGATGACCCACAGAGATGTTATGGGGAGGGAGGTGGAAGGGGGGTTCATGTTTGGGAACACATGTAAGAATTAAAGATTTTAAAATTAAAAAAAAAATAAATAGAGAGGTGATGAAATTTGATTTACCATTAAGAAAAGATACTGTTAATGCCATATGAGGAATAAGAGTGGATACTGGGGGACTAGGTAAGTGGCTATTGTACTAGTGCCAGCATGGAGTGATGGTGGTTTGGATCAGGGTGATAGTGAAACAGGGTAATAGGTTTCCAGATTGCTATAAAGATTTGTGTTTAATAGAAGCTTTATAAATGAGATACTTAAGGGTTATTACTTTCATTCTTAACATTAGTCAATTGCAGAAACCTATTTGGAGCTATGGCAAAGCATGTACCTTTTAGTTATTTATTGTTTATGTGTGTGTGTTTAGTTACTCAGTCATGCCCAACTCTTTGCAACCCCATGGACTGTAGCTAACCAGGCTTCTCTGTCCATGGGATTTTTCAGGTAAGAATACTGGAATGGGTTGCCATTTCTTCCTCCAGGGGATCTTCCTGACCCAGGTATCGAACCCATGTCTTCTGTGTCTCCTTCATTGGAAGGCGGGTTCTTTACCATTATGTAGTTAATATTCACTCCTATGTGGGGGTCACAAAGAGTTGGACATGACTGAGCGACTTCAGTTTCACTTGGCGTTGCACTAAGTACTTCATATACATTAGTATATTTATTACTCCTAACACTTCTATGGGCTTCCCTGGTGGCCCAGATGGTAAAGAATCCACCTGCATTGTGGGACACCTGGCTTTGATCCCTGGGTTGGGAAGATCCCCTGGAGGAGGGCATGGCAACCCACTTCAGTATTCTTGCCTGGAGAGTCCCCATAGACAGAGGAGCATGGCAGGCTATAGTCCATGGAGTCACAAAGAGTTGGACACACCTGAGTGATTAAAAGCAGCACAACACTTCTATTATTCCCATTTTACAGAAGAAGGAACTGAGGCTCAGACATGTCACATAGCTAGTAAGTGGTAAAGCTAACTGGATTAACACCCCCACCCCATGTAGTCTGGACTAGTATTAGATTTGGAATAAAAGAAAGAAGATGATTCTTAGAATTAGTTTGGGACAACTCTTGCTTTTATGCCTCCAGCAGTAACTGGCTTGAAATATCTTGCCTGGGGATTGAATACAGCTCCTTCACAGAATTCAGCTGTCTTCCTGCTACACTCCAGGGCCATTTAGGACGCAACCTTTTTGATGATGGTTATGAACACTTGAACTAGTGGGCATTTGGGTTGAAAGTCTCTTGGAAAACTTGTAGTTCTCTAGGGTATATGCTTTCACCCCCAATCAGAAAAATAATGAAAAAAATTAAAAGACTTAAAAAAATTGCCTGACTATTCAACTGCCAAAAGCCCAATTAGTCAGTGCAGACCTTACAATAATACCAAATCAGGGAGGAAGTCTGATAAGAAAACACTGCCTAAGAAGATTTTTAATTGGCAGCAAAAAAGAGCTTGAGAACAATAGTTCGACGTTGCCAATTCCCTTCACATTACTCACTAAATCAATGTCTTTTCCCATATGGAATACTCTACCCTCCTCTTGACCCACCCATTTATATAATTACCTTTTGGCACTTGGCTGAAAAGTTAGCTCCTGCAAAATACCTTTCCCATTTAGCCTCAGTTTGTTAGGATTTGATGGATTGAATCATTAATTCTTCACTCACTCAGTGCAGGCCTTTTGGGTACTACATACTCAGCTGATCACGGAGAACCCAGTGCACCATTCCTGGCCTCTCATTTCAGCACCTTCTGTGATGATGGAAACAGCCTGTGTTTGTGTTCTCCAACATGGTAGCCACTAGCTATGTGGGGCTACTGAGTGCTTGAGAAGTGCGAAGTACAACTAAAGAAATGAATTCTAAAATGCAATTTCATTTGGATTAGTTTCAATGTAAACAGCCTCATGTGACAGCACAAGTCTAAACTGAATGATGGATCATGAAGAAAGTGTTGTAGCCAAGTCTTTGGGGGCTATGATGGACATCTGTAAGAGGTGGAGGGAGACAGCCAAGGTGGGGCTCTCAGCTCTCTGGAGCAGAGTCAGGGTTGTTCAGGTGGTCAGTGATGTACAGCTTTTGGGTTCAAGTTCAGGTGTTTTTCACCTGTTATCTCCATGAGTTGTTGTTGTTATTTAGTTACTAAGTCATGTTTGACTCTGCAATTCCATGGGTGTAGCCTGCCAGGCTCCTCTGTCCATGGGCTTCTCCAGGCAAGAATACTAGAATAGGTTGCCATGCCCTCCTCCAGGGTATCTTCCTGACCCAGGGATCGAACCCGAGTCTCCTGCATTGTAGGTAGATTCTTTACCAATGAGCCACCAGGGAAGCCCAGCTCCATGATTACAGGCAACCTACTAAAATTTTGTTTAACAAATGAGGAATCTGAGGCTGAACTAGGGCAGAGGTAGGTGGGAGCTGGAGAACAGGCAGATTGAATGTCTGGCCAGTCTCTCGAGTAGTCCTTTCCTTAGCAAGCATGACAAGGCTCATGCACCACTGCTTTGCAGGACCATTCTCATTGGAAATCACATTCCAGTTATGTTTCTTGCCTGTGTCATTTCCTGTTACTCACTTGCTCACTCCAAAATAAAATCATTTTTTCCCATCCGATTACAAAACATTTTTGTTCATTACCCAAAAAAGTACAGAATCATGGAAAATTATAAAGAAGAATCACAAATTTTCTCACCCAGATTTTTAGGAATTGGATGGATCTGTAAATATTCCTAGAGTCACAAACTTACTTTAGTGGGATGTACTGTACATTATGCTCTGTAATTGCTGTTTCACCCAATAATTTACGGTGAACATTTTAATATGTTAGTGTAGAACTTCATAAACACATTGATGACTACACAATACTCCACTGTACCATTGTGATGGACACAGAGTGTTTTTAATTTCTTTCCATTCTAAAACATGGTTATGATCATCTGTCTTTATGTGCTTTGTGATTATTTTTATAGGATAAAAATGAACTATAGGATAAAGATAAAATGAATTAAAAATTTGATACATAATGGGGATTACATTGATTCTGTAGAGCACTTTGTGTAGTATGCACATTTTAAATGTTAAATCTTCTAATCCACGAACACGTGTATTTCCATTCATTTGTGCCTTTAATTTCTTTCAATATTTTTTAGTTTTCAATGTACATAAGTTTTACCTCTTTAGTCAAGTTTATTCCTAAGTATTTTACTCTTTTTAATGATATTGTAAATGAAATTGTCCTCAATTTCTTTTTTTGGATAGTTTTTAATTAGTGTATGGAAGTGAAACTGATTTTTATATGTTGATTTTGTATTCTGCAACTTTGTTGAATTTATTAGTAAATTTTGGCTCTGGATAGAGAGCTGATATTAGCTGGGTGGGGAGTGGAGGGAGCTTTTCTGGGATGGCAGGGAGAATGGGTCATGTAAGTATATGCTCTCTTCAAAATTTATCAGCACTGTACTCTTGAGATTTATGTTTCACCATATATATATTTTAACTAAAAATCAATATAGTTATATACATACAAAATAGAAATACTAGTATAATAATAAAAATGATGCTTCTATTAGCTTGAAATATTATTAAAACATGGCAAATTTTGTCTCATCTGTTCTCTTCCTTACCTTTTAGATTGTTTTGAAGCAAATGTTTCAGTATATATTTCTGAAGATAAGAGTCAGAATTTTCCTTGGTTACTGTCTGTTTATCTATTCTGTCTGTCTCTGTGACCAAATCCACCATCAGAACCACTACCATCTCTTGCCGTCTTACTGGACTCTTGCTTTCAAATTCACTCTTCATATAGGAGCCTAAGGAATCTTCAGAAACCCAAGGAGATTATGTCATCCCCTCCAAGCCCCTCTTTAAAATTCCCCAATGACTTCCTAATGTTCTAAAGGTAAATACCAACATCTTTAAACAGCAGTATTAGTGTCTGTCACAACACAACCAATTACAACAAACAAACACACACACTCAAGGACTTCAGTTCAGTTCAGTTCAGTCACCCAGTCATGTTGGACTCTTTGCGACCCCATGAATCGCAGCACGCCAGGCCTCCCTGTCCATCTCCAACTCCCGGAGTTCACTCAGACTCATGTCCATCGAGTCAGTGAGGACTTTGAGAGACCCGTTTGTTGTCTCGCAGTTTCTGTGGGTCAGAATTCTGAATGTAGCCGGCCAAGTTCTCCACTCAGAGTCTCACAAGGCTGAAATCTAGGTGTTGACTGAGGCTGTGGTCTCACCTGGGGCTCAGGATCCTCTTAGACTGAATCAGGTGGTCGGCGGATTTCATTTGCTTGTGTCCACAGGACAGAGGTTCCCATTTTCTTGCTGGCTGTTGCCCAGGGATTCCTCTCAGCTCCTAGAGGCCGCCCTCAGGACACAGTCACACAGCCCCCACCACAGGCAGCTCATAAGATGGCCAGTTCTCTTTTATCCAGGTCAGCAGAAGAGTGTCTGCTGCTGCTGCTGCTGCTGATCATCTTGATTAGATCAGGCCTTCCCACGATAATTATCCTTTAATTTTTCTGCTTCTGCTGCTAAGTCGTGTCAGGCATGTCCGACTCTGTACTACCTCAGGCATGTCCGACTCTGTGCTACCTCAGAGACGGCAGCCTACCAGGCAAGAACACTGGAGTGGGTTGCCATTTCTTTCTCCAATGCATAAAAGTGAAAAGTGAAAGTGAAGTCGCTCAGTTGTGTCTGACTCTTAGCAACCCCATGGACTGCAACCTACCAGGCTCCCCCATCCATGAGATTTTCCAGGCAAGAATATTGGAGTGGGTTGCCATTGCCTTCTCCAATCCTTTAATTTTACTCAAAGGCAATTTATTGGGAACCTTAGTTATATCTGCAAAGCCCTTTTGCTCTTTAATGTAGCCTAACTTTAGGAGTAACATTCCATCATATTCATAGGTCCTGCCTACCTAGACTCAAAAGAGAGGGATTACAGGACATTGGGGGCATCCCCTGTGGCTAAGTGGTAAAAAATCTTCTTGCAATGTGCAATGCAGGAGATGCAGGTTTGATCCTTCCTCCAAGATCCCCTGGAGGAGGGCACAGCAACCCACTCCAGTATTCTTGTCTGGAGAATCCCATGGACAGAGGAGCCTGGCGAGCTACAGTCCATGGGATTGCAGAGTTGGACACAACTGAGCACATCAAGAACAAAAGGGCCTTGAAGTGTTACAAACCATCTTAGAATTTTAACCAATACACAACCCCTTCATACTACGTCTTGGAGGGTGTCTCTGCCTCCCACTCTGGTCTCATCTTGCCCCACTCTCTGCCTATCTTTCTCTGTTCTAGCCCCTCACCCCCTGGCAGTTTTCAGAATCCTACCAACCTAGATAGTATATTCAAAAGCAGAGACATTACTTTGCCGACTAAGGTCCGTCTAGCCAAGGCTATGGTTTTTCCTGTGGTCATGTATGGATGTGAGAGTTGGACTGTGAAGAAGGCTGAGCACTGAAGAATTGATGCTTTTGAACTGTGGTGTTGGAGAAGACTCTTGAGAGTCCCTTGGACTGCAAGGAGATCCAACCAGTCCATTCTGAAGGAGATCAATCCTGGGATTTCTTTGGAAGGAATGATGCTAAAGCTGAAGCTCCAGTACTTTGGCCACCTCATGCAAAGAGTTGACTCATTGGAAAAGACTCTGATGCTGGGAGGGATTGGGGGCAGGAGGAGAAGGGGACAACTGAGGATCAGATGGCTGGATGGCATCACTGACTCGATGGACATGAGTCTGAGTGAACTCCGGGAGTTGGTGATGGACAGGGAGGCCTGGCGTACTGCGATTCATGGGGTCGCAAAGAGTCGGACACGACTGAGTGACTGAACTGAACTGAACTGAACTGAAAAGTCCCCCTGCTCTCTATGGCCTCAGGGCCTTTGCATTTGCTTTTTCTCTGCGTCTTCCTCCCCACCACTCCCTCAACTAGTCAAAGCCTATCATTCCTTCAGGTCTCAGTTCTAAAAGAACTTCCCTATAGGACTAACTTCACTGGATCAGGTCTGCCTGAAATGTGTTCTTAGTATACTGAATTCCTTTTCACAGAGCTCAGCTTGTGCTAGGCTTTCATACATGTGATTATTCAATCAATGTCTCTCTGTCCCCCTGCCCCCCACTGTACTGCAAGCACCTTGAGGGAAGGGAATGTGTATATTTTTGCTCACTAGTTTATCTCTAGCATCTAACACTTCACCTGACACACAGTTGAGCTCAAGAAACATGCTTAATATATGAAACCACCCTCAATTTACTCATCTGTCCTATGAGGGGGTTGGTTTAGCTCACCAGTCATCCTCCAATATTCTATGATTCCAAGGTCTGGTCCAACCATCTCAACTTACACTCAGGAAAGTAGCTTCAAATATGAAGTGATTTCCACACATTCGGTGGAGCAGAGGAACTGTAATCTCCACCCGTTGTACACAATGGCTCTGGGGCACTTGGGCAACCAATTAAACGTCCATGGCTTCCTTTTCTTCTCTAAACCACAGGATGCCTGAGTGAGATTCCCTATTTACAAACTGATTGGCCCCTCTGCCATGATGACTGTCCATGTGTGGACTCAGTTTTTGGGTGGTTTCCGTTGGTCAACTCGATGTGACCTACTCGGTGAAGAAAAGACTGTCCCTCCTCCTTGTTGGCAGCCCACTGGGGGATGCCTGGGGCAGAAGGTGTGGCGAGCAGGGAGGGCTGGTTCATCACTGTCCACATTGGGCATGCACTGGCCTTCTTGCCAGACAGCTGTTTATGGCTCCCTGGCCTGTGATGGACACAGAGTGGCAGACCACCCGGACAGAGGCCTGTTTCCTATTTGCTTGTCGCCGTGCAGCCTGTCCACCTTGGCTGGCTGAGGATCGCCAGATGCCTGGAGGGAGTCTGGAGATAGAAGCGTTTGTCCCCTGGATCATTCCCCTTGGCTCTGGGCTACTGATAGAACTCAGAGAGTGAAAAAGTTGGCTTAAATCTCAAAATTCAGAAAACTAAGATGATGGCATCCAGTCCCATCACTTCATGGCAGATACATGGGGAAACAGTGGAAACAGTGACAGACTTTATTTTTGGGGGCTCCAAAATCACTGCAGACAGTGACTGCAGCCATGAAATTAAAAGACACTTACTCCTTGGAAGAAAAGTTATGACCAACCTAGACAGCATATTAAAAAGCAGAGACATAACTTTCCCAACAAAGGTCCATCTAGTCAAAGCTATGGTTTTTCCAGGAGTCATTTATGGATGTGAGAGTTGAACTATAAAGAAGGCTGAGTGCTGAAGAATTGATGCTTTTGAACCGTGGTGTTGGAGAAGACTCTTGAGAGTCCCTTGGACAGCAAGGAGATCCAACCCAGTCCATCCTAAAGGAGATCAGTCCTGAATATTCATTGGAAGGACTGATGCTGAAGCTGAAGCTCCAGTACTTTGGCCACCTGATGTGAAGAGCTGATTCATTGGAAAAGACCCTGATTCTGGGAAAGATTGAGGGTAGGAGGAGAAGGGGATGACAGAGGATGAGACGGTTGGTTGGCACCACCGACTCAGTGGAGATGAGTTTGAGTATACTCCGGAAGTTGGTGATTGACAGGGAGGCCTGGTGTGCTGTGGTCCATGAGGTCGTGAAGAGTCGGACACGACTGAGCAACTGAACTGAACTGAAGAAGTTCAGGTATGTCTCCCTGGATGCCATTTGGTGTTCTAAGAAAGGGAAGTGAACCGGGCCTTTCCATGCAAAGTGGGTACTGAGTCTGACTTCCAATAGCTCTGAAATCTTTAGGCTGGAAGCTAGAACAAACTGATGCTGTAAAGCTGCCACTAGCCAGTCCATGGGCCAAACTTTGCATAGTTTGTTGTACAGGCATCTGCATTTTATGTGTTATTTATTGTTCTAGATAGATATCTGCCTATATATTTATGTATGCATATATATGGGGCTTCCCAGGTGGTGCTAGTGCTAGAGAACCCACCTGCCAGTGCAGGTATAAGAGACATGGGTTCAGTCCCTGGGTCAGGATGATCCCTTGGAGAAGGGGATGACAACCCACTCCAGTATTCTTGCCTGGAGAATCCCATGGACAGAGGAGCCTGGAGGGGCTACAGTCCATAGGGTGGCAGAGTTGGACATGACTGAAATGACCTAGCATGCATGCATGCATATATATAATATATCCATGTATGTATATACCATATGCTTATTGTTAATTGTTAATTTTGTGATTCCAAATACAAAGAGAAAAGAAACTGGAAAGAAATTTAAAAAGAATTAAGCTGTCACCAGTTATTTTCCCTGTAATGGTAGAAGAAGAATTCATCTTTGGAGTAAGGCTGGCCTTTTATTTTGTGAAAAATATAACATAATGGAGTGCACAATGGTCAAATTAAAATCCTAGTCTAGAGTGGAGAAATTTGAGACAGAACAGCTCAACTACTCTGCATGACAATGTAGCATAATATAACAAATTGCAGCTGTGGAAAGTATTACATATCTGAGGGGAACCGGGGGCTTGGGTTCAGGACACGCGATGGTGGGAGGCGGGCTGGTCCTCAACATGATGGAGGGCAGAGGAGCACTCCAGTATCCAGTGGGATGCTGGCAGAAGGGCAGGAGTGATGGACCTCAGGAGCAATGACATCTGATGTCCACTTTTAGATGTCCTCTTCTCTCACTCCACGTGATTAAGAAAAACATTCGGAAAAAGATGTTGGGATGCTCCTGTGATTGGAGGAATAGACAATCCAGAATTAAAAGAGCAGAAACAAGCACATTCCCTGAAATACAAAAGCAGATGTTTAGGTTCCTTCTCATTGGGGTGGGCTCTACATGTTACCCAGTGCCCTCATTTTCAGTCTGTCTCTCAGTACAAGCTTCAAATTTCAGGTAGGACAGAAGCTGATTGCTTCGGCTTGTCAGGTACTTTTCCTTGATCAGTTGGCTGTGCTGGGGATAAACAGTGGTATAGATTTGGTGGTTGGGGTGTTGTCAAAAGGGTTTCCCAGGTGGCGCTAGTGGTAAAGAACCTGCCTGGCAATGCAGGAGACTTAAGAGACACTGTTTCCATCCCTGGGTCAGGAAGATCCCCTGGAAGAGGGCATGGCAACCTATTCTAATATTCTTGCCTGGAGAAGCCCATGGACAGAGGAGCCTGGAGGGCTACAGGCCATAGGGTCAGAAAGAGTCAGACACGACTAGAGACTTAGCATGCATGCAAGTGTGGTAAAAATCTTGGCAGCTGCTTCAACTTGGTTTCCCTGTAGCAAATTAGAAATTTTGTTTAGAAACTACCTCCTCCAGTACGTGTGAGCAAATGAGAGCAGGTACCTACTGACAAGAACTCTTCATATCTTTAAAGTTATATTGTTTAGCTGTTGTTCAGGTTGGCACTTACAGAATGAAACTAAATTTTAAAAAGCATTTCTAGGAACTTCCGTGATAGTCCAGTGGTTAAGACTCCATGCTGCCAATACAGAGGACGCAGGTTTTATCCCTGATTAGAGAACTAAGATCCCAGCATGCTGCACAGTACAGCCAAAAATTAAAAAAAAAAATTTCTAAATTCATCCACTTTTATAGTGAATGGTGCAGGCACGTGCTTTATGTTCTGTGTTAAATATTAATACACTGGTTGTATCTATTGTTATCTCATCCTAACCAATTATAATTAAATATCAAGTTTATTTTGTATGTATTCCATACCAAATAGTGTGTGGTCCTGGATATATTTTAAACTCATGAAGACTACTATTTTTACATTATTCAGAACTTTTTTTGGATATAAGTGCATAATCTAAGGTTTGATTCAAGCCAAAATCAGGGTTTGTTGGCACATGTGAGTGAAAAGGTCAGAGGTTGTTGGCTTCAGACAATGCTTGATCCAGAAACTTAGAAATTATTGGAGACCTTTTCTCTTCATTTCTTTCTGATTTTTTTTTTTGTGTGTGTGTGTTAGCTTTATTTTTTTTAAACATTCTCTCTAATAAGTGAGCCACTTATTAGATTGCCACTAAGAGGCTACCATATACATCCTTCTACCATAAGGACCCCAGTGGGGGGAAAAACAGCTTCTGTGTTTCAATATGCATATATAAGGAAAGGGGAAAATCTAGAATGGGCCTTCTTCCTATCTCTGATCAATCACTGTTGTAGGAGGGTGAAACAGTAGGGTCTAACCTGATCTCCTGCCCCATTTCTGTGGTGGTGAAAGTTGGGGGATGGGTGCCATGATCATCAGAACCATAGCCAATGGAAGAAGCTACATTCCCTGTGTAAAATGTGGTTCTGGGAAGTCAAACAACAGGTTTTCACTTCACTACATTCATAACTCCTGAATTATAGATATGGAAGTGATCTTAGAAATCACTTGATTGCCACCTTAATTTAAAAAACAAGGAAACAGAACAACAGAGTTGAAGAGACTCTAGTTATTTATTCAACAATGCTATGCTTTGCAGATGTAATTGTGACCAAGAAAATTCTAGTCCCTACCTCCAAGAAACATTTTGTCAGTAGGAAAAAATGTCAGACAAGAGCCTATTACAACAGCATGGTAGATGTTACTGAAATGAGAAAGAATGAGTGTGTTATGGGAGCACATAAGAGGGGTCATAACCCAATTTGAGGGACTCTCTATGAGGAGGATATGTCAAAGACTCAAAGAATGCACATATTAGCTGAGATAATGCTAGCTGCTATAACAAGCAAACCCTCACATTTCACTGCCATGATAGAAGTGTCCTTCTCCCTTATGTAATTGACAATGTGATTGGTCTGTGGGTGGCCTTCCTTACAGTGATTCAGGGTTCCAGATTCCTTCCAGCTTACAGTTCCACCATCCCTTAAGACCTTGGAGTCCTTATGTATGGTTGCCAGATGAGGATATAGGGAGAAGATATACTTACTTGTTAACCACTTTGGCCCAGAAATGACAAGCATGCTCATTGCTCATATTCTACTGGTGAGATCTAGTCATATGGCCCCACCTAGATGCAGGGGGCTTAGAAATATAGTTGCTGAGTTTGTAGTCAGCAGTGATAACCTTACGCTATGGAAGGTGAACATGAAGCTTTGGTGTCCCCAACTTAGTAAGTTAGCTAAGCAATGATAGGAAAAGGCTTGATGTTCTAGCAAACATGGTGCATTTTTAAAAGGCCCAGAGGTGAGGAAATATCAGGGTCTGATTGAAGCAAAGCTGCCAGATTTAGCAGATAAATAAACCCTCAGTCCATTTGAATGTCAAATAAAAAACATCAGATAATGTCAGATAACATTCCAAATATTCCACGGTACATACTTACACTAAAGATTACTCATTGTCACTCTGAAATTTATGCTTAACTCAGCACTGTGTATTTTATCTGACAAACCATTTGTAGAGAGAGTAGGTTATTCAGGAAGACTGGCACATAGAGTTTGGATGGGTGGAAACAGGGATTATGAACCTGGAGATGAAAGCACAGGCCAGATCTGTGAAGGTCCTTGTGAGCCATGTTGCAGATTTATCCAGATAGCAGAGAATAGTTCTTACAGAGTTTTAAACAGGGGACAGAGGTTAAGACAGGCTGGGATTTGCATTTTAGGAAATTCCACTGGTGCTGAATGATATGAATTACAATGAGGTGACAAAGGGGGTGACCAGAGGCCAGGAGACAGTGGCAAAAGCAGGATCAAACCCAAGTTTATGTCTGAGTCCATCAATTCATTATACTGCAGGGTTCTTAACAGTTTAGAATAGTGGAAATGTAACCAAGCAGGACCCCATGGGGCCTTTCCAGGACAGACTACCCCCCGCCCCCATGTCTGTCTGCCTCTTCCTTGTAGTAAAACTTTAGCTTCCTAGGCCTTCCCAGAGTTTCAATGAATAAATTTAAGTCAGAGAAGTGAGAAAGTGCATAAACACAGGAAAAGAGTCAAGAAAGACAAAATAATTTAGTTACTAAACAAAGTCAAGGACTTTATTTCCTCAAGGTCTGTAGACAATATTCTCAGCTATATATTCTTAGTCCTTTGAGCTGTTTTGCAGATACTGAAACTCCACACAATTGCACTCATCTGGCTTCAGCAATACGTGAACCGTGAACTTCCAGATGTTCAAGCTGGTTTTAGAAAAGGCAGAGGCACCAGGGATTAAATTGCCAACATCCGCTGGATCATGGAAAAAGCAAGAGAGTTCCAGAAAAACGTCTATTTCTGCTTTATTGACTATGCCAAAGCCTTTGACTGTGTGGATCACAATAAACTGTGGAAAATTCTGAAAGAGATGGGAATACCAGAATACCTGACCTGCCTCTTGAGAAACCTGTATGCAGGTCAGGAAGCAACAGTTAGAACTGGACATGGAACAACAGACTGGTTCCAAATAGGAAAAGGAGTATGTCAAGGCTGTATATTGTCACCCTGCTTATTTAACTTCTATGCAGAGTACATCATGAGAAACGCTGGATTGGAAGAAATACAAGCTGGAATCAAGACTGCTGGGAGAAATATCAATAACCTCAGATATGCAGATGACACCACCCTTATGGCAGAAAGTGAAGAGGAGCTAAAAAGCCTCTTGATGAAATTGAAAGAGGAGAGTGAAAAACTTGGCTTAAAGCTCAACATTCAAAAAAACTAAGATCATGGTATCTGGTCCCATCACTTCATGACAGATAGATGGGAAAACAGTGGAAACAGTGTCAGACTTTATTTTTCTGGGCTCCAGAATCACTGCAGCTGGTGATTGCAGCCATGATATTAAAAGACGCTTACTCCGTGGAAGAAAAGTTATGACCAACCTAGATAGCATATTCAAAAGCAGAGACATTACTTGCCAGCAAAGGTCCGTCTAGTCAAGGCTATGGTTTTTCCAATGGTCATGTATGGGTGTGAGAGTTGGACAATAAAGAAAGCTGAGTGCAGAAGAATTGATGCTTTTGAACTGTGATTGGAGAAGACTCTTGAGAGTCCCTTGGAATGCAAGGAGATCCAACCCAGTCCATCCTAAAGGAGATCAGTCCTGAATATTCATTGGAAGGACTGATGCTGAGGGTGAAACTCCAATACTTTGGCCACCTGATGCGAACAGCTGACTCATTGGGAAAGACCCTGATTCTGGGAAAGACTGAGGGCAGGAGGAGAAGGGGATGACAGAGGATGAGATGGCTGGATGGCATCATCAACTCAATGGACGTGGGTTTGGGTGGACTGCATGAGTTGGTGATGGACAGGGAGGCCTGGCGTGCTGCGATTCACGGGGTTGTAAAGAGTCAGACACGACTGAGCGACTGAACTGAACTAAACTGAAACTCTCACAAGGTAGAAGAAGTTAACTATAAGTTGCTCACAAGCATGTAGACCCCAGATGGTTGGAACCAAAAGGTTGATAATGTTGACTCCTGATTACCTTGTTGTCATCATTCAGTCACTCAGTTGTGTCTGATTCTTTGTGACCCCATGGACATCAGCCTGCCAGGCTTCACTGACCTTCATCATCTCCTGGAGCTTTCTCAAATTCATGTCCATTGAATCAGTGATGCCTTCCAACCATCTCATCCTCTGTCATGCCCTTCTTTTCCTTCCTTCAATCTTTCCCAGCATCAGAGTCTTTGGTGATGATCTGGCTCCTCATATCAGGTGGCCAAAGTATTAGAGCTTCAGCTTCAGCATCAATCCTTCCAGTGAAAATTCAGGACTGCTTTCCTTTAGCATTTGTTTGTTTGATCTCCTTATTGTCCAAAGGATTCTCAAGAGTCTTCTTCAACAGCACAATTCAAAAGCATCAACTCTTCTGCCGTTAGCTTTCTTTATGGTCCATCTCTCACATCCATACATGACTATTGGAAAAACCATAGCTTTGACTATACAGATCTTTGTTGGCAAAGTAATGTCTCTGATTACCTCACCACCCACCAATCAGAAGAATGTCCTTGAGCTGATCACATAGCACACAACCCCCTTCCCTCATCTTATCTTTAAAAACCTTTCCCTGAAAGCCATCTGGAGTTGGGGTCTTTTAAGCTCTAGCTGCCTGGACTGACTCCTTGCTTGGTGCCCTGCCATAGACACGGCACTTTCCTTCAGCACAAACTGGTGTCAGTATGTTGGTTTCACTCCTTGCAAGTGACGCAAGTTTGGTAACAGAAGCAGAATAGGCTGGGAGACCTGGGGGCCAATTCTGAACAGCTGTAGGGTCACTAGACGTTTCTAGGTCTCCCTGTCCCCATCTTTAATTTCCTCTGGAGTTTGAGGATTCCACCTCCTCTATAGAATGAAACTATCTTTGCTTTCTGGCTCCATCCACATTCCCAAACCCTGAAAGTCTGCATGCCTCACAGTCAAACAACAGACCCGGCCTGGCTCTGGCAATTCTATGATTGTCAGAATCTTTACCATGCTTTTCCTCCATCATCAGTTTGGTGCTATCAGCTCCAGCTGCCCCTGGCGAATCCATCACATTAGGCTGCAAGAAGTCACACCTGTCAGGCTCACACTGTTTATCTCAATAATTTCCCCACATAAAGCACAAACAGCGGACTATTTATTTTCCTTCCTGACATACATAAGGCTGTTAAAAGTCTGAGCCTGCTGGCAGTTTACATGAAGCTAACCTTAATTGCATACTAGAGTGCCATAAAAGGATGATCAGGCCTCATTAGCTCGGGACCAATTTTACATTTTTCCCCTCTGACCAAAACTGTTTAAAAACGTAGGGTACTATCTCCTCCCAGGCAGGCATAAATTTCAGTGCTGTCAAAATGCCCCTGCTGAATTCCAACTGTTCTCATACTTGCAAAGGTTCAGTGTGTCAGCCTGGGATGCAGAAATGTTTTATCTTCCTTGGATCCCTCCCTCCCTTACTTGCACCCAATCCCCCTTCCCGGAAATGAATGAAAATCTCACTTTTACAGCCGAGTCTCAGATATCCCAAATGACATTCTCCTGATCAAATTTTTTTTTTTCCTGCTGAGGGGTTACTCAGAAATATTTTCAGCCACACTCGAGAAAAGTTTCCCTGGCTCTCCCGTTGTTTATGGGGCACCTATGCTGTGGTAGGCAGACTGATAATCAGGGCATTAGCTCAGTCTTCACAACTATAGCCCAGATGTCTCCTACCACAATATTCCTCTTTTCCTAAAAGCAGAACACAGTGCAAAGCTCCAGAACTCACTCTGTAACTTCTCTGCTGCTCCCACTTCTCTTTTTCTTGGCCAGTGCCTGCTCAGCTCTTAGGAAAATTCTCCCTCCTCTTCTATAGCTGTTTCCACTGTTTTTGTGTGAGGTCCACTTCCGGCTGCTACCAACAGGGAGCTGGGTTTCTTTTTCCAAGTGCATTTAGAAGGAGCCTGGATGATTTGGACAGTAGGAAATGATGTGACCTGGGACGAGTCATTTTCTTTCTCCATGCCACAGTTTCTTGCCTCTGAGATGGAGGAGTTATGCAGGGACCATTACTGGAGGCCCTTTCATACTGTTCCTTCTATTCAGAATGCTGCTGCTGCTGCTAAGTCACTTCAGTTGTGTCCGACTCTGTGCAACCCCACAGACGGCAGCCCACCAGGCTCTGCCGTCCATGGGATTTTCCAGGCAAGAGTACTGGAGTGGGGTCCCATTGCCCTCTCTATCTATTCAGAATAGCCTTGCTTTAATCTTTACCTTGCCAAGCCTTTGATCCCCAAATCTCCCATTAAATGTCACCTCCTGAAATAGACCTTCCCTGACTCCCTCCCCATCCTAATTTGAGATTTCTGGCTATTTTCTTTATAATTTTAAAAATTATTTTAAAAAATTGTGGTAAAAGGTACAGAACATGAACATTTACAATCTTAACTATTTTTAAGTTTATGGCTCAGTGGCTTAAATATATTCACATTTTGGAGCAACTTTTGTCACCACCCAACTCTGGAACTTTTTTACATCTTCCAAAGCGCAATCTCTGTGCTCATGAAATAAAAACTCACCATTCCCTTCTCTAAAGCCCCAGATAACCACCATTATACTTTCTGTCTCTAACGATTTGACTACTCTATTCCTCAGAGAAGTTGAATCATACAGTATTTGTATTTGTTCTTTTGTGACTGGTTTTTTTTCACTTAGCATAATGTCTGCAGGATTCATCTATGTTGTAGCATGGGGCAGTATTTTCATTCTTTTTAAAAGCTGAATAATGTGCCTTTGTATGTGTATACGACATTTTCTTTATCCATTCATCTGTGGATGGACACTTGGGTGGCTTCCATCTTTTATATTACATTTGCTATTGCGAATAATGTTGCTATGAATGTGTGTATATGATTATATTTTGTATAGTGTCTTGTGTTTCCCTTCATATATTATGTGTTTATTCATTTGCTCTCCAGTAAACATTAAAACAGGGCTTCCCTGGTGACTCAGTGATTAAGAATCTGTGCAGTGCAGGAGCTGCAGGAGACACGGGTTCAATCTCTGGGTCAGGAAGATCCCCTGGAAGAGGGCATGGCAACCCACTCCAGTATTCTTGCCTGGGGAATCATGGACAGAGGAGCTTGGCAGGCTATAGTCCATGGGGTCGCAAACAGTCGGACATGACTGAGGCGACTTGACATGCATGCAAACCTTAAGACATATGAAAGCAGGAACTGTTAACTGTTTTATGTTTTTACTATGATGCACCAGCTGCCTTTGCAGCATCTGGCCTGTGGTGTTAGGACATGAATGTCAGAGCTAACTTGTTTGTGTTTGAATCCTGCCTCTAGTCCTTAATAGCTGTGTGACTGTAAGCAAATAACTCAACTTCTCTGTGCCTCAGTTTCCTCTCCTATATAATGGAGACAAGATGAGATAAGGACTACATGTAAAGGGCTTAGAAGAGAGGCTGACCTATAATAAACATCCAATAATTGTGCACGATTATTATTGTCCTAGTGAAAGTAAAAGTCACTCAGTCATGTCTGACTCTTTGTGACCCCATGGGCTATAGTCTATAGTCTACAGGGCTTTGCAAGAAGTCCACAGAATTCTCCAGGCCAAAGTACTATAGTGGGTAGCCTTTCCCTTCTCCAGCGGATCTTCCCAGCCCAGTGATCAAACCCAGGCCTCCTGCATTGCAGGTGAATTCTTTACCCCCTGAGCCACAAGGGAAGCCCATTATTGCCCTAGTAGATGCTCAAACATTTATTGAGTCAGTATGTTAAATGAATGAGGTGACACTGGAGATCAATCTGGTTCCCTCCTCATCTCTGTCTTTTGTGTGCATCTTTATCGCCTTGCTCTTCACAGCAGATATAGATGCTAATGGGAGGCATTTCCCAGCATCTCAGGATGTTCACTGGGATGCCATTAGCAGAGCCTCTCTGAAGCTGTGGTTCTCAGTATCAAGCACATTAGAATGAGCTGGGAAATTATATTCAATATCTTATAATTGCCTATGAAGGAAAAGAATCTGAAAAAGAATGTATGCATATGTTAGTATATATATATATATATATATATATATATAATATATATACACACACACACACACACACACATACATACATATAACTGAATCACTTTGCTGTACACCTGAAACACAACAGTGTAAATCAACTATACTTCAACACCAACAACAAAAAAGAGTAACTTGGGGAGCTTTAATGATTCCTGCTTCCTAGGCTGCACCTGCTTCTGCTTGTTGCTTAGTCTCTTCAGTGGTGTCTGACTCTGTGCCACCCTATGGACTGTAGCCTGCCAGGCTCCTCTGTCCATAGAATTCTCCAGGTAAGAGTACTAGAGAGGGTTGCCATGCTCTCTTCCAGGGGATCTTCCTGGCCCAAGGATCAAACCCAGGTCTCCTGCATTGCAGGCAAATTCTTTACCATCTGAGCTACCAGGGAAGCCCTAGGTCAGTTAAACCAACAACTCTGGAGGTAAGAGCCAGGCATCAGGATATTTAAGGCTCTTCAGGTCATTGTGATATATAGGCAAGGTTGAGGATCATTGAGCTAATGAAAACCTGGGAGAAGCTGGGAGGAAGCAATGGAGGGCTGGATGCTTGGGCTCAGTGGTTCAGAATCTAAGCATGCTTGAATTTGGGGGGAATTTCAGTAATCTCAAGGGCTTCCCTGGTGACTCAGATGGTAAAGAGTCCACCTACAATGCAGATTAGATTTGGATTTGATACCTGAATCAGGGAGATCCCCTGAAGAAGGGAATGGCAACCTACTCCAGTATTCTTGACTGGAAAGTCCCATGGACAGAGAAGCCTGGTGGGCTATAGTCCATGGGGCTCACAAAAAGTTAAAAATGACTGAGCAACTAACTTTTTCTTCTGTAATCTGAAAGAGCAGAACTGTAGCAAACAAACAAAAAAAAACCTACATGGTTGACAGTCATATGAAAACATGTTGAATCTCATCCAAAAAAAAAAAATCAAGGAAGGGCAGATTGAAAGACTGGGATGACTATTAATTTCAGTTCAGTTCAGTAGCTCAGTCGTGTCTGACTGTTTGTGACCCCATGAATTGCAGCACGCCAGGCCTCCCTGTCCATCACCAACTCCCGGAATTCACTCAAACTCACGTCCATCCAGTCAGTGACGCCATCCAGCCATCTCATCCTTGGTTGTCCCCTTCTCCTCCTGCCCTCAATCCCTCCCAGCATCAGAGTCTTTTCCAATGAGTCAACTCTTCACATGAGGTGGCCAAAGTACTGGAGTTTCAGCTTTAGCATCATTCCTTCCAAAGAAATCCCAGGGCTGACCTCCTTCAGAATGGACTGGTTGGATCTCCTTGCAGTCCAAGGGACTCTCAAGAGTCTTCTCCAACACCACAGTTCAAAAGCATCAATTCTTCGGCGTTCTGCTTTCTTCACAGTCCAACTCTCACATCCATACATGACCACAGGAGAAACCATAGCCTTGACTAGATGGACCTTAGTCGGCAAAGTAATGTCTCTGCTTTTGAATATACTATCTAGGTTGGTCATAAATTTTCTTCCAAGGAGTAAGTGTCTTTTAATTTCATAGCTGCAATCACCATCTGCAGTGATTTTGGAGCCCCCCCAAAATAAAGTCTGACACTGTTTCCACTGTTTCTCCATCTATTTGCCATGAAGTGATGGGACCAGATGCCATGATCTTTGTTTTCTGAATGTTGAGCTTTAAGCAAACTTTTTCACCCTCTTTCACTTTCATCAAGAGGCTTTTTAGTTCCTCTTCACTTTCTGCCATAAGGGCGGTGTCATCTGCATATCTGAGGTTATTGATATTTCTCCCGGCAATCTTGATTCCAGCTGTGTTTCTTCCATTCCAGTGTTTCTCATGATGTACTCTGCATATAAGTTAAATAAGCAGGGTGACAATATACAGCCTTGACGTACTCCTTTTCCTGTTAGGAACCAGTCTGTTGTTCCATGTCCAGTTCTAACTGTTGCTTCCTGACCAGCATACATATTTCTCAAGAGGCAGGTCAGGTGGTCTGGTATTCCCATCTCTTTCAGAATTTCCACAGTTTATTGTGATCCACACAGTCAAAGGCTTTGGCATAGTCTTCCCATCAAATTGGAGCAGATATTAAAAATAATAATACCCAAGGTTTAATGTTATGGGGAGGTGGGCTAGTTGGGACAATCTAGTATCTGGAGGACACTAGCATTAAATATCAGATCTTTATAGGTTTTCATATTAGATCTATTATGTATGGGTAAAAAACAAATTAACTTGTTGAGGGAATATAGGTATACCTATGGCTGATTCATGTTGAAGTTTGACAGAAAACAACAAAATTCTGTAAAGCAATTACCTTCAATAGAAAAAACAAATTTAAAAAAACTTGAAAAAATCATATTGATATTACTTTTTTCTGACTACATAATTTATGTATGTTCATTTTAAATTAAAAAAAATATTGAAGTGATCTATAGCCCACCAATCAAATATTGATTAACTTTTTGCTGTCTGTCTTTCAGATGTTTTTATACATGTGTTTGTAAAGTTTTTTTTAAAAGTAGGGATATTATGACCACTGTTTTAAACCTGTTTTTTTTCTACTTTATCCTATTCATATATTGTTGGTGCCAAATAAATATTTCTCGTCTGCTTAAATGAATTAATATTTTCCAACAGTGTCATTTTTAACAGTTTGAACTTTGATTTTTATGATGTACCATGATTTAGGATACCAAAAGAGGAACTCCACAGGTCATTAGGTGCCCAATATGCTACTGGAAATAAGTGGAGAAATAACTCCAGAAAGAATGAAGGGATGGAGCCAAAGCAAAAACAATACCCAGCTGTGGATGTGACTGGTGATAGAAGCAAGATCCGATGCTGTAAAGAGCAATATTGCATAGGAACCTGGAATGTCAGGTCCATGAATCCAGGCAAATTGGAAGTGGTCAAACAAGAGATGGCAAGTGTGAACGTCGACATTCTAGGAATCAGCTAACTAAAATGGACTGGAATGGGTGAATTTAACTCAGATGACCATTATATCTACTACTGCAAGCAGGAATCCCTCAGAAGAAATGGAGTAGCCATCATGGTCAACAAAAGAGTAAGAAATGCAGTACTTGGATGCAATCTCAAAAATGACAGAATGATCTCTGTTTGTCTCCAAGGCAAACCATTCAATATCACAGTTATCCAAGTCTATGCTCCAACCAGCAATGCTAAAGAAGCTGAAGTTGAACTGTTTTATGAAGACCTACAAGACCTTTTAGAACTAACACCTAAAAAAGATGTCCTTTTCATTATAGGGGACTGGAATGCAAAAGTAGGAAGTCAAGAAACACCTGGAGTAACAGGTAAATTTGGACTTGGAATATGGAATGAAGCAGGGCAAGGACTAATAGAGTTTTGCCAAGAAAATGCACTGGTCATAGCAAACACCCTTTTCCAACAACACAAGAGAAGACTCTACACATGGACATCACCAGATGGTCAACACCAAAATCAGATTGATTATATTCTTTGCAGCCAAAGATGGAGAAGCTCTATACAGTCAACAAAAACAAGACCAGGAGCTGACTGTGGCTCAGATCATGAACTCCTTATTACCAAATTCAGACTGAAATTGAAGAAAGTAGGGAAAACCACTAGACCATTCAGGTATGACCTAAATCAAATCCCTTATGATTATACAGTGGAAGTAAGAAATAGATTTAAGGGCCTATATTTGATAGATAGAGTGCCTGATGAACTATGGAATGAGGTTCGTGACATTGTACAGTAGACAGGGATCAAGACCATCCCCAAGGAAAAGAAATGCAAAAAAGCAAAATGGCTTTCTGGGGAGGCCTTACAAATAGCTGTGAAAAGAAGAGAGGCAAAAAGCCAAGGAGAAAAGGAAACATAGAAGCATCTGAATGCAGATTTCCAAAGAATAGCAAGAAGAGATAAGAAAGCCTTCTTCAGCAATCAATGCAAAGAAATAGAGGAAAACAACAGAATGGGAAAGACTAGAGATCTCTTCAAGAAAATTAGAGATACCAAGGGAACTTTTCATGCAAAGATGGGCTCGATAAAGGACAGAAATGGTCTGGACCTAACAGAAGCAGAAGATATTAAGAAGATGTGCCAAGAATACACAGAAGAACTGTACAAAAAAGATCTTCACGACCCAGATAATCATGATGATGTGATCACTAATCTTGGAAAGTGAAGTCAAGTGGGTCTTAAAAGCATCACTACGAACAAAGCTAGTGGAAATGATGGCATTCCAGTTGAGCTGTTTCAAATCCTGAAAGATGATGCTGTGAAAGTGCTGCACTCAATATGCCAGCACATTTGGAAAACTCAGCAGTGGCCACAGGACTGCAAAATGTCAGTTTTCATTCCAATTCCAAAGAAAGGAAATGCAAAAGAATGCTCAAACTACCGCACAATTGCTCTCATCTCACAGGCTGGTAAAATGATGCTCAAAATTCTCCAAGCCAGGCTGCGGCAACACGTGAACCGTGAACTCCCTGATGTTCAAGCTGGTTTTAGAAAAGGCAGAGGAACCAGAGATCCAACTGCCAACATCCGCTGGATCATGGAAAAAGCAACAGAGTTTCGGAAAAACATCTATTTCTGTTTTATTGACTATGCCAAAGCCTTTGACTGTGTGGATCACAAGAAACTGTGGAAAATTCTGAAAGAGATGGGAATACCAGACCGCCTAACCTGCCTCTTGAGAAATATGTATGCAGGTCAGGAAGCAACAGTTAGAACTGGACATGGAACAACAGACTGGTTCCAAATAGGAAAAGGAGTACATCAAGGCTGTATATTGTCACCCTGCTTATTTAACTTATATGCAGAGTACATCATGAGAAACGCTGGACTGGAAGAAACACAAGCTGGATTCAAGATTGCCGAGAGAAATATCAATAACCTCAGATATGCAGATGACACCACCCTTATGGCAGAAAGTGAAGAGGAGCTAAAAAGCCTCTTGATGAAAGTGAAAGAGGAGAGTGAAAAAGTTGGCTTAAAGTTCAACATTCAGAAAACGAAGATCATGGCATCCAGTCCCATCACTTCATGGGAAATAGATGGGGAAACAGTGGAAACAGTGTCAGACTTTATTTTTGGGGGCTCCAAAATCACTGCAGATGGTGATTGCAGCCATGAAATTAAAAGACGCTTACTCCTTGGAAGAAAAGTTATGACCAACCTAGATAGTATATTCAAAAGCAGAGACATTACTTTGCCGACTAAGGTCCATCTAGTCAAGGCTATGGTTTCTCCTGTGGTCATGTATGGATGTGAGAGTTGGACTGTGAAAAAGGCTGAGTGCTGAAGAATTGATGCTTTTGAGCTGTGGTGTTGGAGAAGACTCTTGAGAGTCCCTTGGACTGCAAGGAGATCCAACCAGTCCATTCTGAAGGAGATCAACCGGGGAATTCTTTGGAAGGAATGATGCTAAAGCTGAAACTCCAGTACTTTGGCCACCTCATGTGAAGAGTTGACTCATTGGAAAAGACTCTGATGTTGGGAGGGATTGGGGGCAGGAGGAAAAGGGGACGACTGAGAATGAGTTGGCTGGATGGCATCACTGACTGGATGGACGTGAGTCTGAGTGAACTCCGGGATATGGTGATGAACAGGGAGGCTTGGCGTGCTGCGATTCATGGGGTCGCAAAAAGTCAGACACGACTGAGCAACTGAACTGAACTGAACTGAACCATGATTTAATTAATCCTGTATTTTGGATATTTCTGTTAATAATTACTTTGCCATTCATGTTTGTCCTAATCCCTTTGAATGACTATAACGGAATGTCATAGACTGAGTGGCTTATAAACAATAGAAATTTATTTCTCCTAATTCTGGAGGTTGGAACTTCATCAGGGTGCCTGTATGGCTGAGTTCTAATGAGAATTCTTGTCTGGGTTGCAGATTTCTGACTTCTGTAATCTTACATGGTGGAAGGGGACTGGCTGTTTCTCTGGCTTCTTTTCTAGGACTAATCCCATCAGGAGGGCCCCACCATCATGACCTGATCACCCCAAAAGACCTCAGCCTCCAATACCATACACTGGGGACTAGGTTTAAATAGAAGAATTTTGAGAGAACATAAACATTTAGTCTCTACCAATACTCTTTTAGATATATCTTCCGGTATGTTTGGTTATATCCTTTGTATAAATTTTTAGTGGAAAGTAGAATTATTGGGATAAGGCCTTATTTCCCTTTTAACTTTTGAAGTTTAAAAGGTGCATCTAGATGTGCTAATAATGATTATTAGCAATAGTCTGATGGCAACCCACTCCAGTACTCTTGCCTGGAAAATCCCATGGGCAGAGGAACCTGGTAGGCTGCAGTCCATGGGGTCTCGAGGAGTCAGACACGACTGAGCAACTTCACTTTCACTTTTCACTTTCATGCATTGGAGAAGGAAATGGCAACCCACTCCAGTGTTCTTGCCTTGAGAATCCCAGGGATTGGGGAGCCTGGTGGGCTGCCGTCTATGGGGTCACACAGAGCTGGACACAACTGAAACGACGCAGCAGCAGCAGCAGCAATAGTCTGTGATATAAGTGAATTGTTCATAAACCAAAGTGGCAAAGGAGACAGATACAGCTAAAATATAGAGGTTAACTATTATTCAGAGTGAAATAAGTCAGAAAGAGAAAAACACATATCATATATTGTTATATATGGAATCTATAATGATGATACTGATGAATCTGTTTGCAGGGCAGCAGTGGAGACGCTGACCTAGAGATCAGACTTGTGGACACAGTGGGGAAAGTAGAGGGTGGGATGAATTGAGAGAGAAATTGAGACATATACATTACTTTATGTGAAATAGATAGCCAGTGGGAATTTGCTGTATGACACAGGGAGCTCAGATCAGTGCTCTGTGACAATCTAGAGGGGTGGGATGAGGTGAGAGGTAGGGGGGAGGTTCAAGAGGGAGGGGACATATGTGTACCTATGGCTGATTCATGTTGATGTATGGCAAAAACCAACACAATATTATAAAGCAATTATCCTTCAGTTAAAAATAAGTAAATTAAAAAAAAAAAAAAAACAGAGAGGCTCAATCCAGTCCTTAGTTAAACATGGTGTATATTATAGCTGGTTGTTGAATTTTAGGCGCTATCACCTATACCTATGTATATGAGTGTCTGTGTGTGTGTGCTTGCACTCATGTGCTTGTGAGCATATACAATATAAGTACTGCTGAGTCCCTCATGTACACAAACACGCCAGCAGTCCCTGTCCTACAATCAGCTCCTTTCACAGTCTTGACCCATCACTTCATCCTTACTTTCCTAGATGATTTGCAGAACCCTATCCCATACTCTGGCTGCTGACATCTGTTTTGGTTCTCTCACCTTGGAATCTGCATTTGCAATAGAATTAGCCAGCCAGTTAGGAGCCCAGAATTTGGGCTGAAGATGAGGCTTGCTTTCTGCCAAGTTGGCTTTCCTGGGACCTTCCCAGCTGGGCTTCATCCTACCCGCCCTCCCACTACCCTCACTAAGGGGCATTCAGGCTACTGCAGGCCCTGGAAGATCACAACTCCAGGGTAGGCAGCCCCTCCACTGCAAGCAGCAGAAACAAATGGGAAACTTCCTCTTCCCATGAGTAGGTTTCCAAATGCTTCTTTACTTTTCCTCCTCCTTCCCTCTATGGCTGTTTCTTTCTTTTTCCTCTGCCTCTTCTTCCTCTTCATGCAGAAGTGTCTTTCAACAAGAAAACAGAGAATTAGATGAATGAGAAAAAGGTCCAATCTAATGCCAAAAAAGCAGGATAAAATAGCAACATGCAGCAAAATGCCTCCAAAGTTTGTATAACATCTCTTTCCCAGCCAAGGGGGAAGCCTTTTTTGTAGCTTAAACCCAAATCAAGATCCTCGGGGGCTGTTAGAGAGTCAGAAACTGAAATAATGAGATACACACAGGGCTTTGGCAGAAGGTTAGAATCTAAATGGTAGCTCCAGCCGTAATTACTGGTGAAAAGTCAGAGACCAGGGCAAGTTATTCATTTGATATTTAATCATAAAAGTCCTGTCTAGGTTAGTTGATTTGGAGCCCAGAGATAAAGCTGGCTTTCTTGTACAATGACTATGCAAACAGGCATGGAAAATCACTCTATTCTAACCTGGAGGTTGATTGGAAGGGCCTTTATCAAAATGTTATTCTTTTCCAAAAGGCATTCATCATGTTCAACAAGGCTTCATCCTGGTGTCATGAAGGGAAGTCTTGCCTCAGGTTAAACTAGCAACATTCAAGCAAAAAAATTTGTCTTACTGCATCCAGGGAGCTGTCAGAATGATTAATTAGCCCTGAGGCTCCCAGGTGGGTGATAAGGACCAGTGCATTCTTACCTACTGTTTGTGTTTAGTCAATGACATGGGTTTGGGCTTAGGTTCCCTGCATGTCACTTCATTCTGGAGAAATGTGCCCTTAGACCTACCTTGGTAAAGTCAGTGGCTACCTTTGTTTTAAAACCAGAGAGGCAGGAGTGTAGACTGGCTCTGTGTCTCATCTGCTTTATACCCTTGAGTAAGTTTCTTGGTAGGTCTCTGCAGCTTGAAGAGCAAAAACAGTGAAAAGTGAAGTCGCTCAGTCATGTCCGACTCTTTGCGACCCCGTGGACTATAGCCTACCAGGCTTCTCCATCCATGGGATTCTCCAGGCAAGAATACTGGAGTGGGTTACCATTTCCTTCTCCAGGGAATCTTCCTGACCCAGGGATGGAACCCGGGTCTCCTGCATTGTAGGCAGACGCTTTAACCTCTGAGCCACCAGGGGAGCCCAAGTATTAGTCATTCAGTCATGTCTGACTCTTTGTGACCCCATGGACTGTAGCCTGTCAGGCTTCTCTGTCCATGTAATTCTCCTGGCAAGAATGCTAGAGTGGGTTGCTATCTCCTTCTCCAGGGGATCTTCCTGACCCTGGGATTGAACCCAGGTCTCTGGCAAGGCAAGCACATTCTTTACCATCTGAGCCAGCAGGGGCATCCTTATAACTTTAAGCAAGTTTCTTGGTAAGCCTCTGCAGCTTAGCTTTCTCAAATTTAATACAGCTCCGAAAGAGCCTTGTTACCCTCTCCCATCTAGTGTCTTTTTGCTTTCAGTTACTCTGTACTGCCTTCAAATATTTGTTTTTTTTTTTTAATTTCCCAGAGATTTTAAGTTGTACTCTATGAGAGAGTTGGTCCTATAGAAGATACATAGCTATATTATAGACTAGACTTGAATTTTATTCTCAAATCTGCCACTTACTAACATCTTGACTTGAAACAGGTTGACTGATCTCTGGGATTTTTACCATCCTACCTATAAAATAATGATGATGATGATAATAATTTATATAGTTAGTCTGAAGATTAAGTGAAATAATGTGCAGAATTTAGCAAAATGCCTGGTATGTGTATATGTTTAGTAAGTGATAGTTATTAACAGTTATTGGAACAGGTGCAAAAAGCAGTGGAAGATAGGTGGTTGGATATGGAGCTAAGGAATTTGAATTTTATTTGAAATGTATAATAATGTAGGAACTGATCAGGTTTTCTACTATGGTTTAGACCTATATAATTCCTTGAAAGCTAAAATCATTTGAACTTCGAATGTTATGGTGCTCTTAGTGAAGTTTAGATATCATTCTGTGTGTCTTCTCCCTGAGACACAAACTGTGCTACCTTTAAGACTTGTCCCTGCGGCATGGGTAACGGTTTTTCTCTGTCTTCCTGGGTTGGCATGCCTGTGTGGGCCTGTGTTGGCACACCTGTTGTTCTCTAGGGTCCCAGGCTGAATTGTTGAAAGGTGTAGTGTGTGCTGCAAAGCACTAGGGTTCCAAAGGATGTCCTGAATTTACGGCCTGGAGCCCTCATTGGATGTTTCCATTTAAGTCTTCATGCTAACTGAGGAAACACAACACCCATGACTGTGTGAAGTGGAAATCAAGGCAAGCTGTCTACCATCAGGGGATGACCGAATGGTGATAATTTATCACTATTGTCTATATTCCGGACATCTCTCAAACCTTGCTATTTCTCTCCATCACTAGGAGAGAAATAGGACACTGTGTGCCTCTAGCTCAGGCTTTCCTGACTCTCATCAGCATATTCCAGTTGTGTTTTCTTAAAAAAAGAATTAATTAATTTTAACTGGGGGGCACTTACTTTACAAGATTGTGATGGTTTTTGCCATACATCGATATGAACCAGTCACAGGAGCACATGTGTCCCCCATCCTGAGTCCCCCTACCACCTCCCTGCCCCCACCCCCACCCTCTGTTGTCCCAGAGCACCATCCAGTTGTCTTTATTCACTCTTCCTCTAGCCTTGCATTCCTCCTACTCCCCCTCTGTATCATGTTATTAATATCACCAGGGATGCTATTCCTCGGCTCACAAAACACTGGGTATTTCAGATCATAATCTTTTTTCAAAATTTTATTTTTAATTGGGTGATAATTGCTTTACAGCGTTGTGCCGTTTTCTGATGTACAACAACGTGAATCAGGTCTGTGTGCTGTGCTTAGTCACTCAGTTGTGTCCGACTCCTTGCAACTCCATGGACTGTCGCCCACCAGGCTCCTCTGTCCATGGGGATTCTCCAGACAAGAATACTGGAGTGGGTTGCCATGCCCTCCTCCAGGGGATCTTCCCAACCCAGGGATCTAACCAGGGTTTCCTGCATCGCAGGTGGATTTTTAACCACCTGAGCTATCAGGGAAGTCCAAAGCTGCGATGTGCTCAGTCACTTCAGTCGTGTCCGACTCTGCGACCCCATGGACTGTAGCCTACCAGGCTCCTCCGTCCACGGGATTTCCCAGGCACAAGTACTGGAGTGTGTTGCCATTTCCTTCTCCCAAAGCTGCTATATGTAGACATATATCTGGGCTTCCCAGGTGATGCTAGTGGTAAAGAATTCATCTGCTGATGCAGGAAAGACAAGAGATTCGAGTTCAATCCCTGAGTTGGGAACTTCCCCAGGAGGAGGAAATGGCAACCCTCTCCGGTATTCTTGCCTGGAAAATCCCATGGACAGAGGAACCTGGCAGGCTACAGTCCATGGGGCTGCATAGAGTCGGACATGACTGAGTGTGTACACACACACACACACACACACACACACACACACACACACATATCTCCTCCCTGTTAAGCCTTCCTCCCATCCCCCCACCCCCGTCCCACCCTTCTAGGTCACCAGAGAGCACTGAGCTGAGTTCCCTATACTATACAGCAGTTTCCCACTAGCTATCTATTTTACATATGGTAGTGTATATCAGTTCAGTTCACTTCAGTTGCTCAGTCGTGTCCACCTCTTTGTGACCCCATGGACTGCAGCTCACCAGGCCTCGCTGTCCATCACCAACTCCCAGAGCCTGCTCAAACTCATGTCTATTGAGTCGGTGATACCATCCAACCATCTCATACTCAGGAGTCTTCTCTAGCACCCACAATTTGAAAGCATCAGTATTTTGGCCCTCAGTCTTCATTATGGTCCAACTCTCACATCCATACATGACAACTGGAAAAACCATAGCTTTGACTATAGGGACATTTGTTGGCAAAGTGATGTCTCTGCTTTTTAATACACTGTCTAGTTTTGTCATAAATTTTCTTCTGAGGAGTAAGCGTCTTTTAGTTTCATGGCTGCAGTTACCATCTGAAGTGATCTTGGAGCCCAAGAGTATAAAGTCTGTCACGGCTTCCACTTTTTCCCCTTCTATTTGCCATGAAGCGATGGGACTAAGCAAATAGCATCCATTCAGTCACTTCAATTGCTTAATCATGTCCAACTCTTTGCGAGCCCATGGACTGCAGCATGCCAGGCTTCCCTGTCCATCACCAACTCCCGGAGCTTGCTTAAACTCATGTCCATTGAGTCGGTGATGCCTTCCAACCATCTCATCCTTTGTCATCCCTTTCTCCTCCTACCTTCAATCTTTCCCAGCATCAGGATCTTTTCCAATGAGTTAGTTCTTCGCATCAGATGGCCAAATATTGGAGTTTCAGCTTCAGCATCAGTCCTTCTAATGAATATTCAGCACTGATTTCCTTTAGGATTGACTGGTTGGATCTCCTTGCAGTCCAAGGGACTCTCAAGAATCTTCTCCAACACCACAGTTCAAAAGCATCAATTCTTCAGCACTCAGCTTTCTTTATGGTCCAACTCTCATGTCCATACATGACTACTCGAAAAACCATTGCCTTGACAAGATGGTAATGTATGTCAGTGCAGCTCTCTCATTTCGTCTCACCCTCTCCTTCCATGCCACCCCATTCCCACAAGTCTGTTCTCTCTGTTTGTGTCTCTATTCCTGCCCTGTGAATAGTCAGATCATAATCTTAACAAATTCATGAGCATTGCTCTCGGCCTGCATGGTCTGTCTATTTAATGATCCATTAGAGTCCCTTCCCATGTGTATATCTTTATATGTCAATTCTTCACTTAAGTAATAATAATAATAGTTTCTTCAATATTCAAGGGTTGTTTATATAAGGTTCACTTTCAATTTAGTAATAGCATTTCAGGAAGGAAAGAAACACAGCTACACTAAATAAATGAATATTTTACTTGTAAGACACATTGTAATTGCAGAAACATTGAAGTGTGAAAAGATTTAAGTCTGAGAGTTGAAGACACATCCTAATAGGTACTATTTATTGTCAACAAAGGGCTCAGTACTGGTTTACCTGAAGAATCTTGCTTCATTCTGTCTCCAAGGAACTCTCCACCGTGTAGTCCTGCCCCTCTGTACATGACTTTCTAGGTCACTCTCTTGTGCTAAAATCAAACTTCACACAGTATATTTGGCCCAAGCTGATTAGGCCTGTAAAGAGAATAAGTGGCTTGTGTTTTCACTGTATAACATTATCTGTCCTTTAAGGGAAAAAAACTTTTGTTGAAAATTGAAACATCGCCCCCCACCCCCCCGCCGCCCCAAAAACAAACAAACAAACAAACAAAAGTCTTCACATCTTTGTTCTCTATTGCTGGCAGCTAAGGATTAACTATTTCTGCTTTCTGGGAAGAGTATAAGGGAGAAAATGGGAGAGCTCTGCTCTTTTCATCCAAGATTGTGATTTTCTTTTTTTCAAGGTATTACCAATGCAGTTATTACATCAAGGTAAATTAAATACCTGGGGTCCAGACTAGGGTTTCACTCAGTCTTTTTCTTTTTTTAAACCATTTTTAGCCTCTAAATATTTGACCTTGTATTTGAGTTGAGATTAAGCTGTCACAGATAAGGGAAAAGGAATTAGAATGGACAGAAAGAAGTGAGGCTAATGGTGTTTCCAGGTGATTTTCCTTTAGCAATTGACCAAAGAAAATTTCATGAGGGAGAACGGTGTTTGCCTTCTTCTTGGGCCGTCTTTGTGTTTGTCTATGAGAACCCTGACCAGGCCTCACCCCAGTCGGTCTCTCTGTTCATGGGATGTAAACATCTTTGTTGTGAGCGTCTCTTACACATTTAATGGGACTTCTGTTGTCTGTACTCAGATGATTCCATACCTTCTGCTACATTTTGTTTGGAATTCATCTGATGTGGGCTGTTCTCCAGGCTTAAAGACTGAAAGGTCCTTCCAAAGGGGAAAGAATTCTGGGACAAAATTTAATAAAGTTCAGTGTGAAAGCTAATTCTTTATAAAACCCTGAATGGTTTTCCCCAAAGTCCAGACATCAACACTGCTGTGGCCCTCCAGACTTGATCTCTGCTCTCCTTGCTTGGGGCCTGTGGATTGTAAGCAATGTATCCGCATTTGTAAATAAGGAATAACCTCTTGACAGTTTGATGGGGTTGGAGAAAATGACTGCCCTCTTTGAGGGGAGAGTGGCTCTTCCTATTGCATCCTGCTGTGGTGCACCATGACAGCGGATTTGCTAGAGATAAGATCCTTAAAGTGAGACTAAAATAAACACAAAGATAATCTTTTGCCATTTCTGGGCTGAGACTGTCTACCAGAGAGAAGTCCGTTCGTTGTAAAATTGAACAGGATTCCTGGCCAGGCAGCCAGAGGAGGGTGGGGAGCAGGGAAAGTGAAAGTTGCTCTTTGCAACCTCAGGGACTATACAGTCCATGAAATTCTCCAGGCCAGAATACTAGAGTGGGTAGTATTCCCTTCTCCAGGGAATCTCCCAACCCAGGGATCAAACCCGGGTTTTCCAGACTTGGGTTACGGGTGAATTCTTTACCAGCTGAGCTACCATAGAAGTGAGCAGAGGACAGAAGAAGCCAGCCACTGGGGACCCTGGTGGATGTGGCACCCTCTGGTCACTCCCACACCAAAGCCTTCCTTGGTGTCAGCCTTAATCAAACTCAGGTTCATTCTCAGTGCTATCCTTTGAACTTGAATATCCCTTCTCCTTCTCTGTGTTAGCAGTCCCTGGCCTCCCCTCAAGGAATGTCCTGGTTACACTTTGTGCTCTTCTGGCACTTTGTTCAATGTTGTGTTTGAGTCTGTTGACAGTGTGACAGTTTCTTTGTATGAGAGTCTCCTGCCCTAGACTGTGAGCCCACTGAAGTCAGGCAGGAAGTAGTCATTCATTTGTTCATTTGCAGGAACTGAATCAGTACGTCTCACACATGTACGCTGTGCTAGAGATAGGAATTCAAAAGAGGATGCAGCAGACGAGCCGTCCTTTCCAGTTTAGTGATGGAGACAGACAGCACGGTGAAGCACAGTGGCCAAATGAACAGCCTCTAGGAAAGAAGCAAACAGGGAGATAAAGAAATGGGAATGTATTGCATTATATATTTTACTATATTATAAATAGGGATTATTTATATTTAGGAAGTTATTTACATATAGGAATTATTTAGATATAAACAGGAAGTTATAAGACTTCCTTCCATGAGGCAGTTTCTCTGAGGATGGGCACGTAAGGTAAGATCACAACAAGGAGGAACTAGCTGTAGGAGAGTGTGTTGACTGCTCAGTGATTAATAGAATGGATGAATCGAAGTGAGAGGTCTTTGTAGTTTACTGTGCTGAATTAAAAATACTGCTGAGTATAAAGTCAGGAAATATTTCCTGAGGCGGTGTTGGTGCTAACTCTGACTTATTGGCAATGGCTGCTTGGAGCACAGTTTCAGGGAGAACCATGGCTGTATCCAAGCTCAGTGGAAAGAATGCCATAATCACTGAGTGTGATCAGCCATGGGTGTGGAGAAAATGGTGACCAGAGTGCTGGATGCTTTATATCCTTGTTGAATGGACTGACTGGCAGCAGGGACCATTTTTTTGTTGTTGTTCTTCTTCTTCTATTCTTCCCATTTGCTCTCTGATTCTTCTCCCCAGATTTTCCCACTTAGTTCTTCTCCACTCAGTTGGTTTATGATATTTTCACGCTCATTTTAAGATTTTTCTAACTGCATATATATGTTTGTGTATATATGTGTATCCTCCAATATATTACACACATGTGAGTGTATGTCTATGTGTACATATATGAAAATATATGCATCAGTATGTGTATACATGTCATATAAACACTATGTGCACACACACACACACAATCAATTCAATCTCACCTCATGTAAATAGCACTGCCCTCATATGAAACTCAAATTATTCACTCTAGTCTTAGCTAGTGTAAATATTTTACCTTATCTGTGTACAGTTGATTCAAGCAACCTGGTAAACACTAAGAAAATAGGATTTGCTCTGAATCTAAATCTTAGCTCTTTCATGTATTAGTAACAACTTCCCCAAGTTTTAGGTGTAAAAAGTGGATTTAATAATAATAATAAAAAATATCATATACTTCTCACCAAAATGTCAGAAGATCAAATGAAACAATGCATGTGAGTGCATTTAGAAAACTTGCGCAGAGTTTTAGAAATGTATTATTCCATGAGTTTGTTTCAATTACATCTTTCATTTTTTGTACTTTTCTATTTTCACGTGAAAGATCATAGAGGTGGGCTCCTTTGATTATCTGCAAAATTGTGTTTAAGTTGGTGTTTATTAAGTGCATTCTGATGCAAATAAAATAACTATACAGGTTTGTTTTACCTTGTAGTAATTGAAATTTTAACATGGTTGTAAACTTTTTGCTCTGCTGATTTTCATAGTAAATTTCTATTAGAATAAAATTTCTTTCATATTAGTTCCCTTTTACAGACTCTAATATTTTCTTATAGAGAGAAGATAGCACATCTCATCCTAAGGCTACTAATTCAATGCAAATTAAATACTTTGAAGTCAGGTCCTATTGCCAAGTGTAGTAGGCTAAAAGACAGAATGTTGCATACTTCCTAAGTGGAAAATAGCTGTAGAGAGGCTGGTGCTTAGTCCCTCAGTTGTGTCTGACTCTTTGCAACCCCATGGACTGTAGCCTGCCAGTCTCCTCTGTCCATGGGATTTCCCAGGCAAGAATACTGGAGTGGGTAACCAGGGGCTCCCTGGCTTCTCCCTCCTCCAGGGGATCTTCCCGACCCAAGGATCAAACCTGCATCTCATACATTGGCAGGTGGATTTTTACCACTGAGCCACCAGGGAAGCCTCTGTAGAGAATCTACTAATATGAGAAACACAGTGTGACGTTGACTTGTCTTCATGTAGAGCAGAAACACAAGCAGGGAGTCAAAGGGAAATGACTTCATATTCTGATGCCTACAACCTGATGGCTGCAGAATATGGGATGGATACACTCTCTGAGTGTCACAACACAAAGTCAGCTCTTTTCTAGGTTCTAGAGATGCAACAATGAGATAACAGACAAGAGCCCTGCCCTGATGGGAAGAAGCTCAGCAAATGGAAACAGGATTAAAACCAACGAAAATTGCATCTAGATTAACCATCATCAAATGATAGAAAAGCAAAGATAAAGAAAAAGTCTTAAAATCAGAGGAAAAAAAGCAGATGTTACCATAGGTGAGAAAAGCTTTCATCTGACTGCCACCTTCTCATGAGAAACCATGGAAGCCAGAAGACAGTCCAAGAACATTTTTGAAGTGCTAAAAATGATCTGTCAATTTAAAATTCTATCTCCAGAAAATACATCCTTCAATAATGTAGGCAGAATACAGACATCTTCAGATAAAGATAAGCTAAGCAAAGGGGTATTATAGACGGCTCAGAGGTGAAAGAATCTGCCTATCAAGACAAGAGTTGCAGGAGACGCTAGTTTGATCCCTGGGTTGGGAAGATCCCCTGGAAAAGGAAATGGCAACCCACCCCAGCATTCTTGCCAAGAGAATCCCATGGACAGAGGAGCCTGGCGGGCTACAGTCCATGGGGTCTCAGAGAGTTGGACACGACTGAGCAACTGAGCACAAATGCGTGCACCCCCAGAAGGAAAGTCACTGCCACCAGACTCGCACTGTGAGAAATGCAAAGTGAAACTCTTCAGTCTGAAGGAAAAGGACTCCCGGAAAGAAAAGGATGCGGGTCTTTAGAAAAGCACCAGAAACAGTAACTGTCCGAAACTGACTGCAGCCTGATAAAGTCGTCATTAACACTACATTTACCCATGACGAAACCCTGGCAAAGAGAGTTTTAAAGACAACCATAAGTCATGTATGCAGAGATAGCAGCGATTGTGTTTGAAGAATCCTCATTTGTTTCCTCCTTTGACTACATCAACCTGTGTCTTGAAAGTGGTTTCTAGAAGCCGAAGTAGAAGATTTAGAAGAGAAGGCACACCCATGTCCCATTTTCTCTTCCCTGGGTGAAAATATCACAAAGCAATATCACAGAGGGCAGTGGAGAACCTGGTGTTGGGAAGAACAGAAAATGAGACATGCAGGAGAGCTAGCAGGGCTGTGGCTGTGGAGTGGCATTTTTCTCCCCCCTTCTGTTTCTAAGAGACTTTCCTTTAGCTTGGACTTTGGGCCAGTATTTATTGGCGGTGACTGAAGCGACTTAGCAGCAGCAGCAGCAGCTGTGTGTGCAGAACTGGGCTGAGAGTTGGGGAGCCTGAGATGAATGCAAAGTGACCCTTGTTGATGAGCTCATGGCATCCCCCTGGATGAGCTGGTGCAGACCTGCATAACAAGGCAGATGGGCTGATGAAGTGGTTGTAACAACACTCTGAAGAAACTGCTTGCTTCGCTACAAGACTCTCTGTCTAACTTGTCACCACTTTTAGGCTACAAGGGCCACTTGGCCTGGCCAGTTCTCCTTGCCACCATCTCCTGGGCTGGACTCGGCTAATTCTGTGTGCTACAATATTCCTGTTTTCTCAGCCTAGATATTTAGTTCAGTCAGTCATGTCTGACTCTTTGTGATACCACGGACTGCAGAGCACCAGGCTCCCCTGTCCATCACCAACTCCCAAAGCTTGCTCAAACTCATGTCCATTGAGTCGGTGATGCTGTCCAACCATCTCATTCTCTGTCATCCCCTTCTCCTCCTGCCTTCAATCTTTCCCAGCATCAGGGTCTTTTCCAATGGGTCAGTTCTTTGCGTCAAGTGGCCAAAGTATTGGAGTTTCAGCTTCAGCATCAGTCCTTCCAATGAATATTCAGGACTAATTTCCTTTTGAATTGACAGGTTTGATCTCCTTGCAGTTCAAGGGACTCTCAATGTTAAGACTAAACTTTGCTGAGCTTCCTGTGGTGCTCAGTGATGACGTAGATAGTGGGATAGGGGGTAGGGTGGGAGAGAGGTCCAAGAGGGAGGGGATATATGTCTACATAGAGCTGATTCACTTCATTGTACAGCAGAAACTATCACAACATTGTAAAGCAATTCTATTCCTATTTAAAAAAAGGACTAAATCTTAACTTAAACTTCCCACGTGGCACAGCAGTAAAGAATCCACTTATAATTCAGGAGACACAGGAAATGGGGGTTCGATTCCTGGGTTGGCAAGATCCCCTAAGGGAGGAAATGGTAACCCTCTCCAGTATTCTTTCCTGGGAAATTCCATGGACAGAGGAGTCTGACCGCTTACCGTCTGTCCATGGACACGAATGAGCGCACAGACATAAAGCCCAGCCTAGAGCACTTCAGTCATCACCCAGGCTGACCTCCTGTCTCAATGGCCACTCTAAGCCTCATGAGGCCTAAATAGTACATCTGCTTGCCCTTAACTCAATTTCTATCTTTTCAGTTCAGTTCAGTCTCTTAGTCGTGTCCAATTCTTTGCCACCCCATGGAGTGCAGCACGTCGGGCTTCCCTGTCCATCACTAACTCCTGGAGCTTGCTCAAATTCATGTCCATCGAGTCAGTGATGCCATCTAACCATCTCATCCTCTGTCGTCCCATTGTCCTCCTGCCTTCAATCTTTCCCAGCAACAGGACAGGGTCTTTTCCAATGAGTCAGTTCTTTGCCTCAAGTGACCAAATAATTAGAGCTTCAGCTTCAGCATCAATCCTTCCAATGAATATTCAGGGACTGATTTCCTTTAGGATTGATTGGTTTGATCTCCTTGAAGTCCAAGTGACTCTTAAGAGTATCTCCAAAACCACAGTTCAAAGGCATCAATTCTTCGGTACTCCAGCTCTAATGCTAACAGTCACTAATTCTCTCAGTTTGAATAATTTTTGCTCTTCAAGGGTGAAATACCATCCTCCTTTTTAAAAACAGGCTTCCTTGATTTCTCCAGCCCCAGAACACCTGGGGCTCACAAAGCATGGTACTGTTTTAGAAAATTCCCTATACCAATGTTTTCTTTTTCTCCTTCTTCTCTTTCCTTTTATTCCCCTTCCCCTCCTCCTCTTCCTCCTCCTCCTTCTCATGATCGCTAACATGCATTCATGCCCTCCTATGTGCCAGGCACCTTGCGAAATGCTCTTGTATTTCTACAATATTTCTTGTAACTATGATACTGTAGTTAAACCTCCTACTAAGTGCAGGGTGTCATCTCCATTTAACAAATGAGGAAACCACGGTTCCTTGGGCCCCCGGCCCAACCACCCAGTTATCTTCAGAGCCTACTAGGTCGTGCTCTCTCTTATGTTTTAACTGTATCCCAGATCCCTTGAATGTGGTGCAGGTTAGAGCCATTTCCAAGAAAAATTCGTACATGCACTTAAACAGAAAACCGCACTCCTGTTTTTCCCCCTATCTCTACTGCCATCCCTTAAAGACCTGGGTCCTGTCTCAGTCCTGTCTTGTGTTTGCTTAGAACAATAATGCCAGTAAACGTGCTGATTGGCTGAGTTGAGAGTGTTTGGTATTTTGATGATGGATGTGATTAAAATCAACAAGTAGCTGATCAACTGTTTGAGATTATTTGCAAAACTGAAATAAATTGGATCAGGCCCAGCTACTGTGGCCAAAACTCCAATCAAGACTGCAGGTTCTGAGTTTCTTTGGTGGCTCAGTGGTAAATAATCTGCCTGCAATGCAGGAGACATGGATTCAATCCCTGATCCTGGACGATCCCACATGCCATGAAGTAACCAAGCCCCCGAGCTGCAACTAGTGAACCTGTGCTCTGGAGCCCAGGATTTGCAACTACTGAAAACCACATACCCTACCACTCATAGTCCTCAACAAGAGAAGCCACTGCAATGAGAAGCCTGCAACTAGAGTAGCCCTCACTCTCCACAACCAGGGAAAAGCCTGAGCAGCACAAAGACACAGCACAACCAAAAAGTAAATAAATAAAATTAGGGAGAAGGCAATGGCACCCCACTCCAGTACTCTTGCCTGGAAAATCCCATGGATGGAGGAGCCTGGTAGGCTTCAGTCTGTGGGGTCGCTGAGAGTTGGAAATGACTGAGCGACTTCACTTTCACTTTTCACTTTCATGCATTGGAGAAGGAAATGGCAACCCACTCCAGTGTTCTTGCCTGGAGAATCCCAGGGATGGGGGCGCCTGGTGGGCTGCCGTCTATGGGGTTGCACAGAGTCCGACACGACTGAAGTGACTTAGCAGCAGGAGCAGGAGCAGCAGCAGCAAAAAACAAAAAAGACTGCAAAATTCAGTGGAGGCTTGAACCTCATGCTCACACTGCACACACACATCCCCTCTCAATCCTGTTGCAAAAATGGAGGCAAATCCCTAATTACTCTAAACATCTGATGGGAGAATTGTGAACCCATTTTTCATGCTATAGGTGAGGCCAGGACAACCAAACCTGAAATGAGAGTTTTGCAAACATGAATAAGTTCATTCGTCTGGGCAAAAAAGTCAAAATCACTGAATTTTTTCTGCAAATCTGTTTTACACCTTATTTTTGAAGTCGTGGTGTACAGTGACCTCTGTAGTAGGTCAGCGGGTTGTTAATTAAGTTTTATGCAATAGAGAGAATGGTTCACAATAGGTCATTTTTGTGCAAGGCAGGTTTAGGTCTATTGCGACCTCATTGCCTCCAAAATGTAGCTGCTGCCCTCCACTTGGCCTCTCCTCATCCAAAAATGCATGTACACGGATGGCTGAGGAGCCCTGGCACCTTACAAATTACCCATTCAGACCGTCAGGAATCTTTTGTTTGGAAGGAAAAGAGATCTGACAAGTGTAAACACTGGAGGATGGGCCCTGCAGTGGAGGACGGATGCCATGTCAAACCTGATAAAAACTGACATTGCATTCCTTTGCCATCAGTCAGCTGCCTCCTCTCTCTCTCTCCAACTCCCCCAGCCTTTTTTTTCCTGCCATGATATTTGCTTTTATTCTAACTTCTTAGGCATGATCTGGAAGCCAGGTTCTGATTAGTACAAAACTGCCCGCCTTGATTTATTTTCATCCATGTCTCTCGTTTGGTGCCAGGCTGCAGGATTCAGATACAGACCAAATTAGACGAGGGTCTCTTGTTTCTTAGGACATGAGGCAAAGAGAATTCCTTTCTATCACCCAGAGTGGAAGGAGCATATGATCCAAATGTTGATGGAGACCATGCCTTCAGTTTTTGAGATTCTGATTTTATAAAATTTCCTGAGGCATAGGTGCTGGTTTAAAGGCCCGGGGAACAGTCCAAGGAAAGGACAGGCCTCTGGCAACGTTTTGAAAACCAAATCAGTGTCAGTCCAGCCTCATCCCTAAGACACAACCAAATTTGTTCCTAGCACATGCGACGTGGCTCTAAAGTTAGAGTGGGCTGGCTGTGGAGGGTACCTCTAAGAATGGCTATACAGGTTGTAATTTCAAAGCAGTGTACCAGCTGCCAGCTGAACTTTCTCTGGCCATGTTAGGACATCTCATTTCTTCTCCATTTGTACAACTCTTGCCTCAGATAAGCCACAGCACAGTAGAGTAGCACTTAAGAGAACAGGTGTTGACCTCAGACAGATTTGGGCTTGAGTTCCAGCTCTGTCTTTTCACTCTTGGTCAAGAGTTCATTTGATCGCAAGCAACAAATAAGCTGACCAGTGATGGCTTGAAGGGAGTTATTCATCTCACACAACTAGGGGTCCAGAGGGTGGCAGGCCAGGGCCATCATAGTGAGTCAGGGATTCCATTGTAGAGCAGTTCTTTCCAGCTTCCTGCCCCGCATCCTTAGGGGATTGTTGTCATGGGACAAAAATACAACCCCCCCCGCCCCATCTCCATGGAATGTAGTTTATTTTCAGGAAAGGATCCAATGATAGTGAGATAAACAAGCAGAATCACTCTGTGTATCTTAGGGTTCCCAAGAGAGATGCTGCTCTCAATTTCAGCTATAAGTTTCCCCAAGTGTGTTCCAAAGCAGATGTTCCATAGGGAGAAAAACCTCCAAAATCTTCTCCTGGGTCTTGTCAAGCAGCAAGCACATGTGTGTCAACATAAGTGATGACTTTTGTCTTATTGTTGTGATCACTTATTTAAGAATGACTCCGCTCTGGGCTGACTCTCTAGGCTTTATTTTACAACAGTTTTACTACTGCTCAGCCATGCGTCTGAGACAAAGTGGTGATAGATGGGGGCCAGAATGAGGGCAGTGGTGGCAGATTTTGAGAAGAAAGAAATCTGTGAGCAAGACACTCTTTCCAGATGGAAAGTGATGGGAAGTGGAGGGGCTTCAGATTCTTCAGTTGGAGGTGTTGGGACAGTGAAGCCATGAACAGGAAGCAGGAAGTCCAGAGGCAGAATTGATTCAGGATGGAAAGTGAGAAGTTCAGTTTGAGACACGAGACGTTGTGGGTTTAGCAGAGGCATATTCAGAGGGAGAGAACCAGGGCTCAGCTGGACATTCAGGCCTGTAGCTCAAGAGAGAAGTCAATAGAGTTCAAAGTGTGGAAGTGTTAGTGTCTCAGTCGTGTGCAACTCTTTGCGACCCTGTGGGCTGTAGCACACCAGGCTCCTCTGTCCATGGAATTCTCCAGGCAAGAATACTGGAGTGGGGTGCCATTTCCTTCTCCAGGGGATCTTCCTGACCCAGGGATCGAACCTGGGCCTCCTGCATTGCAGGCTGATTCTTTAGTGTCTGAGCTACCAGGGAAGCAGAGTTTAAATGCGGTATCTATTTAGTGATACTAATGAAAGATAGATTTTTAAGAAAGGTTTTGCTTGAAATGGTGGGGTTCTTTCCCATTAGTTATAGGCATCTGTCCTGTGACTGAATCCACAGGTTGAATAAAATGAAGTGTGTAATTATCTGGTGAACATGATCTTTGCGGAGGAAAAACACAAAACCTCTGATTCCCCATAACTGCCAGGGAAGTGGGAAGTGTGGTTGTTTCTGAGTTCACAGGAATACATAATTCTTTGGGTTATATAAGCTTTAAAAGCCTCTCACACATCAGCTCCTTCAGTGTTTACAAGAACTCTATGAAGAAAGCGAGGCATAGCTCCTTTCCTATGTTGACAAAGGAGGAAAGAGAGATACAGGCAGCCCTCTGACGTATCCAGATTCTCAAGTGGCTGAGCCCGTGATGAGATCAGAACCCAAACCAGCTGGGCTTGGTGCTGTTTCCATCCTGAGTGTAGGGAGTGACAGCAACTCAGGAGGCCTCGTAAGGAAGTATTCATCCTACCAAAAAAAAAAAATTAAAAAATTAAAATAAAAAACAAAGACTACTTAAAAGCATTTTACAATATTACCTCCATGCTTTGATGACCTCATGGTGAATTAGATGTTTCAATTCACTTGGGAAACTTGTAAGATACAGACATTTGATCATCATCCCTCAAAGATCAAAGATGCTAGTATGTGTATTAGTCAGGTTCTCCAAAAAAACAAAACATAAGATATAGAGATAGATGATGTACAAGATTCATATATCTATTTATCTATCACTCTATAAAGAGATACATTATGAGGAACATGGCTCACATGATGATGGAGGCTGAGAGGTCCCACATTTTCCCATCAGCCAGCTGGAGCCATGGGAAGCTGATGGTGTACTTCCAGTCTGATTCCCAAGGTCTGTGAACCAGGAGTGCCAAGTGTCTAAGTTCCAGTTTGAGGGTCTATCCAGCCTCATGTCCCAGCTCAGAGAGAAGTTTTAGCTCACCAGAGCAAGATAATTCTTCCTTTCTCTGGCTTTTTGTTCAATTCAGGAATTCAGTGGATTGGCTGAGCGCCCCTGTCTCCTTCATTGGGGTGGGTCATCACTTTCACTCAGTCTGCTGATTCAAATGCTAATCTCTTCTAGAAACGTCCTCACAGACACACCCAGAAATAATGTTTCATCTGGGCATCCCATGGCCCAGTCAAGTTGGTATATAAAATTAACCATCACAGTATGTTTGCCTAGAGTTCAGGAATCTGCATTTTAGCAAACTTCCTAGGAGCTTCCCTGGTAACTCAGATGGTAAAGAATCTGCCTGCAACGTAAAAGACCTGGGTTTGATCCCTGGTCAGAAAGATCCCCTGGAGAAGGAAATGGCAACCCACTCCAGTATTCTTGCCTGTAGAATTCCATGGTCAGAGGAGCCTGGTGAGCTACAGACGATGGGATTGCAAAGAGTTAGACACAACTAAGTGACTAACCTTTCACTTTCACTTTTCAGGTGAGTCTGATGGGATAGTTCACCCATTGCATTTTGAGAATCACTGAAATTAGAGAGTTTGGGGGTGGGGAAAGGATATCCAAGTCCCTTTCTGTTTCCTCTCCTGGCCGCCTCCCGCCTCTGCCCTGATGAGCAGCTGCTTATCTGATGGGCCACATTTTGGGAACTTACCCGAGCTCTACTTACTGATAGATCTGATTTGTTGTTGTTCAGTTGCTCAGTCATGTCCAACTTTTTGCCACCCATGGACTGCAGCAGGCCAGGCTTCCCTGTCCATCACCATCTTCCAGAGCTTGCTCAAACTTGTCCACTGAGTCAGTGATGCCATCCAACCATCTATTCCTCTGTTGTCTCCTTCTCCTCCTGCCTTCAATCTTTTCCAGCATCAGGGACTTTTCTAATGAGTCAGCTCTTTGCCTCAGGTGGCCAAAGTATTGGAGCTTCAGTCATCATCAACCCTTCTAATGATTATTCAGGATTGATTTCCTTTATGATTGACTGGTTGGATCTCCTTGAAGTTCAAGGGACTCTCAAGAGTTTTCTCCAACACCACAGCTCGAAAGCATCAATTCTTCGGTGTTCAGCCATTAAGCAGTTGTATTTTCTCCCCCTCTTTTCTGCTCCTTGCTGCTGTCTTGATGTGACATCACTATGCCAAGTCAAGATCCCTTGGCATCTGATGAATTTATCCTGTCTTTTGTTTTGTTTGCATGCCTTCCTAAATGTTGTCATGAAAACTCTGGTTCTCTGGATGGTCTGGTCTAACCAGAAAGTCATTAATACCCAGGAATTGCAGCTGGGAGGTAGGGCCCTTTGGAGGCAATTAGACTAGTTTGCTTACCAGAGTGCCACATGTTGGAATAAAGGGCATCGATCCCTATAAAAGTGAAGTTTTAACTTGTATATGTTTAGTCTTATTTCCTATGTGTATAGTAAGTATCTTTAGGACTAATTGCTAGCATTTACTGAATGCATACGTGCATGCGTGCTTCAGTTGTGTCTGATTCTTCGCTACCCTATGTACTGTAAGCTGTCAAGATCCTTTGTTATGGGGATTCTCCAGGCAAAAATACTGGAGTGGGTTGCCATGCCCTCCTCCAGGGAATCTTTCCAACCTAGGTATTAAACCAGGGTCTCTTACCTCTTTTGCTTTGGCAGGCATGTTCTTTACCACTAGCGCCACCTGAGAATCCCCTACTGAGTGCATAGTTCTAGTTCAGTCGCTCAGTTGTGTCCGACTCTTTGCGACCCCATGAATCACAGCAAATCAGGCCTCCCTGTCCATCACCAGCTCCCAGAGTTCATCCAAACCTATGTCCACTGAGTTTGTGATGCCATCCAGCCATCTTATCCTCTGTCATCCCCTTGTCCTCCTGCCCCCAATTCCTCCCAGCATCAGTCTTTTCCAATGAGTCAACTCTTCGCATGAGGTGGCCAAAGTATTGGAGTTTCAGCTTTACTAGGTGCCAAAGAACAAAAGATTTGAGTAAAATAACTAATTTTATTTTCATAACAAACCTGTGAGAAAGTACTATTATTATGCACTTTTTTTCTAGATGAAAAAAGTGCCTAAGGCTTTCTCACTGACGAGTGAGCAAGATTTAAGCCTAGGCCACCTGCCTCATCTTTCCCACTACTCTGACCATACTTTGTTATGTTAGTAACTCTCTGGGGGACGGAAAGGGTGATCAAGATAGAATGTTATAATTCTTGGGTCCCCTGGACATATACCTTCTTAATATTATAAAAAATTCACCTAAATTCCTAATTGAGGCCAACTCAAAGGCAAAAGGACACATAAGTGCAAAGACATTATCTGGCTAATAAGAGCCAAAACTCTATTTTGAGTTGCATTAACTAGACAGATATGTTTTTTCAATTGCTTGCTGACTTTCTTTCGAATGAGGACTGAATTCTGGCCCCTCTTAGCGGCTGTTCAAATTTCTATAACCTCAGTGGTTCTGGGATCAAGGAATGACGAAACTTTTTAGCAGATCCATTTTCTCTGAGCCAGTTGACAAGAACAGGGCTGTTATTTCCTATCTCAGGACAAACTATAATCAGAAAGAAAGGCCACAACCATAAATCGACATGAATTGGGTACGATCGTCCCCGAATGACTTTGCCCTGCCAAGAGTGTTCTTAGCCTTATAACACTGGTCGACACTGGCCCTAGCCCAGCGGTTTTCAGTTTTTCTTTATGGAGGTAAATAGACTAAACTCAGCACTTTCTCAGTCTCTCAAATAAGTGCGCTGACATCATTTGGAAATTATAAGAATCTGCATATCAAGCCAAATTCCACCCTGGGTTCAACATCCGCTGCTCCCCTCCCCTCAGTCAACCCCCAGGAGTATGGTTAAGTGAGGGCAGGACTTGGCCAGAAGCTTGTTACTCCTGCAGTTTTAATTACACATACCTCATCCATTTGCCCAAATTAGGAAAGAGGGTTTGCAGAGGGAACCCTCACTTATTGGCTTGCTTCAATGTCTGGTTCTTCTAGCACCTAACTTGGAAATTTCAAGAAAAGTCAAGAACTGACATTTTACAGTTTTAGGGATGGAAAGAACTTGGGTCATGTGTATCCAGTTCAAACCTCATGATTTCATAGACCAGAAAACAAAAACAAACAAACAAAAACTCCCTGAGATTTAAAGAGGAAAATTGCTCAAAGTCACAAGAAAGGTACGGTGAGCCAGGCCAAAAAAAAAAAAAAAAGAAAAAAAAGGAATCTGTCTCTCTTGCTTAGTATGTTTTCTACACAACCATCCAGAAAGGGTGATTTTTCATAGAAATTTGCTCTTGCTGTATTCAGTAGTGGAAAGGACCTAGATTTTTAGAGTCAGGGAGAGATAGGAGTGGATCCAAGTTAACTACTCCTAGTCATGTGTGCCTAGTTTCTTAACTTATCTGGGTCTTAGTTTGCCTATTTATCACATGGGGAAAACTAATGCATACTTCCTGCAATTAAATGAAGTGATATTACCCAGGCAAGTGGGACACAATAACTGTTTGGTTCCCTTCCTCTTAGGACTCCTGGTTGCAAATGATAGAAACTCAAAGTGGCTTGAGCATAGATGGGAATTTGTTAGGTTACCTGTATGATTTTGAATAGATTTTAGTTCAAGAGAGGCTAGTGGTTTAGTTTGAGAGAAGCTAGGTCTATAGGCCTAAATGTTATGACTAGAAATGACAGCTTTGGGACTTCGTTGGTGGTCCAGTGGTTAAGAATCTTTCCAATGCAGGGGACTTGGGTTTGATTCCTAGTTGTGGAACTAAGATCCCATGTGCCACAGGTGAACTGTGACTGCTCACCCTGGAGCCTGAAAGCCACAACGAAGTGTCCACATGCTGCAACTAAGACCCAATGAAGCCAAAAATTAAATAAAAAAATAAATGTTTTTTTTTTTTTAAAAGAAGTGACAGCTTTCTTCTGCATTAGAGACATTCTCAGTCCCTCTTGATGTGACAAGATGGCTGTCACACCTCCAGGCTTCTCCTCCACAAGGTTCTAGTCCAGAAAAGAAAATTTTTTCCTCATTGTTTCTGCTGTAAGCCACACTGCTCTAGCTCTGATAAAACATAAAATGGAAGAAATTAGGTACTAATTAAAATTAGTACTAGAAAAAGTTACTGTGCCATCAAGCTGGGTAGTAGATCGGAAGGTCATGTGGAAGTCTCATGCCCACTCCTGCGTCTGGAGGGTGCAGATGCATGAGGATGGGGCAAACCTTTAGGAATATGCAGCCTCAGAACGGGGCAGGGTTACTACCACTACTGCTAAGTCGTTTCAGGCGTGTCCGACTCTGTGCGACCCCATAGACGGCAGCCCACCAGGCTCCCCTGTCCCTGGGATTCTCCAGGCAAGAACACTGGAGTGGGTTGCCATTTCCTTCTCCAATGCATGAAAGTGAAAAGTGAAAGTGAAGTCGCTCAGTCGTGTCCAACTCTTAGCGGCCTCATAGACTGCAGCCTACCAGGTTCCTCCGTCCATGGAATTTTCCAGGCAAGAGTACTGGAGTGGGGTGCCATTGCCTTCTCCGGGGGCAGGGTTAGTTCACCATAAAACAATCCAAATGTTCTTGATGGGATAAAGGGAATGGATACTGGAGTAGCAAAAATAAGATTATCCTTCTTCCTTGCCCTGGGCTCATCAACACTCAGCAGGCTGTTTTCTCAAAATGTTTGTATGTTCTGTTTGCAAGAAGGTAACATGTATTACTAAAGTCAGTGCCTCCTGGAATGAATAATTAGGCTTCTATGGTTAAAAATGAGAAACACTAGACTGGAAGAAACACAAGCTGGAATCAAGATTGCTGGGAGAAACATCAATAACCTCAGATATGCAGATGACACCACCCTTGTGGCAGAAAGTGAAGAGGAACTAAAAAGCCTCTTGATGAAAGTGAAAGAGGAGAGTGAAAAAGTTGGCTTAAAGCTCAACATTCAGAAAACAAAGATCATGGCATCTGGTCCCATCACTTCATGAGAAATAGATGGGGAAACAGTGGAAACAGTGTCAGACTTTATTTTTTGGGATTCCAAAATCACTGCAGATGGTGATTGCAGCCATGAAATTAAAAGATGCTTACTCCTTGGAAGGAAAGTTATGACCAACCTAGATAGCATATTCAAAAGCAGAGACAGTACTTTGCCGTCTACGGTCCGTCTAGTCAAGGCTATGGTTTCTCCTGTGGTCATGTATGGATGTGAGAGTTGGACTGTGAAGAAGGCTGAGCGCCGAAGAATTGATGGTTTTGAACTGTGGTGTTGGAGAAGACTCTTGAGAGTCCCTTGGACTGCAAGGAGATCCAACCAGTCCATTCTGAAGGAGATCAGCCCTGGGATTTCTTTGGAAGGAATGATGCTAAAGCTGAAACTCCAGTACTTTGGCCACCTCATGCGAAGAGTTGACTCATTGGAAAAGACTTTGATGTTGGGAGGGATTGGGGGCAGAAGGAGAAGGGGACAACAGAGGATGAGATGGCTGGATGGCATCACGGACTCTATGGACGTGAGTCTGAGTGAACTCTGGGAGTTGGTGATGGACAGGGTGGCCTGGTGTGCTGCGATTCATGGGGTCACAAAGAGTCAGACACGACTGAGCGACTGAACTGAACTGATGGTTAAAAAGAAATAATTAGTCAAGGGAAGTATTCTTTTCTGTTCAGCTATGCTTTATCTTTCCTTATAAAAGCATCACACTATATTAAAATAGACAAATAGGGCTTGCAAATAGAGACATAAAATGCTACCTTTATTAAATGTGAGTCATCACATGCTATAGCACTATGTCCTATTTAGATATAATAAATGCTTATTAAAGCAGAAATTATTTATGAAACGTTCACTATATGCTTGGCACTGGGATTGAGGTAAGTGCTGAGGACACAAATCGCCCTTACAGTAATCTATTTCAAGATTCAGTGAATGCAAAAGTGCTCATTAAGGCCCAGTCATGTGTTAACCATCTTTCCAAGCAGAACAGGAAGTAAAATATTAAAAGCCAGAATAGCATGGTGGTTAAATACATGCAGCTTTGAAGATGGACAGATATGTGCTCAAACTTGGCTTCATCACAGATCCACTGCATGATCTTGAGGAACTTGCCATTGAGCTCAGTTTCTGTAAAACAGGCATGAGAACTGTGTTTCATTTAATTGCTTATTTTTCATGGTAGTTGCAAGGATTAGAAGTCATAATGTACTCTAAGTTATTTGGCACATGTCACAAAGCAGGTTGCAAAATGGTAGGTAGTGTGGAAATTGTTGCATTGATTTCCTGCCATTCACCTCAAAGCCCTAACATGCATGAGTACACACACACACAAATGGAGCCACTGCTTTAAGAGAAGCAAAGGCTAACTATACATGCTGTGAGCAAACAGTGTCAGAAACTAAAGATATTTTGTAATCTCTAGTTGTTATAAGTTATCTTACTATCAGTGCATTAGGCCTGCAGCTTTCCCCATGACACATGTGTCCAAGTACACATAAAATGTGAATCGTTGATGAAACATGAGAAATCAGGGTCCCTGTGTGGTTTATAGCTATGACTCTCCAAAAGTAGCCTGTTTGTGGAGAAGGAAGGCCAACTGCTAATTGTGTGACAAAGAAAGTAACATTGGGGCTTGGAAATACCAGTGATAGAACTTCTACTTTTGGTCATGATGGATTAACAGGTACTTTATCCCTAGACCTTTTAACATATTAATCATAATTGTTTTGAATTCCTGGCCTGAAAATTCTGACACCCATGACATATTTGACTCTGGTTCTGATGTTTGTTTAGTCTTCAAACTGTGTGTTTTGCCTTTTAGAATGTCTTGCAATTTTCTGTTGAAACGCAGGCATGATGTACTAGGTGGAAGGAGCCGTGACAAACAGGCCTTTAGTGCTGTAGTGGTGGGGCATGGGGGGAGGAGAGAGGGCAGTCCTGTAGTCCACTGATGAAGTCTCAGGCCTTTGGTGAGCTTATTCCCCTGGACTCTGAGCCTCACCAGTGCTTCCTAGTTTTTTCCTTTTTAAGTGGAACTAGGTGGCTCGAGGGGGTTGGAGTTGAATATTCTTTGGCCCCTAGGTAGGCTAGACTTTGCTATAACCATAGCAGGTGAAGTGCTGGTAAATAATTTTTCCTGAGGGCAGCCCTTATGAAAAACAACAAATGTTCTGGCACAGTGGCAATGATTCTTTTTTTCTCCCCCTGGTGGAAGCATGCAATTTCTTCCAATATTCACTGGGGGGATCTGACCGAATTCCTGGAGGTAAAACTCACATGCACAACTAAAGATCCCGAATGCCGCAATGAAGATGGAAGATCACGCATGCTGCAACTGAGACCCAGCACAGCCAAGTAAGTAAATTAGAAAAAAGAAAAAAGAAAAGAGAATCCTAAGAGGCTGAGAGGTGCATGCTCATTTCTTCTCTCAGTCTTGTTGTTAGGTACACCTGTCCTTGTCCTTGGTGAGAAATGAGACAGGACAGCATGCTGGGGAAAGGCAGGGATGTTACTCTGTGCAGAGTCCCCTCATGGAAAATAACAACTCTGCTTTCTCACCGAGAGCCATAGTTTCTTGAAAAAGGTGATAGAATCTCTGTGTTGCACTCATGGCACTGGCACCCATGGTTGAATGACTTTGAACTAAAGTATCATCCAGAAAGGGCTTCCTAAGATGGCTCAGTGGGTAAAGGCATATGTTTTCATCCAATAATGTAACAATATTTTGTTAGATGCCTACCATTTTCTGGTTATTTCTTCTAACCCTCAAAACATGCTGATGAATTTGGGTAGGTAGCTATGGTGCTTTGGTGAGTCCTAGGTTGGGAAGATCCCCTAGAGAAGGAAATGGCAACCCACTCCAGTATTCTTGCTTGGAGAATCTCATGGACAAAAGAGCTTGGCAGCTTAGAGTCCACGGGGTTGTAAGAGTTGGACACGACTTAGCACCTAAACCACCACTATTTGCACAATGGTGATAGTAATAGCTTTCCCCTTACAGGCTTCTTTGGAGGATGAAATGAACTAATATGTGACAAATATAAAGGGTTCTGTCAACACAGTCTATTACTGCAATTGCTATAGGTCAGGAAACTAAAATTTGAAGAGCTGTGTCTAGGGTCACAGAGCCAAGAATCTGTCAACTTCAGATGAAGGGGTTAGCTTTTGACTTGGATGAGCAGATGCAATGGGGAGTGTCACCTACAGATTGATACTTGCCGTCTATCTTTACAAGGATCAAATTATGAGCTGCTGTAGCTGCTATTGACACCCCCTGAAAGGAGTCCAGAGTGGCAATCAGGAATGAGGCCCTCTGTGCTCTGGGTAAACTGGCAAAACAGGTCTTCAGATAGATTTTTTCAGGAGAAGATATTATGAGCCCAATTCTTACATCTCTTCGTATCTAGAAAAGTACTAAAATCCTTCATGGTGATGTCTACTCCTTGTGACTGCAGTAACCTTTATGAAACTAGCAGAAAACTGCAGAAAATATGTGCTTGGTTGCATGTATTCCCCTTCACCAAAGTCATGTGTATATACTGACCTTCCCCCATTCCTCTTTGGAGCACTATCTCAGTGCTATCTGAAATGTCGTCTCCCGGGCTATAGTCCTCATTTTGCTCCAAATAAAACTTAACGCACCACTCTCATATTTTGCATTCTTTTTCAGTTGACAGGAGAGTGCTCAAGGGCTAGACAAGGCTAAGATGGTAGAGAATTGCCTGCAGGGGAGCTTGGATATTGTAAGTAAGTGCTGTGAGGATGCAGTTTCCAAAAGTGAATTTTTTCCTAAATTTTTTTCCCTATAGGAGCATCCCTGCAGCATGGTTTTTACTGATAATCATGCAAGATATGATCTCCTGGTAAGATAAATGGGGAAAGGGATCCCCCAGACACAAATGGTGAGTCATGGCCTATTTTGGTTCAGGTTAAAAGGGTAACCTGGTGAAATTCCAAGGCTGGTTGGTGGAAAGAGCTTTCTTTTTTGCTTTCCTTTTGGAGATAGATTTTGTAAACAGAGTTTCCCAGACAGGAAAAAGAAACTATGTTCCCGTAAAAACAAGTCACTTGAGGAGAACAAGGAAGGAAGCTGCGTAGGTGTTTGCGGCTACTTGCTTTGGTTCTGGATAGCATTTTAGATCCTTACATGTGGCCAAGGAATTTAATCACCATCAGAAGAAAGCTGATAAGGACCCTGCAGGCTGATAGAACCCCCATTGATGTCTTCGGCGGGGCATAGTATCGTGCCTAAAGTACTCCCCCCATATTTGTTGTTTATGCTGATTGAGGGATTTCAAGTCCTTTTTGATGTTTGGATTTTAATTTCTCCCAAATATGCTGTGACTGTTGTCTCAAAGATTCATAGCTTCTATGTTGAGTTGGGCAGGCCTGGAGTGTTTATTCCTATTTTGCAAACGAGAAAGCGGTTTCTAAGAGAATACACTTCCTGGCTAAAGTTACTCGGCTGGTGAGTCTTAGCACTGAGGTTGAACCCAGAGCTTAAGAAGAAGCCCACTGGCCTGGGGGCAGTGTGTGTCAGGGGGTAGGTGGGTATTTGTACATGAGGTTGGGAGTAGCCTGTGAGATATGAAAGCAGAGGTCCAGTCTTCGGCACATTGCACACTGTTGCCCAGTCGTGTGCCGGGAGGCTTCAGGTATTTGTTTAAATACACTAAAAGGAAAGCATCAGAGGTCATGGTTGGCTTGGGACCAGGGCAGGGCTGAGCCTTTTTGTAGCAAGAGAAGGAGTCCTGGCTCAGGATGATGAAGCTTTAACAAAAAACTGCCCAAGAGATGTGCTTTTAGACTGTAACATGCAACAGCAATAAGATATGTTGCTTCCCCTTGTTTTTGTCAAAAAGGAAGTGTCTGGGACCAGGAAGTAGAAGGAGACGCATCCTCTGTCTCTGTGCTGCCCCGGCATACAACAGCCACCTTTCAATACTGCCTGTGTATCTTACATGCCTGCCCTGTCCTCCCTCCCCTCCCGCCTGACACTCCAGTGACTCCTGCACATAGCCATCTTCCCCCACTCCAGGTGAAGCTCTTTCAACCCAGTTTAAGGAAGACAAGTAGGCCCCTTCATCTTACTGGAGACGGTGCAGGGAAGCGAGGCTGTGCAGGCAAGAAGCCTGGGGGTCTCCCACATGCATCCCCAGCCTTACAGTAGCTCCCCTTTCTCTCACCCTCTGTCATGGTCCAAACCACAGGCCCAGGTGTGTGGTCTGAATGAGTCAGATTTCACTCTTTGGAGAAAATGCAGGGAAAACAGTCTGTGCCAGGGAAGTTTAGAGAGCACCCTGAAGAGCTTATTAAGTGTGGAATCCCAGGAAGTGTGGTAGGGCTATCAAAGAGGGTGATTTGTTCTTTCTACCTGGCTCCCCAGCCTTGGGGAGCTGTCCTCTGCTCATTCACACAGAGGGATGCCAGCTTCTCAGCCACCTTGTGCAGCTGCCAGACCCTCACTAAGGGACAGAACTGCTGTTTCTGGAAGCTTTCTTTTAGTTTTAAATAGTTAGCATGACTAGGGAAGAGCCCGACTTAGTGAGTATGTCTGCCATGCCAAATGAAAACCAGTAAACAGCACCAGGAGTAACAATGGTAATAGCAGAGGTGAGCTTTAACTGTACCCGTGATATGTGCCAGACACTGTTTTGATTGCACTGCATACATTATTTCTCTTAGCCCTCCTTACAGCAATATGTAGTAGTTACAACAAATCAACCCTGAATACTCATTGGAAGGACTGATGCTGAAGCTGTAACTCCAGTATTTTGGTCAACTGATGTGAACAGCTGACTCATTGGAAAGATCCCTGACGCTGGGAAAGACTGAGGGCAGGAGAAGAGTGCATCAGAGGATGCGATAACTAGATGGCATCACCGATGCAATGAACATGAACTTGGGCAAACTTCAGGAGGTGGTGAGGGACAGGGAGGCCTGGTGTGCTGCAGTCCATGGGGTCGCAAAGAGTTGGACATGACTAGGTGATTAAACAACAATGTCCATCTCATCTCAAGATGAAAAATTTGAGTCTCTGGAAGCTTACATCACTTGTCCAGGGACAAAATTACGTGATGGCAAGTACCTGACAGAGCGTGATTCTATCACTGTTCTTTTGACTCCCCAGCCCAGCCTTGTAGCTGCTACATCACATGACTTCTCTCTGATGCCAAGCATCTGTTCATGTGAATGTTATGTGACGGCCTTTGCCGACATAAAAAAGAAAAAGTGAAAGAGAGTGTCAGTCGCTCAGTCATGTCATACTCTTTGCGAACCCATGGACTGTAGCCCACCAGGCTCCTCTGTCCATGGGATTTTTCCAGGCAAGAATACGGGAATGGGTTGTCATTTCCTACTCCAGGGGATCTTCCTGACCCAGGGATCAAACCTGTGTCTCCTGCATTGCAGGTAGATTATCTACTCTCTGAGCCAGCATGGAAGACCCTTTGCTGGCATAGTCTCTCCCCAGATGGAGTTCAGTGAGGCTGAACACTCCTGCACCTCCCCTGCCATGGCCGTGCCTGCTGAGCCCGTGAACCTCATCAGCAGGTTCTGGGGGCCTCTTACCTCATGTCCTGCTACATTTCAGACCCCTCACTCCTCTTCTTTTGCTCTCATTGACCTCTTCATGGTTCCTCAAAACACATTAAGAATCCCCCTGTTTCAGGGACTCTGTACTTCCTCTTCTCTTGTTCTGGAATGTTCTTTACCCTGATGACTGCTGCGTTCACACCCTTGTTTCACCCAAGTCTGCTCAAGTATCACATTAGCTAAGAGGCTGTTTCTGTTGTGTATGAAAAAGCATCCTCTTCTCCCCCTACCACGCTAGGATTCTATCCCTTTCCACTGTTTCATTTTCCAATTGCACTTTATAACTTAGAGTAAATGTTGACATATTAAGGTTGTTGCTGTTCAGTTGCTAAGTTGCATCTGACTCTTTGCAATCCTACGGACTGTAACATGCCAGGCTCCTCCGTCCTCCACTATCTCTTAGAGTTTGCTCAGATTCATGTCCATGAGTTTGCGATATGGTCTTGAACAAAACATACAAAAGATTGCTGAGCTCATGGAGTTTACATTAAAGTGGTACTGAGTATGACAAGGATTTGAATACCATCAATGCCAGTTAACATTAACTAGCAAATTAACATTATTCTAGTAGATGTTGTTGGTTGCCTTCTTGGCATCCATTCTGTGTCTTCCGAGTTCCAGAGACCCAGTTACATCTTGGTGTCTGTCCCTCCCACATATTTTATATTTCTGGCGTCACTGACCATAGCCATAGCCTCAGGAATAAATCCTCACTATGGTGGTCCCAGATCCATTTGTTAGAGGTTGGGGTGGGAATGGGCATGTGACCTGAGTCTGGACAATGAGAAGGGATAGAGGTTTTGTGGGAAAAGTATCCTTGCTTCTATGAAGAAGATAAGAGAAGAGACAGCCTCATTTCTGCCTCTGGAAGCTGTCATGTCTAGGTGTCACATCTGGACCTGGCACAGAGGAATTGAATAACTTCCTAAACTGAGGAAGAAGGCAATATTGAAAATGCAAAGTGGAAAAATGGAAAGGAATTGGGCACTTGATACAACTGTCAGCCACAAATTCAGAATTACTACCTAATTCTCAAACCTACCCACTTTTGGACTTGTTGCTCCCTTTCCAAATTATTGAAGTCAGTGTGAATTGGCATATCCTATTATTTGCATCCAAAGATACTTTAATTTATAAAAGTTATTATTTGTTATCACTTCCACTGCTTATCAAGAACATTACTGGGGTTGGGTCTGTTTCATATTTATGTTTGTATTTGTATTCCTCAATGCAGATAGCACATTATATTTGATATAGAGTGGATAATGAATGCATATCTTAATGGAAATGTACCTACCAGCATGTATTTATAGCTTTGTATTTATATGATCTTTTAGATTTTTGCAGGTCTTGGGTTCCATGCTTTACATAGCTATATGAGAGGATACTAAATACCAATGTACTTGCAAATGTTTGGGTATCACAGATTCACAACTTTAAAATTAAAAAAAAAATCCATATACCCTAATTTCAGATTCAGTGTGTCTAAAATGGATTCACTTCCAGCAACAGCATATAGTATAAGTCAACACAAATATCTTTTATTGAACCCCAGGAGCATGGCTGAGACTTTTAATTCCACTGAATAAGCAAAGATGAACCTGCCCTGTTATTGACTGTGTGTTCATGCCAGTGAGTTAGAGTGAGGGCGGGGTCCACCCTGACCCATGAGTTTATTTGATGAGGTCATGGGAACTGGACAAGGTTTGCCCTGGGTTCCAAGCTGACAACCTAAGGTCTGGGGATGTGTGTTTGCATGTCATAAGCCAATTACTCTGCTTTCACAGGTGGAGAAGCTGAGACAAAAGTAGTAGGAAGACAACTGGTCTACTTCAGAAGGACACGAGACTTTATGGGGAGAGTTCTCAGTGCTCCCCAGTGTGTACATGCCCCTCCAAGGAGCAGGCCCTTCAATTCAATTCTGCTTTGCATTCGATACCTATGTCATATTTGGCACTGGGAGGGATATAAAGCTGAGAAGAAAGCAAACTTTCCTCAAGGGATGAACCATGTAGTCGAAGAATATGACAAGTATATAATTTGTTCATACATATGTTCATTTGTTCATTCATTCCTTCACTCATTCAACCAACTTCTAGAAACTTGAAATAAAGCAATGGTTAGTATAGATGTGCCCTCCGCCTCAGTGAAGATTGTATCCTAACAGAGAAGGTGTATGTTTAAGCATATATTACCTAATCAATGACCTAAGTACACTGTTGATATGTGCAACAAGGGAAAGAAGGAGAGGATGCCATGAGAACATTGACACGGTGATCTAAATTAGGAGGCCTTTTATCTCCATTTTACAAATGAAGAACCACCCGAGGAATTAGTAACTTGCTCATGATCACCCGGGTAGGTGTGATGGAGCCAGGCTGTCCTAACCAGAGCTCTTAACCACTCTCCTCTGTAGGGAAAGGTTGTGAGCTCCAGGTTTGCCATGGAGTGGGCAGTTGGAATAAGACTGGACCCTCAAGGAGGCATACGGGCAGGGGCTGTAAGTCATGAAAAATATTGTCAAGAGCAGCGCAGGAGCACAGCAGCCTGCAGGGGTCTTTAGGAGAGAGAGATCTATCTGAAAGAAACAGAAATTATTTCCCAGGGAGGGTGCCCTTTCCTTCGGACCCTGAAACAAGTATGGAAGAATTACTACAGGGAGAGAGAGATCAAAGGTAAAAAGGATGCTACAGGCAGAGAGAAGAGCCTGTAGAGTAAGGGATCAGCAGGGGCAGGGTGGGGCTTCCCTGATAGCTCAGCTGGTAAAGAATCTGCCTGCCGTGCAGGAGACCCCGGTTTGATTCCTGGGTTGGGAAGATCCAATGGAGAAGGGATAGGCTACCCACTCCAGTATTCTTGGGCTTCCCTTGTGGCTCAGCTGGTAAAGAATCCACCTACAAGGTAGGAGACCTGGGTTCGACCCCTGGGTTGGGAAGATCCCCTGGAGAAGAGAACCCACTCCAGTACTCTGACCTGGAGAATTCCACAGACTGTATAGTCCATGGGGTTGCAAAGAGTCTGACACGACTGAGCGACTTTCACTTTCAGAGTCAGGGTGGGTATTAAAGATCTCATCACCAGCCTTTTCTCCTCCCTTGCCTGTTTCTTCCGGAGATTCTCAATAGCACACGGGTACACACAGAACAGCAGCTAGTTGTTCAATAGTCCTCGGGGTCTCCACGCTACCACCACTGAGCAGCAAAGAAAGCAAAGGCAACATCTATCTTGACTCGGAAACCAGAGATCATCCAGCCCGAAGCTCCCGTTTACTGTCCAGGAATTGAAGCAGGACGGGAAGAGACCATCACCAAACCATGAAGCCCTTTACTCAGGAATTCTATTCCCTCCCCAGCCTCTTCCACACTTCTTCCACCTCAATCAGTTCAGTTCAGTTCAGTCGTTCAGTCGTGTCTGACTCTTTGCACCCAATGGACTGCAGCACGCCAGGCTCCCCTGTCCATCACCAACTCCCAGAGTTTACTCAAACTCATGTCTATTGAGTCGGTAATGCCTTCCAACCATCTCATCCTCTGTCATCCCCTTCTCTTCCTGCCTTCAATCTTTCCCAGCATCGGGGTCTTTTCAAATGAGTCAGTTCTTTGCATCAGGTGGCCAAAGTATTGGAGTTTCAGCTTCAGCATCAGTCTGTCCAATGAGTATTCAGGACTGATTTCTTTAGGATGGACTGCTTGGATCTCCTTGCAGTCCAAGGGACTCTCAAGAGTCTTCTCCAACCACAGTTCAAAAGCATCAATTCTTCTGCACTTAGCTTTCTTTATGGTCCAACTCTCACATCCATACATGACTACTGGAAAAACCATAGCCTTGACTAGATGGACCTTTATTGGCAAAGCAGTGTCTCTGCTTTTTAATATGCTGTCTAGGTTGGTCATGACTTTCCTTCCAAGGAGTAAACATCTTTTAATTTCATGGCTGCCATCACCGTCTGCAGTGATTTTGGAGCCCAGAAAAATAAAATCAGCCACTGTCTCCACTGTTTCTCCATCTATTTCCCATGAAGTGATGGGACCAGATGCCATGATCTTCGTTTTCTGAATGTTGAGCTTTAAGTCAACTTTTTCACTCTCCTCTTTCATTTTCATCAAGAGGCTCTTTAGTTTTTCTTCACCTTCTGCCATAAGGGTGGTGTCATCTGCATATCTGAGGTTATTGATATTTCTCCCGGCAATCTTGATTCTAGCTTGTGCTTCATCCGGCCCAGCATTTCTCATGATATACTCTGCATACAAGTTAAATAAGCAGGGTGACAATATACAGCCTTGATGTACTCCTTTCCTTATTTGGAACTAGTCTGTTGTTCCATGTCCAGTTCTAACTGTCGCTTCTTTACCTGCATACAGATTTCTCAGGAGGCAGATCAGGTGGTCTGGTATTCCCATCTCTTTCAGAATTTTCCACAGTTTATTGTGATCCACACAGTCAAATGCTCTGGCATAGTCAATACACCAGAAATAGATGTTTTTCTGGAACTCTCTTGCTTTTTTGATGATTCAGTGTATGTTGGCAATTTGATCTCTGGTTCCTCTGCCTTTTCTAAATCCATCTTAAACATCTGGAAATTCATTGTTCACATACTGCTGAAGCCTGGCTTGGAGAATTTTGAGCATTACTTTACTAGCATGTGAGATGAGTGCAATTGTGCAGTAGTTTGAGCATATTTTGGCATTGCCTTTCATTTGAATTGAAATGAAAACTGACATTTTCCAGTCCTGTGGCCACTGCTGAGTTTTCCAAATTTGCTGGCATATTGAGTGCAGCACTTTCACAGCATCATCTTTCATGATTTGAAATAGCTCAACTGGAATGACATCACCTCCGCTAGCTTTGTTCGTAGGGATGGTTTCTAAGGCCCACTTGACTTCACATTCCAGGATGTCTGGCTCTAGGTGAGTGATCACACCATCATGATTATCTGGGTCATGAAGATCTTTTTTGTACAGTTCTTCTGTGTATTCTTGCCACCTCTTCTTAATATCTTCTGCTTTTGTTAGGTCCATACCATTTCTATCCTTTATTGTGCCCATCTTTACATGAAAAGTTCTCTTGGTGTCTCTAATTTTCTTGAAGAGATCTCTGGTGCTGCTAAGTTGCTTCAGTCATGTCCGAGTCTGTGCAACCCTATGGACAGCAGCCCTCCAAGCTCCTCTGTCCACAGGATTCTCTAGGCAAGAATACTGGAGTGGGTTGCCATTTCCATCTCCTGAAGAGATCTCTAGTCTTTTCCACTCTATTTTCTTCTATTTCTTTGCACTGATCACTGGGGAAGGCTTTCTTATCTCTCCTTGCTATTCTTTGGAGCTCTGCATTCAAATGGGTATATTTTTCCTTTTATCCTTTGCCTTTCACTTCTCTTCTTTTCACAGCTATTTGTAAGGCCTCCTCAGACAACCATTTTGCCTTTTCTTTTTCTTGGGGATGGTCTTAATCACTGCTGATTTTAGGAATCAGTGAACTAAAATGAACTACAATGGGTGAATTTAACTTAGATGACCATAATATCTACTACTGTGGGCAAGAATCCTTTAGAAGAAATGGAGTAACCATCATAGTCAACAAAAGAGTCTGAAATGCAGTACTTGGATGCAATCTCAAAAACGACAGAATGATCTCTGTTCTTTCCAAGGCAAACCATTCAGTTTCACAGTAATCCAAGTCTATGCCTGACCAGTAATGCTGAAGAAGCTGAAGTTGAATGGTTCTATGAAGATCTACATGACCTTCTAGAACTAACACCCCCCAAAGATGTCCTTTTCATTATAGGGGACTGGAATGCAAAAGTAAGAAGTCAAGAAATACCTGGAGTAGCAGGCAAATTTGGGCTTGGAGTGCAGAATGAAGCAGGGCAAAGGCTATAAGAGTTTTGCCAACAGAACACACTGGTCATAGAAAACACCCTTTTTCAATAACAAGAGAAGACTCTACACGTGGACATCACCAGATGGTCAATACTGAAATTGGATTGATTATATTCTTTGCAGCCAAAGATGGAGAAGCTCTGTGCAGTAAGCAAAAACAAGACCGGGAGCTGACTGTGGCTCAGATCATGAACTCCTTATTGACAAATTCAGACTGAAATTGAAGAAAGTAGGGAAAACCAGTCAACCATTCAGGTATGACCTAAATCAAATCCCTTACTACTATGCAGTGGAAGTGACAAATAGATTCAATGGATGAGATCTGATAGACAGAGTGCCTGAAGAACTATGGACATAGGTTCGTGACATTGTACAGAAAACAGTGATCAAGACCATTCCACCCCAATAGCTTTAATACATTTCTCTACCCTGAGGCACCTGCACCCATTCATGGTGGGCTTTGTATTGTGCATCTGCTCTCCCTACCCTGCCCTCACCTCTGGTTTTTGTATGTTTATTTTGCAGTGTTTTATTTTGTCCTTAAGAATTTAAAAAATATAATCACTTTATATATTTGGCTGCACCAGGTCTTAGTTGCAGCACATGGGATCTTTAGTTGAGGGTTGTGGCATCTAGTTCCCTGACCAGGGATTGAATCCGGTCCCGCTACATTGAGAGCTCAGAGTCAGCCTCTGGACCACCAGGGAACTCCCCTGTTCTTGACCACTTACGGAGCATTACCATGGGCCAAGGGACTCTGCTAATTTGATTTATACGCATCATCTTTTGTAATCCTATAACCCACCTCTAAATTATAGAAATTATTCTCCCCCTTTTATAGATGCAAAAATAGACACAGTAGGAGACTTCTTGACGATGCGTGATATTAATGTACTTTACGATTAGATCCTTAGTTGTATTTGAAGTAGCGTCGGACATGACTGAGCCACTTCACTTTGACTTTTCACTTTCATGCATTGGAGAAGGAAATGGCAACCCACTCCAGTGCTCTTGTCTGGAGAATCCCAGGGACAGGGGAGCCTGTTGGGCTGCCGTCTATGGGGTCGCACAGAGTCGGACACGACTGAAGCGACTTAGCAGCAGCAGGAGACTGAAGTCCTCTTCTCCAGCTCACACAGCAGGCGTTTAGCAGAGGCAGGATTTCAACTCTTTCAGCCTGACTCAGAGCATAGCATACTCCTGTCTAATCACCCACAATGCCTCTCACACAGCTTCTCCCTTGTGGAAGCCTCATTGCTTTTAGGCTAGAATCATTGATTGACTAATAGTCTATATTCTCCTTGTGACATAGGTGTTCCTGTACACAAGGAACAGTTTCCTCTCCTTTAAGTACATTTCCTATTGCCTGTTGGCCACTTGATTAAGACCAAGTGCAAAAGCGTGTTTCCTCCATGTGCCATTCATTGTAACAGCCGGTGTTTTCAGTCAAGACAAATCGAAATTCATGCTATAGTGTAGTGGCTCCTTCTTTTCTTCACCCAGGCAAACAGTGTGATTTTTATATTAAGTTTTCTTGATTTCTTATCTAAAAATGCTATGTGAGCCTCAGAATTTTGGAGGAGGGGGAGAACATTACTAACCTTGACTATCCTAATTTTGGATAAACAATTATCATAATCTGTATATACCTCCTTAGGAAAGATAGAATCAGTTTGACCTGGTACCTAAAGGACAGAATTCCAGGTCTCACTGTGTTCCATGTCTTCCTGATGGAGTGTCAGCAATGGCCCTTTTCCTGCCTTCATTTAGCCTGGCCTGCAACCAGAGAACACTGTCTCCATTTCCAGAACACTCGTGGATGAGGCTCCACGTCAAATGACCACACATTACCCAGGAATGCCAGGACTCTTGGACACTCACTGTGAATTTACAGTTCTGCGTCCTCTTCCAAACTCCTAGCATTTCTTTTGATGTGAAAAAGCAATTTAAATATGTACCATATCTAATATAACACATGGACGTATTCACCACACACACTCTTTTAATTAAAAGGATCGGTACACTCCCTTTTGCTGACAGTTAACACCAATGCTTTAATGCCATTTTCCATTATTGATTTATGAGGTGCATACTCGAGGCAAATTAGAGAATAAATCACCAGTGACATTGATTTGCTTACCAGCTCTCCAATACATGTGTGTAATTAATTGTGGGTGTGCTACCTGTCTCTGCTAGTTGAGACCTTCCCTCAGCTCTTGGCCTCTTGTCTCTGTTGTCCTGTGACACTGCTGGGCTTAATGGAGAAGGATTGGTGGTACCACTGAAGGGGCAGTGTGGGGACGTGCTTAATCCATCAATACGGCTGATACTCAGAAGTGGAAAAGGAATTTTTGCATATTCCTCAGGAAAGGGGATGAGGAGACAGGTGGGGAGAGTTTCTGCCTGAGTGAGGCAGCTCATTGTTTTATAGGGTTTGCTGGGGTCTCAGTATCACCTCTGGAACTGGTTATCACTAAACCAGGATGGCTGTGGAAACAATGGTTTTTACCCTGGTGGTTGTGCTGAGAAAAAGGGCTTGGTCTGCAGGTGTCAGATAGAGGAACAAGTGGCCCCTGCTCTTGATTGATTGGTCAAAGGGGCTGCTCTTTAAGTACACATATATTTGGCTGCATTGGGTCCTAGTTGTGGCACACGAGATCTTCATTGCGGCATGTGGGATCTTTCGTTGCACAACACAAACTTCTCTCTAGTTGTGGGTGTGCAGGCTTAGTTGCTCAACCCAGGCAGGTATCCAACCCATGTCCCCTGCCTTGGAAGGTGGATTGTTAACCGCTGGAGCACCAGGGAAGCCCCAAAGGGTCTGCTCTTGAAAGAGAACTTTCCTCCTTTGGATGCAGATGGGGAGTTCAGTACCTCTTCCAGGGAGTAGGGTCTTTAGAGGCAGAGTGTGGTGGGCTTCCCTGGTGGCTCAGCGGTAAAGAATCTTCCTGCCAATGCAGGAGACATGGGTTCGACCCCTGGGTCGTGGAGATCCCCCTGGAGAAGGAAATGCCAACCCATTCCAATATTCTTGCCTGGAGAATCCCATGGACAGAAGAGCCCAGTGGGCTATAGTCCATGGGGTCACAAAAGAGTGAGACACAACTGAGCAGCCAAACAACAACAACAAGGGTGTGGTAGGTGGTTGTACTTTCTCTAGAGCCAGCTTGGTTCGAATTTCAGCAATGTCACTCGCTCTCACACTTTAGTGTGACCTCTGGCAAGTTATTTAACTCCTCACTCTCAGTTTTCTTGTTTATAAATGAGGAAATGTAGCTACCTCTTAGGGTTGCTGTAAGGATTAAATGAGATAATTTGTGTGAAAGGCTTAGACTAGAGCCTGGCTCACAACTATGCCAGCATTATATGGTTACTGTTAATATTTATTATATTATTCTGGAGTCCATGGGTGGGCTTTTATGCAAACTTTGTGTGAACGTATATGTTTCTGGGAAGCAGGTCCATAATTTTCATTTGTGTCTCAAAGGGGTATCAGACCTACCAAGAGTCAAAGTCTCTCTGCCCAAGTGGATCTCATTCTTAGTTGTAGAGAACTCCTAGCTTGGGCTTCCCTCCCTACTTTGAACATACCTTTCCACCTGGAATTCTGTGTAGAATGCACTGCCCTCAATCCCTTCTCTCCTTTTCTCTAGTAATAATAGCAATGATAATAATAGCAGCTAATATCAACTGTGGTGTTGGAGAAGACTCTTGAGAGTCCCTTGGACTGCAAGCAGATCCAACTAGTCCATTCTAAAGGAGATCAGTCCTGGGTGTTCATTGGAAGGACTGATGCTAAAGCTGAAACTCCAATACTTTGGCCACCGCATGTAAAGAGTTAACTCATTGGAAAAGACCCTGATGCTGGGAGAGTGAGGGCAGGAGGAGAAGGGGACATCAGAGGATGAGATGGCTGGATGGCATCACCGACTCGATGGACATGAGTTTGAGTGAACTCCGGGAGTTGGTGATGGACAGGGAGGCCTGGCGTGCTGCGATTCATGGGGGTCGCAAAGAGTCGGACACGACTGAGCGACTGAACTGAACTGAACTGAACTGAATGTCTATAGAGCACCTAATATGGGGTGGGTCTCAACTAAAGAGTTAGTTACTAATTTTTCTCTAAGCTCAGTTTCCCATCTTGTATGGCTGTTGTAAAAATTAAACAAGATAATGTGGGCAAATGAGCTGCGACTTTATTGGTATATAGGAGATAATCAGTACATCCTTTTTATTTTCCTGCTTTTACATATCATTTTGCAATCCACAATGAATGAAAAGCAAGAGGAGAATAATAAGCCTTTGTTGTTTTATAACATTACATTTTTGGAATCGTTTGTTACTGCAACATAACAGAGCCCGTTCTGACAGATATAATGCTATATCCTCTGGTGCCCCAGGACAGTCAGGCACATGGCTAAACACTCTCAATGATTACATGTTAACCAGTTGAATGAGGGAAAGAAGAAAGGAAAGGTGGGAAGAAGAGGGGAGGAAAACTGCCGAAGAGTGTTATAATGAAGTTAACTAAAATGACTCACATGGGTTGTCTTCTGTAGATTCATCATAAAACAATTAAAATTCTTCCATCTAGAAAAATATGGACTTTCCAAAGCCTCCAAAACTGAGTTATAATCATAAAGGGCAGGCACACTTGGGTTTGTGATGGGATCTGGGAGCCGTGGGGGTGCTCCTGCTCTTTTATAAGTAGTCAACGTGTTAATCACTGAGTGTGGTATTACCAGTCCCCTTTGGTGCCTCTAATCTAAGAAATATAGACTGTCAGGATGTCCTGCAGGAAGACTCAGTTTGATGCAGGCCTCCATCCAGTATAGCATTCCTGGTCTTTAACAAAAAATGAGCCCTTGCCCCTGCAGCCAGTTCTCATTGGAGTGTGACTTGCAACTTTGTGGTCATGTCTGGCCCCAAAGGCTCTTGGTCAAGAGGTTCACTGGGTCTCAGTACACTCCTGGCTGCATGGTCCCATAGAATAAAGACCCATAAAACCAGATACTTTGCCCAAACAGCAGGTCCTCTCTCTCTTTCTCGTCTCCCAAAGCCACACTGGGCTATTCCTCAGAGCTCAGGAGGACTCTGGCGGGTGATTTAGAGTGTAAAGAACTGCTGGATTATTGGCATTCTTTGGTTCTGAGGAAAATAACCTAGTTTCAGCTAAAATAAGAACCAGATTGCCACCCCCGCCTCAGATGTCTAAGCCTTGGGACTTGCTGGTTAAAAACAACTCCTAGAGTGTTTGAATGAGACCTTTTCCCAAGGATGGCTTTGGTGAAGGAGGAGAGGCTGCCAGATTCTACATTGTTAGCTGAATACCACAGAAAATGGCCCTGTTTTATTGCCCTGTGTGTTAAACTATGGAGAACAAGAAATTGGAAAGTCCAGCCCAGAGTCAAAGAATGGAGAACAAAATGCCCCAGCTGTTCTGTATGGGGAAGGATAATTCATAAACACAGAAACAGGCAACACATTTTTGGATCTGGCTCAAAAACTACTTGGAAGCGATGATGTGGGCAGAACTCTGTTGGCCACTAAGCAGGACTCCCTACCTTCTTCCCTCAGATTGGCTGAAGCCATGTCTCTGTCCCATCCTGGACTAAGTCAAGTGGCAAGAGAATCTTTATACACTTATCACTCAGTTTCTCCCAATATCTCACATTGCAATGCTACATTGCTCAAAACTGCTTGGCAAATTTGCCTTGGGCCTTTTGGTGACAATTTCTTGCTGATATGGGCCTTGCAGATGGATGCACAAGGTAGCATGAAACCAGGGCATCAGCTGGTGCTCCTAAATTTGGGTTAAAAAAGAGAAAAAGGACTAAAGATGGTGGCAAAACTGTGACTATTCCCCCCCCCCCCCCCCCCACCCACCCCCGGCCTCCCCGGCCCCCGGCCCCCACCACTGTCTCCTGTTACAATGCTATTAGGCACTTCCATTCAAGTCTGGAAAAATTCATCTGATGACATCTGCTTGACCTCCTGGGAAATGGAAGAGGGGTGGGGCTTGCCAACGAGAGAGCTTCCTCCTTCCTCCACTTCCTGCAGCCTCCTGCTCCAGCAGCGCCCATGGCTGCCTTCCAGCTGGCCCTGGCTACTCTGCTATCTGGACCCCACCCTGCACGTTCCTGTCTGCATCTGGAGGTCTCTCGGCCTCTGGCTGCTGGCCTACTAGAGCAAGACAGACTTTCTCAGCCCAGCAAAGGCGTTGGCTCTGGAGACAAGAAGTTAGAGAGGGCTCAAGAAACTAATGGGTGAGGAATCCCAAGGTCTTAGAGGAACTCCCAGTGTAAAACTGTGGGTCAATACTCATTTTTCTGAAAGAGTTCTTCCTTCAAGAATGTTGGACTCTGTTCTTCCCTTTGAGTGAAAGAGTGGAATATAATAAGGAGAGTCCATGTCATTCAGTTTTTATTTGCAAATTAACTGCCACTATTCAACTGTTTTTGAGCTACAAACTGGAAGTCTCATGTGGTTCCAGCTGCTATATTACTTTAACACTGTGCCAGGCACTGAGGATAAAACGAATGGTAAGAAAAGGTCCTTCAGGGTGCATAGTATCCATATGGGAGATAGATACTATGATTACAGAGGATGATTATAGAATACTGTGAATAGTGCAGCTGGAGAGGGCATGGCAAATCCTGCTTGAGCAGAATCAGTACTCAGTGATGGCATGCACATGAGCTTCTTTGTTTAAGACTAGTTTCTCTCTATCATCTTTCAGAGTGGGGAGAAGGAGCTGTGTGGCACTCCTATTTAATTCAACTTTTAATTTTTGAATAACTTTAGATTTATAGAAAAGTTGTAAAGATAGTACAGAGACTCTTTATACACTTATCACCCAGTTTCTCCCAATATCTCACATTGCAATGTTACATCTGTCAAAACCAAGAAATTAGCATTGGTATATTACTATTAACTAAACTGAATTTTATTCAATTTCACTAGTTTTCCCACTGTTGTCCTTTTTCTAGCCACATTGCAAAATGTGCTATTTTTGAAATGCATTTGCAAATTTTTTGACACTCTTCTTGTGGGAAGTGGGGTCTATGTCCCTTTGTCTTAAAACTAAACAGGCTTTGGTAAATATTTTAGCCAACAGAATACAGTGGCAGTGACAATACATAGCTTTCCAGCAGGTCATAGATAGTGATTCATCTTAACACATCCGGGCTCCGCATAAGCAGTCCAACTTGCCTGAGCTGCCATGTTGGGAGGAAGCCTGACTGCCCTCCCAACAGAGAGACTGCAAAGAGAGGCCCTGAGACTACATGGAGAAAGATACCCAACTATGCTCCCAGTCCCACATTCTTCCAGCTTTAATGACTATCCGACTGCAACCAGGTGACAGACCCTGAGCCAGAGTTTACCAGCCAAATATTTCCTGAATTCCTAACACACAGACATTGTGAGGATATTACAGTAATTATTGTTGTTTTAAGCTACCGTGTATTGAAGATTTTTGTTATGTAGCAGTAGATAAATGGAATCAGGTGGCCCCATGGAAGGTTTTAAATGATGTATGAGGCTCCTTAGTATGTAATAACCTCCCAGATCTTCCACTGTTTCATTTTTCACACATTCATTGAACACCTATTATGAGCCATGTGCTGGGGGAACTAGGTGACCAAGACAGTTTCTGACCTTGAAGTATTCATGATCAGAAAGAATAACAGATGGTTAAACAAATGGCCACAGTACGATATGTTCAGGCAAAGTGTCAAGATGTGAGAGAAAAGGGACAGCTTTCCTGGAGACCTTATGCTTGAACCAGGATGTGAAGGATCAATCTGGGTTTTCTCCTGGGGAAGAGGATGGAGGTACATGGGGTACTGGGGCTGGGAACCCAGAATAGCTCTGTGTAGCTGTAAACACAGTTTATTTGCATGAATGTGTGTTTGGGGTTGAGAGTGGAGTCAGTCATGGAACGGGAAGTAAAAGTGAACAGGGCGATGGAGATTGAGTTTCCAGAGTGTAATCTGGGGTCGGAAGTGGAACGTCAGCGCTTTTAGCCTGGATCTGATTCTCTTTCCAGAAACTTCTCAAGAAGATGATGTTTAAATGTTAGTCACTGGTGTCCTCAGGAATTTGGACTCAAAATATGCATCCACTATATGTAGCTCGACCCTCTGGAAGAATAAACTTCAGAAATGTCTGGAAGTTAGGATTCAAAACCTCTACACAAGCCTGTCAAGTTCTGGTCAAGGGGTTTATGAGGTTTTTATTTCTGCGGTTTGTCTTTTCCGTGGAAACAAGTGTATGGGGTGCGGGGGACTGGAATGAAAACATGCATTTTCAAAAGTAAACAGAGCTTAGGTGAAAGGAAATCCAATAAACTCTGTAAAGGCAACAGTCAAAGGCTGAAATGGAAAAAGGTTTGGAGGAGAATGAACTCAGTGTAGTCAGAGAGGGAAAGAAGTTAGAGTCGAGAGGAAAGAGGCAGTTGAGAGGTGTAGAGACAGACAGAGCCTGCACTTCGGGAACTCAGACTCTTGCTGGTTCCAGTGTGCTCCCTTCTTTGGTTTGATCTGCCCTGAGTTTGTTTCTCTCCTTTTGAAACAAAATAGTCTTGACTGCTTCTCCGGTCTTCTGTATTCTTCCTCCTTTGATTCCTCCACAAATGCAGATTCTCAAGGAGACAAAATAATTTGCCCCAAAGTCTCATAACAGGTAAATGGCAGGTCTGTATGTGAACCGGACACTGACTCCCAAACTAGTGGTTTTTCCAGCAACTGCAGCAACACTTCCCCTATTTTACCTGCCTCTCTGACTGCCCGCCCTCTTTCTCTGCTCACTTCCTTCTGCTGGAGAAAGATGACTAGGGCCACAGAAGCCACTGTAGGCTCTTATAAACTCTGAATTATGGAAAGAATCTCATTATAGAAGGTTCCCTCACCTGCTCTTGTGTCTCAACTTAGAAATATAGAGAGAGGGCATACCTTTCAGTCGCCATTCAAGGCAAGGCAAGTGAATTAGTTTGCTCAGGCTGCCATAATAAAATATCACAGGCTGGGAGGTTTATACAATAGACCCTTGTTTTCTCCCAGTTCTGGAGGCAGGAAGTTGGGTTCTGGCGTAGGTCTTTCTGGCTTGCAGGAAGCCTTCCTGCTGCCATCTTGCTGTGTTCTCATTTGGAGTTTTCTCGATATCATCTATCTCTTCATCTTCTTAAGAGGCCACAGTCCTATCGGATCAGGGCCTCACCCTTATGATATCTTATGACTTTAATTATCTCCTAAAGCACTATCTCTAAATATAGTTATTTTGGGGGTTAGGACGTCAACATATGAATTTGGGGGAAATACAATTCAGTCCACAGCAGCAAGGGAGGCAGTACTGCTGTCCTTTCACACATTAGGGAGCTGAGGCTCAAAGAAGTTGTCTATAGTCAGGAAGGAACCGAGGTGGAATTTGATAACAGGTCTCTGACTCCAGAATCCATGATCACCTTTCCTGGAATTCTGATGCATTCTTATCATTGTTGATGATAATAAGATTGTTGTTTAATTGCTCAGTAGTGTCCAACTCTTTTAGAGACCCCCTAGACTTTAGCCTGCCAGGCTCTGCTGTCCATGGGATTTCCTAGGCAAGAATACTGGAGTGGGTTGTCATTTCCTTCTCCAGGGGATCTTTCTGATCCAGAGATCGAACCCACGCCTCCTGCATTGGCAGGTGGATTCTTCACCCTTGAGCCACAGGGAAGCCTGTGATAATACAATTAGCTAATAAATATTAACAATATATATACAATACAGTTAGCTAATATATATTATATATATGTATATAATATATATTAACCAATTTAATCTTCACAACAGTCCTATGCTAGATTGTGGAGGTGGTGAATACAAACATGAAAGTGATTAGAAATGAATCTTCTGAGCAAGCGACCTTTCACTTTGGCATCCTCCTTGCCCTTTCCTTCAGCACCTTCTCACATCCTGCTTGAACTTCAGAGGGGCTTGATGGCACATTTCTGGGAAAGAAGCAGGTCTGGGAGAGTCTGGATCCTCAGATGAAGGTCTGTGATTTGCTTTCTGCATTCTTCCAGGCCTCTGTGCACACCTGCCTCATTTCTTAGAGTTCCTGGCGGGGCCCTTTTCCTTTCAGATTCTCTTTCTCCATCTCCCTTCTCACCTCCTTTGGCTACATCTGATCTGTCTCTTTGACAGCTGGACATCTTTTGCCAAGAGAAATAATCCCCATGTGTACAGGGTGTTACCAAAGGGAACAGGGTGGAGTGAGGAGGGAAGGGCTTCCTGCCAGCAGGCTGTGGGCAGGGGTTGGGGGGCAGGAAGGCTGGTTGGGCCAGGAGGGCACGGCAGATGTATTCAGGGAGAGGATCTGCCTGGGGAAGGAGAGAGTCTGGGGCAGCTGGGAAATAGCAGGGGATGGGAGAAGCCAGGAAGCCGAGGGGAATAGAAGGCAGCTTCCCAACAGGAAAGAGAGGGAGGGAGAGGCTGGAGGCCGAGGAAGCCCACAGGGAGGGGAGTGATGCTGATAAAGGAGGCGGGGGTGACTAAAGGTGATAAAGGTGACAGTAGCGACTCACTATTGTACAGTATTTCATTGCTTACAGAGCAGTGTGACCTATATTGTTTTACCAGCAGGGCTTCCTGAGGCTACCCATTTTACTGTGAAGGAAGCTGCCCAGGCGGCACTATGGTAAAGAACCCACCTGCCAATGCAGGGAGATGTGAGAGACGTGGGTTCAATCCCTGGGTTAGGAAGATCCTCTGGAGGAGGGCATGGCAACCCACTCCAGAATTCTTGCCTGGAGAATCCCATGGATGGAGGAGTCTGGCGGGCTACAGGCCATAGGGTTGCACAGTCAGAAACGACAGAAATGAGTTAGCAGGCACGCACAGAGCAGTGTGACCTATGTTGTTACACAAGCAGGGCTTCCGGAGGCTATTGATTTTGCTGAAAAGCAAGCTGAGGCTCAAATCACGAAGTGGGTAACAATAATGCCTGTTGGGTACCACCATGTGTTGGGTAAGGTAACAGGTGCTTTTTGTGAGTTGAGGCAATCCTCAAAAGTCAGTGGCAGGAAGTAGCTAGACATAGCTGTTCTTTTTCGTTGAAGAAACAGGCTCTACCTAATTCCCGCATTTCAGAAATACCTTCTGGGCCAATACTTGTTTTCAGGTGCTGTACACAGGTTGGAGATGAAATCAGTGCAAACGTGCCCCTGTTCTAAGAGTTTTGCAAACATGATTTCCTTATATTTTCACAGCTAGGAGATAAGCACACAATCGTTATCATTGCCTTTTTACAGATGAAGAGACTGAGGCACAGAGAGGCAAAGTGGCAGAGAGGTAGGTGTAAGTAGGCTTTGAACCTAGGCAGTCTAACTCTAGAGTCTAAGGGTTCATCTACTGTGCTTTACAGCAGCAAGTAAAAGAAAAGTGGTCTTGTTTTTAGTTTCGAGTGACTGACTCCAAATCCTGTGTAATTTTCACCAACCCAGACTGCCTTTCAGGTTAATTAAAGGGTCAGTGCACATGTTTTAAATATAATGAAAAAGGAATTGTCATGCACTATGTGCTATGTTGAGCCAGACGAGTGGCCCACTTCCCTGACTGTTGGGACAGAGCCAGACTCTACAGCCTACACCAGAATCCTAACAAGCAACCAAGCAACTAACAAGCATGTCGAGGAAGATGCCATGATCTCTGGTTCCTTGCAGATTAACCAGGTCTCAGATACTCGAGTGACACCCAGCTCCAGGATAATCTCTATGCACGGGAGAAGTAAGATGTTCAAGTGGTTTGAATGCCAGGCCCAGGAGACAGACCTGGCTCGGATCCTTGTTCTGCCACTTGCTGGTATGGGACATCCAGCTCGTTGTTTCATCTCCAGCTTATTGCTTCACCTTCCTGTTGTTAGGATTAAATGAGATCACACCTCTGAAGGGCTGCACCCCATACTTTGTGCATATGGTTACAGGTGAAGTAAATGTTAAAATGGGGTTAAGAGATTAAGCCTGGCCCAAACTCCTTGGGTTTAAGTCCAAGCTCGGATATTGTGCCCTCAGCAAGCTAGTGAAGGCCTCTGGGTCTTGGTTCCCTTGTTCCCTGGGAGAATTGAGCAAGCTGATGCATGGGCAGCCTCAACAGATGAGCTACTATGATTGCTCGAGATTAGAGAGGTGACCACTAGGCAGCTTCTCTCAATCTAACTCTCCTTTGCTCTCTGAGATTCATTGCACTTGCCCATGAAGGCCTTGAGAAGTGACCATCACTCAGGAAACCTATTTACTCACCAAATTAGAAAGATTTCACTAGAGTAGGGCTTTATGAGGCCTTTATTGTTACGGGGGACACTCTTGTGCTAGGAGCAGTGGGGTGCAGAATGCTCAAGGCAGATCTCTTTACTGTATAGGCTTTCTATTCAGGAAGACCCAGGTTTCAAAATCGGGGTAGTCTGCTTTGCCTTCCTGAATTGCCATATCCCCTTCTGTAAAACAGGGAGAATGATTTGTACTTTGTGCGTGCTACGGGATGATCAAATGAAAGGGCCCAGGACTTCACCTGGCCTGTAACAAATATTAAGCAAATGGTGATTATTATTCTTGGCCATAGGAATCAATTTTTTTCTAGAATAGGTAATAATGAATGGAAAGGGTTTCACTTTCTTTTGATAAGAAATATATAATATCACTTTCATATCCTGAATAACTGATATTTTAGTTGAAGAAGGAAAGGCAGGAAGGAAGGAGGGAGAGAGAAAGGGAGGGATCGAAGGTAGAAGAAGGGGGAGGGAGGGATTCAAAATTAGAGTTACCATAGACCCTTCCAAAATCTTATATTTCTTGTTCCAAACCATCTATCCCTTCGTTTCTCTGCTGTCCACACCCCTTACTCAAATCCATTTATACATTCTGTTGGACACTTGTTTTGTGTGAAGAAGTGGTCTAGTTAAATAGTTCATGTACAGTGAGTGAGTTTAAGATTAAAGTGTAACTTAATTACAAATGTATAAATATGGCAACCCATATTTACAGAAAAAAATGGAGAGTGAGTTTCTACAGAATAGCTAACTAGAACTATGTTTACTTTCTCTCTACAAACTTCTGAATTGGTTTTAACAGAGTTGACTTCTGAAAGGTTTCTATTTATATGATTCATCTAAGACATCCTGTAAGGACCCAGTTCCTTTCAGGACCCTACATTATAGGCAAAAGTTTGGGGACAGGAATGTTTGTGTGTGTGTCTGTGCTTATAGTTTCAAACGCCAAATGGAGTTTTCTGCTTCTTTTTTCCTACCCTGAAACCTTATAGTCACTTTGGACTTTTGAAATGAAATGATATTCAATGGTAGAGTTCCCTTTCTCACTTTCTTTAATTCTTTTGTTTCTTAACATCAGTATGTACTAAGGAGTGAATGAATTTCTGGTCATGGCAGCTAAAGGGATACCTAATCTGGGCTTTGGCTGGATCCTCTTTATTATTCAGCATTCTTTACCTGTAACTGTCTTCTGAGCTCCATTAGCATCCATTACTAGTCGATACTTCATGTTGATTCATTTTTGTGGGCCTTTGCTGAATTATTCAGCATCCTCTGTGAAGTCTTTCGTGAAGCAAATGTTTTAAATTTTGATGAAGTCTGTATTATCAACTTTTTAAAAGATTATGCTTTTGGTGTCATGTCTAAGATCATTTCACCAGCTATAAGTCCTGAAGATTTTTTCCTATGTATTTTTCTAAAATTTCTATAGATTTGTGTTTTACATTTAAATCTATGATCCATTTTTGAGTTCATTTTTCTCTAAACTGTGAGGCTTAGGTTAAGCTTCATTTTTTGCCTGTGGATATCCAATTGCTCTAGCACCATATGCTTCCTCCATTGAATAGATCTGTACCTTTATCAAAAATCAGTTGGCTGGATACGCATTTAGGCTAGTTATGTCTTTTTGGTGTAGTAACCCTTTTTATCATTTTGTATTGTCCCTCTCTTTCCCTGGTCATTTTCTTTGTTCCAAAGTCTATTTTATCTGATATTCATATAGCCATTCCACTTTCTTTTGGTTAGTGTTTTCATGGTGTATCTTTCCCTCTTCTTTTACTTTCAGTCTACCCTCATCATTTTATTTGAAGTAAGTTTCTTGTAGACTGAACGTGATTAGGTCATGTTTTTTAATCCATTCTGTCAATCTCCATTTTTAATTGGTATATTTAGACCACTTACATTTAATGTAATTATTGGCTCATTAACCCTGAACAATGGTCAAAGTCCTGACTCTCCACTAGGCCCCCTCTGATACCAACCCTATGAGTAGAAGCTCATTTCTGCCCCCCACCTCCTGCCCACCCCACTTGTGTTGAAGGGGAGAAGGCAGAAGGACTGGCTGGCAATGGTACAAATCCTGGCCTCCTATTTGGCTTTTACTGAAACCACCCTGATGGAGATGTTAAGACATGTTGTTACAGACTGGGTGGAAGTCTTCTGGTGCTATACTTAGCCCACTATTTTCTTTAAGGCAGGAACACTAGAGAGAGTTGTTAGCATTGTTTCTCAGAGTCAATATGCCCTGACTCTACAGTCAGCCTTTCCTTCTTGTCTCATGACAAACTGTCTTGGATCTCCTGAAGACTTCTTCTATGCTTTAGATCATGTATAGGACTCTGATCCTCAGTGTCTTCTTTGCACAGCTGGGATACTTACTGCTTATAAAGGGTTGTTTGGTAATGGAGCAAGTGCTACTAATAGAAGATACCACTTGTATCCTGGATTAGTCAACTAATCCCTTGAATGTGCTGAAGTTGAGTCTCCTTTTTCTTCTATGGATATCCCAATATCTCTCATACTTCCCAGAGTTATTGTAGAAATCTGAGGATGTAATGAAGTGTAAATGTGAAAACACTGGAGCAAGGGCAGGATTAGTTGTTATTGTGGGATCCAATAGGAGATTTTATTCCAACAAGAAAATTATTAGTAGACACTGCTAGTTGTCATCCAATTTATATTCTCTCTGCTTTTCTAAGAAGTACATGCCTCATGTTAGAGCTGAGCTACTCAGAATAAACACTATATTTCCCAATGTCTCTTAACTAAGCATGGGCAATGGGATGTAAGTAGAAGAGATATGTGCACCTTCCTATGAGTATTCCTCAAAAGAAAAGAGCATCACTTTCTTCTTTCTTTTGTATTTTTCCCTTTTGAATGAAATTTGGACACAATGACTGGTGCTCCAGCAGCCATCTAGAATAAGGAACCACATAGTAGGAATCTCAAAGTAAGTGGAAAAAACCTGGGTCTTTGATACATTCACAAAACTGCAATACCAGCTCTGGACAGTTGATCCAGAACATTTACAAAGGAAGTAAGGCCTTTGGGGTTTAGGCAGTGTCTAAAACAGATTTTCTCTTTCTTGTAATTGAACTAACTCTAAACAATAAAGATGCACATTCCAGTGAAAAGCACAGGTTCAAGTCAATCACCTATGAAAAAAATGAACATTAGCAATTACATAGCCTTAGGAAGACTAAATGGCAACCCACTCCAGTGTTCTTGCCTGGAGAATCCCAGGGACGGGGGAGTCTGGCGGGCTGCTGTCTATGGGGTCACACAGAGTCGGACACGACTGAAGTGACTTAGCAGCAGCAGCAGCAGCAGCAGGAAGACAAAAATTGAGTTAAAGTGTCAGTCACTCAGTCGTGTCTGACTCTTTGTGACCCCATGGACTGCAGCCCACCAGATTCCTCCATTCATGGGATTCTCCAGGTAAGAATACTGGAGTGGGTTGCCATATTCTTTTTTCAGGGGATCTTCCCAACCCAGGGATCAAATCCAGGTCTCCCACATTCCAGGCAGACTCTACCATCTGAGCCACCGGTGTGGGCTAAATACTAGTAAAAATTCTTTGTTCACTGAAGCTTTACCTGTCAGAATTTACAAACTCTCACATGAAGATTTTTCAAAGTCTAATCTGGGACTGAGTGACTGAACTGAACTGAATCTGGGAAACAGTTGAATTAGAATCAATCTGTGGGATAATTTTTAAAATGGAGATTTCTGGATTCCTCCCCAAATTTTAAGCAGAAATTCTGAAGAAAGGAAACATGACTCTGCGTAATTCCCACATGATTCTTGATTATTCCAAAGCTTGAGAACCTTAATACTGACTTTTGTTCAAAATTTCATTAAATGTTGTCTATCACAGAACTACTGATGAATAATACTGAAGATCTTTAAAGGATGCAGCCATATACTGTCAATGGGCTGTTGGTTCTGTGCATGTAGAACCCATGGATACAGCAGTCTGACTTTGAAAATCATATGATTGGTAACAGGTTAATGTCCAGAATATATAGGGAACTGGTACAACAGTAGCAATGAAAGTGAATAATCCAATTAAAAATGAGCAAAGGATCTGAATGGATATTTTTCCAGAGAAGATAAATCTATTCCAATAGATATAAGAAAAGATGCTTAACATCACTAATCACTGAAGAACTACAATTCAAAACCACAATGAAATATCACCTCACACTTTTAGGATGACTATTATCAAAAAGTAGGGAGGCCTGGCGTGCTGCAGTTCATGGGGTTGCAAAGAGTGGGACGCGACTGAGCGACTGAACTGAACTGAACTGAATGGCAAAGATGCAGAGAAAAGAGAACCCTTGGACACAGTTGGTAGGTATGTCAGTTGGTACAATCATAATGGAAAATAGTATGAATCTGGAAGTTCTTCAAAAAATTAAAAATAGAATTACCATATCATCTAGCAACTCTACTTCTGGGTCTATATTCAAAAGAAATAAAATCATTATTTTGAAGAGCTATAAACTCACCAGTGTTCATTGCAGCATTATTCCCAGTAGCCAAGACATGGAAATAACCTAAAATGTTGACAGATGAATGGATAAAGAAAATATGGTCTATTATTCAATCCAAGGGAATATTATGCAACCATAAAAAGAAGGAAACCCTGCCATTTGCAAAACAATAGAGGAACTTGGAGAACATTACACTAAGTGAAATAAGCCAGACACAGAAAATCAAATACTTCATGATCTCACCTATATGTGGGTTCTAAGGAAAAAATTGAATTCAAAATAACACAGAGTTGAATAGTGGTTATTAGAGGCTGGGAGTTGGGGGGAAAAGGGATATATTAATCAAAAGGTACAAAGTTTTAGTTACAAGAGTATTAAATTCTGGACACCTAAAGTACAGCATAGTTACTACAGTTAATAATCAGTTCAGTTCAGTTCATTTCAGTCGCTCAGTCGTGTCCGACTCTTTGAGACCCCATGAATCCCAGCATGCCAGGCCTCCCTGTCCATCACCAACTCCCGGAGTTCACTCAGACTCACGTCCATCGAGTCAGTGATGACATTCAGCCATCTCATCCCCTGTCATCCCCTTCTTCTCCTGCCCCCAATCCCTCCCAGCATCAGAGTCTTTTCCAATGAGTCAACTCTTCACATGAGGTGGCCAAAGTACTGGAGTTTCAGCTTTAGCATCATTCCTTCCAAAGAAATCCCAGGGTTGATCAGGGACTCTCGAGAGTCTTCTCCAACACCGCAGTTCAAAAGCATCAATTCTTCGGCGCTTAGCCTTCTTCACAGTCCAGCTCTCACATCCATACATGACCACTGGAAAATGCATACCTAAAATTTGCTAATACAGCAGATGTTAGCACACACAGGGTAACTTTGTGAGCTGACGGAAATGTTAAAAAAAAAAATGACGAGGAACTGCTCCCCAGAAACCCCTGCTGATTCTTGAGTAGTTTCTTGCTGAGATTATAATTAGGGATCAGTAAATTCAAATAGAAAAATCTTAAAAAGAAGAAGTTAATAGAGGAAATCTGTAATAATTTACACATAATTGGTTAATACAAAGGAAGTCAAGAAAGAAGATAATAAAAAATATTGTTGTGAGAAATAGAAGTCAAATGACATCAGTAATCACATAAAATGTAAGTAAATTACTTCAATTAAAATACCAAGAAATTGTCAGAATGCTGTAAAACTACAGAAAGTGTGAAAGGAAAAGGACAGAAAAATATATACCATCTGAATACTAAACCTAAAGTCAAACTTCAGGCAAAAAGCATTACTGGGTATAAAGAGGAATATTTTGCAATAATGAAAGTTTCATTTTCACTGAAATATAGAATATTTCTTTATAATATTTAATAACAGAGCATCAAAAATAAAACTTGTCAGAACTAGAAGGAGAAATAGATCAATTTACAATTAGAGTTAGAAATTTTAACATCTCTCATGGTAAGTGAAAGAAAAAAAACAAAAAAATTAGTAAGAAACAGAAAATTTGAACATGGCTAACTTTTGGAGAAGACTCCTTGGACTACAAGGAGATCAAACCAGTCAATCCTAAAGGATATATCAACCTTGAATATTCACTGGAAGGAATGATGCTAAAGCTAAAGCTCCAATATTTTGGCCACCTGATGCTAGGAGCCGACTCATTAGAAAAGATCCTGATGTTGGGAAAGATTGAAGGCGGGAGGAGAAGGGAACGACAGAGGATGTGATGGTTGGATGGCATCACTGACGTGATGGACATGAGTTTGAGCAAGCTCCGGGAGATGGTGAAGGACAAGGAAGCCTGGCGTGCGCAGTCCCTCCGGTCGAAAGAGTCATATATGACTGAGCGACTGAACAACAAAACTAACATCATATTGGATATTGTGCTTCAAAACCAAAGAACCTATTTTCTTTTCAAATGTGCGTGAAATAGTACTTATTTGTTGAGCTATAAAGCACGGCTTAACAAATTTGAAAGAATTCCAATCATCCAGAGACCATTTTCTGATCATAGTACAATTAAGAGAGAAACTTAAAGGTACCCAGAAAATCAATCCTATGTATACTTCAAAATAATTCATGGGTCAAATATTTTAAAAAATCAGGTTGAAAATTAAAAGTGTTTTAAATTGAATAACAATGTATGGACTGTCTACCTGTCCCTCCTCTGTTGAGTGGTTGTTTTCCTGACTGACTTGCAAAATCTTAAACCCAGGAAAGGACTTGAGCCAGCTGGATCCAGAAAACAGTTTTGCATGAACGTCCCTCTCCTCAGAATTTCAGGAAAGGAACAGAGAGGCCTGGGGGAACTCTGAAGGAGGGACTCGGGGCTATGAAGCCTCATGAAGCAGAGCTCTGAGAACATTTCCACCATAAAAAGCATTCCTCCTCTTTCTTCTTGCTAAGGAAAAACAAATGTGGGATGCTACTAAAGCAGAGAAGAAAGAAAAGTCAGAACCTTAAATACATAATATATTATAAAAGAAGAAAGGTCAAAAATCAATGGTTAACAATCTATCATAAATATTGGCAGAAGAACAGAAAATTGAATCCAAAGAAAGTAGGAGAAGGAAATAATAAAGATAAGGGCAGAAATTAGTGAAATAAAAAATAAACATTGGAAAGAAAATAATCAGCAAAACCAAAATTTGTTTCCTTGAAAAGACTAATAAAATTGATAACCTTAGGAGAAATAATTAAAAGAAAAAGAGAAAGCACAAATAACCAGTATAAACAAAAGGACAGACATTAAAGAGATAATTATAGGTTATTATAAATATTTTTTATGAATAAACTTGTCAACTGAGATAAAATGGATAAATTCCCAGAAAAACACAAGGAGATATAAACATTTAAATAATACTATATCTATTAAAAACAGTAAATTCATAATTTAAATCACCCTATGAAGAAAAATCCAGGTCCAGATGGTTTCACTAATGAATTCTTCCAAACATTTAAGGAAGAAATAACACTAATCTTAGATAAAATTTCTCAGAGACTAGTAACAGAAAGGCTACGTCTCAGCTTTTATTGGGTCAGTAAGATACCTGACAAGGATATTATAAGAAAGAATTCAATCTTCCTCATGAATATACATGATGATATTTTGAACAAAATATATATATAAGCAAGATATACAAAAAAGTACACATCATTATCAAGTCAGGTTTTTTTCCCCAAAAAAACACAGTTGATTTAATATTAAAAAATCATTGTTATTATTTGGTACATTAATAGAAAAGAGAAGGGAAACCAGGTAGTCATGTTAATAGATTTAGAAAATTATTTGATAAAATTTAATATCGGATGGCATCATCGACTCGATGGACATGAGTTTGAGTGAACTCCGGGAGTTGGTGATGGACAGGGAGGCCTGGCGTGCTGTGATTCATGGAGTTGCAAAGAGTCAGACACGACTGAGTGACCAAACTGAACTGAACATCGATACATGACTTAAAATAATCCTGTGTGTGTGTGTGTGTGTGTGTGTGTGTTTGGTTGATCAGTTGTGTCTGACTTTTTACAACCCCATGGACTGTAGCCCACTGGGCTCCTCTGTTCATGGAATTTCCCAGGCAAGAATACTGAAGTGGGTTGCCATTTCCTTCTCCAGGAGATCTTCCTGACCCAGAGATCAAACCCATGTCTCTTGCGCCTCCTGCACTGGCAGGCAGATTCTTTACCACTGCGCCACTAATCATGGCAAAGTATGAACAGAACTTCCTTAATTTGATGAATATTTATAAAGTGTTATAGCAAACTTTATATTTAATGACGAATTACTAAAAACTTTTCAGATTGGAATTTAGGAAGAAATGGTAGAACTCATCTTAGTATATCATCATTTTTTATTGTTGCTATTCAACAGTATGTTGGAGGGCCTAGAATTTGCAATAAGGTAGCAAACACCCTCTTCCAACAACACAAGAGAAAACTCTACACATGGACATCACCAGATGGTCAACACCGAAATCAGATTGATTATATTCTTTGCAGCCAAAAATGGAGAAGCTCTATACAGTCAACAAAAACAAGACCAGGAGCTGACTGTGGCTCAGATCATGAACTCCTTATTACCAAATTCAGACTTAAATTGAAGAAAGTAGGGAAAACCAATCAACCATTCAGGTATGACCTAACTCAAATCCCTTATGATTATACAGTGGAAGTAAGAAATAGATGTAAGGGCCTAGATCTGATAGGCAGAGTGCCTGATGAACTATGGATGGAGGTTAGTGACATTATACAGGAGACAGGGATCAAGACCATCCCCATGGAAAAGAAATGCAAAAAAGCAAAATGGCTTTCTGGGGAGGCCTTACAAATAGCTGTGAAAAGAAGAGAGGCGAAAAGCCAAGGAGAAAAGGAAAGATATAAGCATCTGAATGCAGAGTTCCAAAGAATAGCAAGAAGAGATAAGAAAGCCTTCTTCAGCGATCAATGCAAAGAAATAGAGGAAAACAACAGAATGGGAAAGACTAGAAATCTCTTCAAGAAAATTAGAGATACCAGGGGAATTTTCATGCAAAGATGGGCTCGATAAAGGACAGAAATGGTCAGGACCAAACAGAAGCAGAAGATATTAAGAAGAGGTAGCAAGAATACACAGAAGAACTGTACAAAAAAGATCTTCACGGCCCAGATAATCACGATGGTGTGATCACTCACCTAGAGCCAGACATTCTGGAATGTGAAGTCAAATGGGCCTTAGAAGGCATCACTATGAGTAAAGCTAGTGGAGGTAATGACATTCCAGTTGAGCTGTTTCAAATCCTGAAAGATGATGCTGTGAAAGTGCTGCACTCAATATGCCAGCAAATTTGGAAAACTCAGCAGTGGGCACAGGACTGGAAAAGGTCAGTTTTCATTCCAGTTCCAAAGAAACGCAATGGCAAAGAATGCTCAAACTACCGCACAATTGTACTCATCTCACATGCTAGCAAAGTAATGCTCAAAATTCTCCAAGCCAGGCTTCAGCAATACTTCAACCATGAACTTCCAGATATTCAAGCTGGTTTTGGAAAAGGCAGAAGAACCAGAGATCAAATTGCCAACATCTGCTGGATCATCAAAAAAGCAAGAGTTCCAGAAAAACATCTATTTCTGCTTTATTGACTATGCCAAACCTTTTGACTGTGTGGATCACTGTGGAAAATTCTGAAAGAGATGGGAATACCAGACCACCTGACCTGACTCTTGAGAAATCTGTATGCAGGTCAGGAAGCAACAGTTAGAACTGGACATGGAACAACAGACTGGTTCCAAATAGGAAAAGGAGTACGTCAAGGCTGTATATTGTCATCCTGCTTATTTAACTTCTATGCAGAGTACATCATGAGAAACACTGGACTGAAAGAAACACAAGCTGGAATCAAGATTGCCGGGAGAAAATCAATAACCTCAGATATGCAGATGACACCACCCTTATGGCAGAAAGTGAAGAGGAACTAAAAAGCCTCTTGATGAAAGTGAAAGTGGAGAGTGAAGAAGTTGGCTTAAAGCTCAACATTCAGAAAACGAAGATCATGGCATCCAGTCTGATCACTTCATGGGAAATAAATGGGGAAACAGTGGAAACAGTGTCAAGACTTTATTTTGGGGGGCTCCAAAATCACTGCAGATGGTGATTGCAGCCATGAAATTAAAAGACGCTTACTCTTTGGAAGAGAAGTTATGACCAACCTAGATAGTATATTCAAAAGCAGAGACATTACTTTGCCGACTAAGGTCCGTCCAGTCAAGGCTATGGTTTTTCCTGTGGTCATGTATGGATGTGAGAGTTGGACTGTGAAGAAGGCTGAGCGCCGAAGAATTGATGCTTTTGAATTGTGGTGTTGGAGTAGACTCTTGAGAGTCCCTTGGACTTCAAGGAGATCCAACCAGTCCATTCTGAAGGAGATCAGCCCTGGGATTTCTTTGGAAGGAATGATGCTAAAACTGAAACTCCAGTACTTTGGCCACCTCATGTGAAGAGTTGACTCATTGGAAAAGTTCTGATGCTGAGAGGGATTGGGGTAGGAGGAGAAGGGGACGACCGAGGATGAGATGGCTGGATGGCATCACTGACTCGATGGACGTGAGTCTGAGTGAACTCCAGGAGATGGTGATGGACAGGGTGGCCTGGCGTGCTGCGATTCATGGGGTTTCAAAGAGTCGGACATGACTGAGCGACTGAACTGAACTGAAGACAAAGGAATAAAATGAATAATAGCTGAAATGTAGAAATTACCATTATTTATGTACCACATGATTGTGTATGTAGAAAATCCAAAAATAATCTACAAATAATACAATAGAATTAGTAAAGAATTTTAGCAAAGCTATAAAATATTATTAAGATAAATTAAGAAAGATCTAAAGAAGGAGAAAAATATACCATGGTTTGCTCCCCACATTGATCTATAAATTTAATAGTTTTAATGTAGTTTTATTGGAAACTATCAAGTTGATTTTAAAATTTATACAGAAATGAAAAAGTTTCCCAGTAACAAAGGCAATCTTGAGGAGGAAGAACAAGTTTGGACCTCATATACTACTAACTATTAAGAGCTGTATAGCTATAGCTATTAAAACAGCATGGTATTATTGGCATAAGTATAGACAACCAATGGAGCAAAATGAAGTCTGTGTAGACAACCAAACACATATTAACACTTATGACACAGGGAGCATAGTATGAGGGTAGTCTTTTCAACAAAATGTTCTGGTCATGTGTAAAATTGCTGTTGATTCCTGTCTCACACCACACTAAAAAATGGAATGCTTATCTCAATAGGAGAGAAAACAAAAACAAAAACATTTCTGGAAGATAATACAGAGAATATCTTCATGATGTTGTGTTAACAAAAATCTTTGAAATAGGATATAAAATTACTAAACATAATAGAATTGGTTGATAAGCTGAAATATATTAAAATTAAGAATTCACATTCCTCAAAGGACAACATTCAGTGACTTAAAATGCAAATCACACGGTGGGAGTTATTTTAAACATATATAACCAACAAAAGACCCATATCCACTGTTTCAAATCAATTTTTTAAAGAGACAGATAAGCAAACTTAAAAATAGGCAAAAGAATGAAACATGTCACATCTCTTAAGGATCACTAAGTACTTTAAAATGTACTTAAGGTCATCTGGAGAAGGCAACTTAAAATCACAGTCTGAAACTAATACAGATTACCAGACAATCTATTACAAACATACTAGAAAGACAATTTCAAATGTTGATGAAGTGGGCCCCGCTGGAATTCAGATATTGTGGCTAGGAGTGTAGACTGACAACCACTTGGAAAAGCTAACTTTTGTGTTCTTACTCAGCAATTCCACTGCTAGGTATGTACCCAAGATAAATGCTTACATCTGTTCATAAAAATGTCTGCAGAAGTTGTGATGCATATGAAGTACACAGCATTGCCAGTGGAAAATTTTGTCCAAAATATTTAACCCAAATCTATTTAAGCTTTTTAACCTAAAATCCAGTTTATAGTGAATTCAGGGTAAAGAGCAACCATGATAACTACAATACAACACTCAGAGAAACCCAGAATTTTTGATGCTGTACAAAATGACCTAAACACTTTAAAAAGTCACTATCAAGGAGGGAAAAATAAAACAAAACAAAGGTGAGTTCCCCAATAAAGCCCTTAATACAATACATGAATCAGTACTGGAGGTTTGTTAAGAAAAAAAAATCTATACAAGGCAATCTTGTGACAGCTGTGAAAATTTGAAGGTTAGATACCAGATGTTATTATACAGTTATTATTTGTAGTTGTGTGAAAAAATATAGAAGCATGTTCTTATCCTCAAAAAGTACATCTGTGAATTTAAGGGAACATAAGGGGTCTGCAGCTTATTTTCAAATATTTTCCAAACATAAGTATAGATAGATGATAAGTAGATGAATGTAGATGTAAGTCTATATATATTATGAGGAATAAGTCATACATGGCAACAGGTACACATTGTTTAATTTAGTCAGCAGATATTCTGGTGTTTATAATACCACTCTTTCAACTTGTCCGTATATTTAAAATTTCAATAAGAAGTTCTGTAATACATTTTTTCAAAAGAGCTTTGCACCTAGACTTCTTTAGAAGGGCAGTAAAGTTCTGCTCTACTTTAAGAAAATGGAAATTACGAATCCTAAAATATATGTTATGGGTGTAATTCGTGCTAGAGGTAGTATTAAAACTCCAGTTCCAGGGATCAAACCCGCATCTCTTACGTCTCATGCGTTGGCAGGTGGGCTCTTCACCACTAGCGCTACCTGGGAAGCCTTCTAATCAGAGGATTTAAAGTCAGAGAAAATACCTTGGCTCTACATCAGAAGTCTAGTTCATGAATGTACCTTCATATGTTACAGGTTAAAATAAAATGTTTGATGTGTGTATCCATCACCTTTTAATGATTCCCAGCTTTGGCCATATGTTTCCAGTGAGCCAACTAATGACTAGGACCAATTAACGCCAGATAGGAGGGCATCTTCTGTGTTCTTTGTTATGGAAACAATGGAGCACCCAGCGAAGGGCTGGTTCAATGATCGTGATTGGAATAAGCATCTGTTGGTGCTGTTGGGCCTTCCATGAGAAAACAGGAAAAGTGAAGGGTGTTTTAGGCGGCCATGTGCAACACAGAACCTCAACAGCTGGACTCCTCACTGTCCTGTAGCATGTGGTTCCCACCTAGAATGCCAGGACAGTTTTCTCTCAACCTATTTCCCTTTGAAAGCCCAACAGTGGATGGTTATTCCAACCAGAGGAATATGGCATTAAGTTCTGGACACGCATGACCTTGGAAAGGTCACTTCACCAACATGAGTCCATTTTTTTCACATGAAAGGTGAGACTCAGACTCCTTAGAGTTTTTGTAAGGGTTAAATGTACTGACATCTCTGTAGCAACTCTATAATGCAGATGTACCACGAATGCATTGTTGGTAGCATTCCATGCAGGGACATACAGTTACATACAGTTACATACAGCGTTACATACAGTTACATGCTGTAACTGTAGCTGAGACATGGCAGATGCAAGTTCTGCTTTCTAAGAAACTTTTCAAAGAATGACCAAGCCCTTAGGTACCAGTGTCACTAATTGCAATTGTTCAAAATGCAGATTCCTGAGCCAAGCCCTGTACTGATGGATCAGAAGCACTGGGAATGGGGGGAGGGGCCCGGAAAGGTGCATTTAACAGGTTTGAAAGCTACTGAGTGCTCATAACATGTCTCCCATTGACTGCTGTGTCCGCTATACCTGGCAGAACGCCTGGCGCACATAGGTGTCTGATAAGTACTGATGATTAAATGGGCAGATAGGCAAATCAAGAGCAAACTGCTCCATGACTCTTACAAAGAGGGTGGAAAGTTTGGACTTATTTCGCCCTTCCTTACATGCCTTTTGGGCTGCAAGTTGCCCATTCTCTTTTTCCCTTTTTACCACTTTTTACCATTATAACTTGATTTTGCTGCAGGGACTTGCTTAGGCTAGAAAAAGGAGGGACTCTGTACCTCTCACCATGCGAGAAGTCTGGTCTGGAGAGCAAGCTTTATGTTTAGCAGTGGTCCTCACTCCTGGCTGCACTTTAGAATGACCTGAGGCTTGGCCCCCATTCTAGACAAATTAAATCAAAATCACTGGAATTAAGGTCCAGATATTGGTATTTTTCAAGAGCTCCCCAAGTGATTCTGTTATGCAGTGAAGTTGAGAACCATTGGCAAACTGTAATATGGATAGTGCTAAAAATCTCAGTGTTGAGTGCAAAAGGTGGAAAGCGATTTATAACACAATACCACTTAAGGATACTAAAATTTAATATTCACATTAATCAAAGCTACATGTTTTTCAAAGATACATATAAATATAAGGACATATAAGAAATTCCAGGAAAGAGGAGAGAGGAAGGGAGTGAGAGCAAGGTTATGGAATAAATGGTAAAATATAAAACAAGAGAGAGCCTTACGTGGGGCTTAAAGCCATGGGCTAAGGAATATCCAAAGACCAAATCACAACAGTTAACATGGGCAGAGCACTTAAGTGTATCAGATACAGTGAAGTTGTTCTAATGCCTCATATCTGTCCATCTTTCTAACAATTATGAAGTAGGTATTATTACTTGAGTCATTTTATAGATGAAAAAATGAGGCTTAGAGTTTAAGACTATTAAATAAGGTCTTAAAATTAGTAAGCAGCAGAGTTGGCTATCTGGAGGAGGGCATGGCAACGTACTCTAGTATACTTGCCTGGAGAATCCCATGGAGAGAGGAGCCTTGTGGGCAACAATCCACAGGGTCGCAAAGAGTCAGCCATGACTGAAGCAACTTAGCCTGCACACACACACACACAGAGTTGGGTATAAGCCCAGTAGGCCTGACCAGAGTCGAGTGAGTCTTTATACCACTCACAGCTTCCTTTGGGTCTCCTTGTGCATCGGCTGAAAAGGAAACTTCCTTTTCCCCCACCCTCAATTCATACCCCTCCAGTCCCCTCCTCATGCCTTTGTCAAGGATGGCAGAGAATAACCATACAATGCTCTGTGCCACAGCAGAGGAAAGAAGTGAAGGGAAGAAGTGAAGTCGCTCAGTCGTGTCCAACTCTTTGCGACCCCATGAACTGTAGCCTTCCAGGCTCCTCCGTCCATGGGATTCTCCAGGCAAGAATACTGGAGTGGGTTGCCATTTCCTTCTCCAGGAGACCTTCCTGACCCAGGGATTGAACCCAGGTCTCCTGCATTGTAGGCAGATGCTTTACCATCTGAGCCACCAGGGAAGTCCATACAATCTTCCTGACTGGAAATACCCAGAAAGAAGCCTCATATGATGGAATAGAGGGAAAAGATGGTGGAGGCTAAGATGGAGAAGAGGAGAGGTCAGAGCTCATTTAACATATTTAATTTACTTTAAAATATTTAATAACAGAGATATTGTTTTTTCCCTTATGCAGACCCATCGTGTGAAATACTTTTGTGTAACTTCATATCCACTACTCACAATACCTTCTCTGAGGACAAGCTCTTCCCATCAATCTCAGCATCCTTAGAAATTAATAATAACATAAATTTATCAAGGCAGATGAAAATATTAGTTCTCATTCTCTAATGAGAAAACTGAGGCCCAGAAGCACAACTTGAACAAGATGCCCCAGCTAGTAAGTAATGCGGCAGGACGGGAAGTCCACGCTCTGCTCGTCTGGTTTGGCCACCCACTGGAGGTGTGTTTACTCTCCCATCCAACTGAACACCCGTGTTTACAGGCAGTGTTCTCTACCCCAGAATCCAGTCCCTACCAGTCTCTAGGTGCTCTATCTGTGCGATGCACTCATAGGGGTAAAGTACAGAAGGCTGGCCTTTGTTTTAGCTGCCTATGCAGCTGCCTGATGGGAAAAATCAAGCAGCCCTGAAAACTCCTCTTGTTCCACTCACTTTAAAAGGACCTCTTCTGCTGCCCTGCCACAGCAGCCAGTCATCCCATTGGTTTGTGGAATTAAAGACTTTGTACAAATTTAAGTCTCTAACCTGAGAGGGTGTGCAAGAAATAAGTGAGCTTCCTCCAACCTTACTGTGCCTAAAATTCAACTTGAAAACTTATTGAAAATGCAGACTCTTGGGTCCCAGTAGCAAAGGTTCTGATTCAGCAGGTGCAGATTGGGCCTGGAAATCTGGAATGTTAACAGACACTTCTGGTGATTCTGTGATGGAGTTCTCTGAACGTCACTTTGAGAAGCACTGTGTTAACACACGTGCTAAGTCGATTCAGTCATGTCTGACTCTTTGCAACCCCATGTACTGTAGCCCAACCAGGCTCCTCTGTCCATGGGATTCTCCTGGCTATGCCCTTCTCCAGAGCATCTTTCCGACCCAGGGATCGAACTTACCTCTCTTAATTCTCCTGCACTGGTAGGTGGGTTCTTTACCAATAGCGCCACCTGGGAAGCCCTGATGTTAAGATGACCTCTCTGGTTTTAATTAGTTCATCAGATTCTTGGCTGGAGGATAGGCAATGCTGGCCAGGTCTCTAAGGAGGCAGAGGACAGATACCCAGCTGATTCCCCCTAGTTTCTGTGCCATTCAGAGTTTTGTTCTCAGCTCATGGTGGAGAGGGAACATTCAAGGCCCTAAACCAGAACTTGAATTCAGCCCTAAGCTTTGAGATCGACCGGTTTTGCCCAGACATGCATTTGGGGAACGACTTATGCTGTGTCAGGATCTCACACAGTAGTTCTCGGCTTCATAGGCGCACCCAAGAAGTAAAGATGGAAAGAGAAAATTGATAGTTTGAATTGTGATGACGCTGCTCAGACAAACGCTTAGAGCCTTCCAGTCTTGAATGGTATTACAACAGAGCGCCACTTGAGGGCGCTCTAGAGAGTCACCAGGAGCCGGTTTCAGAGCGAAGGAAGAGGTGCTAATGAGTAGATTCTGCCTTTTAATGGGATTGAGCCTCCTTGGCCTAGAAAGATCCACAGAGTTTTCACTGGTGTGTGCGTGCACATTCATGCTCAGCGCGCTTGTGCTGCACGCACGGAGGGGTGGGGAGTAAAGAGGAATAGAAACTGATAAGGAACCATAAGGAGAGAAAATTAAAATAATGAGCCTTCAGAGGTCACCATCTTTGTGATTTGAGAGACAGTTTTCTGCACTGTCATTAATATGCCCCCATCCCTGCCCTTCAAGGGAAAAAATACCAGTCCCCCCAGAGAGTCCCTGAGGAGGAGGAGCGCATGGGAAAACGCGCCAGAAGAAAAGGCAGACGCGGAGGCTCGCCAGTGCAGACGCATCTCTGGGGGTCAGCTTTTTCGGGGATGGGGCAGGCTCCTACCCACACCAGCCTCACCGGGCTCTCTCAACAGCCGCCCCCGCGAGGCTCACGCCCCAGAAAGTGCGGCTCCAGTCACACGTTAGTCACAAAAATAACAGCGATCAAAGGAAGCAAAAGGCATGAAACGGCTTCGTTTTCCCCATTTAATTTTGGGACTGCAGGACCCATTTAGATCTGGAAGAAGTCTGGTTTTAACCTGTTATGAAATAGCTGAATAAAAAACTGGATATTATTTTATTCCCCACTTTTCCAGTGTTTTCTCCCCTTCCTGCCTTCAGTGTAAGCTTTTCATAAGCTCCTGGGTCCTTGTTATTCCCTCCCCATAGGCCTATGATAAGAAACATAAAGGAAAAACAATATTTGTCCCCTTTTCAACTGGGAAAGCCTGGCCAAGAGGCTGAGGGCCCAATCAGAGCCTACAGCTCAGGCTCCTTGGAGTGTCCTGGCCACCTGCTAAAGGAATGACAGCGTGTGAGTGATACGGGGACCTCCCCCTCTCAGGGCAGTGCAGTGGTCTCATTGGGAACATCTTTGGTTATCTGAAAAGAGGGGCCTGTGCCTGTTGGATCAGGGGACAGGGTTCCAGAGGTGCTCATGATTACAAGTTGTTTTACTGGGCAGTAGAAGATGCAGATCAAAGCCATGTTCCAGGTGCACGGAATGACTTGCCCCTCATCCCCACTCCCTGGGACACACACGTGCACACATACATGTGCTGGCACAGGGACCTTCCTGCCCCAGGGCCAGGCCTTGAGCTTTGAAAGGCCAGCTGAAAGAAACAGACCAGGTGATCTGCTGTCCTCCTGGAGACTGGCTGGTTTCTATACTTAGGAGATACAGGATATAATGACGTTGTTGCTTTGTGAGGGTAAAGGCCATCAGGTTAGTTGGGGAGCAACATGAGACAATTCTTTTTGGGATCACTCATGGCACATGAAGTGTTTGGTTGGGACCACATAGTGGGTAGAATCCTCTAAAGCTTGGATCAGCAGCTGGGGGGCTGGAAGTCTGGGGTACAGTTTGGAGACCAGTCCTGCAACTGACTTACCTGGGGGTAGCGGTGGTTTGGGAGGGTTTTTGCTCTTTCTATCTACTGGGCAGTTTCCTTTCTGGATCTTTTGACCTCCAAGGTTCTGAGAGTCCCACATCTGTGGGCATCATTTTTAGGGGACCTCTGTTCTTTCTATGGACATTTTTGGGGAATTTGTTTGGAATTTTACTTATTTTCTACAAGGTTTAACTTTAGTGCAAGGTGAGTCTTTTTCCTACCTCCCAGAAATTAACCCATAATGTATCATATAGGCAGGAAGTATACGGAACAGATAAGTATGAAAGGTTTTGACTACTTTTTCTTTGGACCTTTTTAATTCTCCGTATTAAAGTCCAGCTCTGGCTTCATTCTTCACATCCCTATTACAGGTTCCATAGGACAAGGTTCTCTGTGCAAGGTTTAATTTGGGTTCTCTTCGTTTAAAATTTGAGTGCACTTTTCCTTATGCAATGGATTCGCCTTTTCAAACAGTGTAATGTGGCTAAGCTGAAAAGCAAAAAGGACATATATGAATACAAAGCAAAATTACGTGGTTGTCTTCTCTTAGCCAAAAGTGGCAGGTTTCTTTACAAATTATATGTGTAACAGATGCCATATAAAAGCAACTTCAAGGCTGATTTCACATTAAATCACATTGAAATGTACATACTCCAGACTGATATGTACGTACTTCCAGACTGAAGCCACACATAGAGTAATTTATGCCTCATATTTTATGTGCTATACTTGGCAATGTAAATAATCGCATCTGAAGGCCCATCATTAGCACTGGCTAAGAAGAACATAGACTATGTACGTGCAGGCAAGGAGGGGTGGAAAGAATTTTAACCTTTGGATTCCTGGTTTATTGACTATTTAGGATCCTAATCATGAAGCTGGATACACAAAGTTTTTTTTTTTGGTCTGGGTTACATTTAATATTTATGCATTTTTCCAAAAAAGAGCCAAAGAGTAAAAGAAAGGCTTAACTTTTCTAATATCCAGATTCACTCCTGGTTTAATAAAATGATGCTTTAACTGGGCATTAAAAATCAATGGGAAAAAAAAAATCAATGGGAACTTGTTTAAAAATGTTGATTCTCAGACCACCCATCAGAGTGTTTGATTCTGTAAGCTGAGTTGGATCCAAAAATCTGTATTTTAGCAGGCGCACCATAGTGATTCAAATGCCTTTAGGCCAGGGAGATTGTGCTTCATGACAGTGATATCATATATATTCATTTTTTCCCAGTTAGAATGGTTCAGTTTTTATTTTGACTATTTTATATACTCAAAGGCTTAGGTGTATTATTACTATTATAGTTGAATTTATTTGATAACCTTGTATAGATTGTAAGACACACCAGATGGAGGGCACACCTTAACATCTTTCTAATTTCAGAACTTAGTGCACTGCCTGCCACGCAGGAGATTGTCAAAATATATTCACGTATCTCAAGGAATCAAAGGTTGGGCTGTGATTTAAAATCTTGGAACTTGGGCACACAACCTCGAACTCTGAAGACAAAATGTCAACATCATCTGATCTCCAAAGAGGCCAGTTTTTGCACTAATTCATGTCCTCAGCCAGAGATTTTTAAATGATCATTTAAGTAGTATCTGTAACAAGCTCACTTATCTTGTTCCCAGCTTAAAGGAAAAGGAGGAGAATTAGAGGAGGTACTTAAACAGCTTTTTCCTTCACTTGTCATCACCCAGGGAACATGTTCTCCTGCCAGGACTCCTTTCTTCACCTCTGTTCCTGTCTGAAACCTGTTCATCCTCCAGGGCTCAGCTCAGGCTCAGTGGAAGCCTGCCCTAGCCATTCCCACCTTCTCTTTCCATCTTCCACATCTCATCTTCTTTGCATCTTGCAGCTCTTTCAAACCAGTCCTCACACAGGCCAAGCAAACCTTTACTGCCTTTTGGCTACTCTCTCCCCACCCCCACCCCCCACCTCTACCTTAGAGATACTGCTTGGAGTTAGAATTCAAATTCCCTCCCTGCCTTTTCTTCCCACAGTCCTGAGATTTGCAGTAAAAAATGTAAATGGTTTCCAAGTTCACAGCATGGTGTTGAAAATCTTGAATTTGTACTGCCCAGTTAGCAAGTCAAACATATCCTGCCTGAGATTCTTGTCTTTTCATATATATGTATATGTATATGTATATATATATATATATACATGTAACCCATCACAAATCCTGTTACTTTTAACTCCTTAAATCTCACAAAACCATCCACCTTTCTCCATCTCCACTACCACTTATCTAGTTTGTCCAAATTACCATCTTTTCTCACTTAGGCTTTTGTCCTAATTTCCTGCTTGGTGTTCTCACATCCCATCTGTTCTCCATCCTGTGACTAGAATGATCTCAAAACGCGAAGTGATCTTATCTCTCCTGAGCTTAAAGTATATGCTGTATAATTTCCTGTTGCTTTTAAAATAGATGAAGCTTCTCAGCGTGAACCACAGGGTCCCTGTGTGGGATGACCCTGCCCACTTCTCCAGTCTCATCCTCCAATAAGCTCACCCACTTCTTTCTGCTTCAGCTGTCATAGCCTTCTTTCAGTGGGTTGTATTTTCCAGACTCTCTTCTGCCACAGGGTCTTTGCACACACTACTTCATCTGCTTGATTTTCCCTCACTTCTTCATTCAAGTAACGGCTATTTGCAGCACATAACTCAGCTCAAAGGCTTGCCTGATTTCCCTAGCTAGATCAAGCCTCATTCCCCAAATACCCCTGCATCTTGATGAATATCAGTTTCTTCATGAGGACAGAGGAAATATCTGGTTTTGCTCACCATCGTGTCCCAAGAATTTAGTCCAGCACTTGTCAAATGACAAGCGCTCGATAAATATTTGTTGAATAATAAATGTTGGATAGATTTATTCAACAACACTGAATGTGTCATTTACTGGGCATGTGACTGTATGTTAGATATTGTCCTTTATAGTTAGAATCCCACCATCTAGTGGAGAAGACACACTTGAAAGCTCTTAATGTCAAGACTGTAACACGAAGATGACCATAGATCTTGGGATCCGAAGGAGAGAGCAAATAAATCTGCCCAGAGGAATTTATAGAGACTTCACAGAGAATGAAATGTTTAAACTGTGTCTTGAAAGACAAATTGGAGTTTTCCGAATGTAGAAACATCCCAAACAAAAAGAAAGTATATGCAAATGCCTGATGGTGTGCAGTAGCTGGGTGACAGACAGACAGAGTTCTGGAGCGGTGGGTAGGGAGGGAGAATGGACGTAATGATGAATGGGGGGCAGGTTGAGGTGAAAGGTCTCACTAAGAGCATTAGACCATAAGAAAGAGAGTCAATGGAAGTATAGGTAAAATGAATTTAAGGTTGCTTGAAGTTCTGTCAGCCTGGAGTGAGAAATCATGGGAGGGTCAGAGAGAGGAGTTAGGGAAAACAATGAAGAAACAACTTCAGTAGCTCAAATGAGAAAAAAAACAAATCAACACAAGGAAGTGATACCAGAGACAGGGGGCATTAACTTTGAGAACTGTTTCTGAAGGGGGAAACAACAAGACTCGATGATTGGACGTAGCACTTGAAAAGGAGAAGCTGAAGACTGTTTAAGTTCAGTAAACTTAGTGAGATGGCTGAATTGTTAATCTTCAGAGAAAATATTCCAGGGAGAACAGGTGTGTGTATAAGGAAAGAGATGATCAGTCTGAACCAGGCTAAGTTTTTGGTGTCTGTGGCTCATCCAGATGGAAAGGGTCAAGAGAAGGCTGACCAATCAAAGGACTGAATGCAAGTGGGTTCCTAGAACTACCTGTGACTACCTGTTTCTCCGACTATGGGGTGACCTATAAAAAAATACATCAGTCCTGTGTGTCTTTAAAAAGACAATACGTAGCATCTGTTGCCATGCTTGGAACCAGGTATATCATCACTAGAGCAATGCACCACTCAAACAGTAGCTTAACTGAGGGGAAAGTCATCATATGTTGTCTGAATAATTGAAAAGGAACCTCTAGTACTTAAACAGGACTTTAGTTTGGAGTTTGCTATCAACAGATGGATGCTGGCTTGGCAAGTGAGTAGAATGGAACCCTTTTAAGATTTAATATTACCAGGTGGGGCACAGAAGACCTACAAAGGATCATTACATTTGCATTTAGATTCAAACTCTCTTGACGAGAGGTGATAATACAAACTTTGGTTCTTGTTCAGTTAAAACACATGGACTCTGGAGCCAGAGAGCGCCAGGTTCAGATCTTGTCTCTGCCACTTGTGGACCACACGATGAGCTTTATCTTCTGCGTCTCAGTTTCATTTTCTGAGATGATAATGATAACTATTTTAGGGATTTTTGCAACACTTAAGTAACTTGACATATGTGAGCCCCTCAGGGAATGCCTGGCATTTAGGAAATGCCTAATAAACTTTCTCTTTATTACTGGATCTTGAAGTTTGTAGATTGCAAACTGAGGTATTTTGCTTGTTAATCAGTATCTTCAAAAACAGATTTAAATGCCTTTAGAGGAGCAGGTATCATCCAGTTTCTCAGGCTCCACTAATCCCTTTAGCTTTAATACTCATTCTGGTTACACATTTTTGTTAATCTCCCAGCCCCTGTGTGTTTGGGAGTCTATACACACTGGTACATTCCAGTCTAAGACACTACTTCAGATCATGCCTAATGATGAGAGGGAAAACCATTTTTGTCTTCTCTGTAAGTAAGAGTTGTTGTTGTTCAGTAGCTAAGTCGTGTCTGACTCTGCGACCCTATGGACTGTAACCCTCCAGGCTCCTCTGTCCATGGGATTTTCCAGGCAAGAATACTGGAGTGGGTTGACATTTCCTCCTCCAGGGGATCTTCCCAACCCAGGGATCGAACCCTCGTCTCCTGCATTGACAGGCAGATTCTTTACTGCTGAGTCACCTGGGAAGCCCATAAATAAGAGTAATTTGTCCTATATGAGGGCAGAATAAGCAATTAGCTGATGTGATGAGAAAAAGCTAAGGAAATCTCATTGGTTCTGAGATGTCACCATTGAAGCATAATTTCCTTGGATGAAGTACCATGGAATTGGAATTTTCAGAGATGCGGAAGCTAGTAAGGTCAGCTTCAGATACAAGCAGCTTGTTGATGTCTAGAGATTAAGTCCCTGTGGATTTCTGAGCTAGATTTAAAAATTACATCTGTGTTTGAGTTTGGTAGAGATGAGTCTTGAATTTCAGTTTAAGTGTGGGTCTCAAATGGGCTTTGGGGGGTGCAGGGCTTTCCATTGTGAGTCAGGCTGTGTACATAATGCGTTCAGGATCCCATTTCTTCTTAGGCTACCTTGTGTTTGTCATGATTGGCACTGGGAAACGTGAGACGTGAAGTCACCGTGCAGTGACAGTTGCAGAAGTGACAGTGAAGGTGTTCATTCCTGGCTGCTTCCGACCCCCATCGTTCGCATGTAACCCAAGCTGGTTTATTTCCAGGAAACAGGAGATAGGGCAAAAATAAATTCATGAATGAAGCTAATTGCTTTCAGTGGCAAAGCTCACACCAAGCTGTTTTTAACATAAGTTCGGTGACTCAGGTCACACAACTGAATTCAGCAGCATAAGCACAGGGACTTCTCTGAAAGCCACTCACAGCTGTTACGATTCATTCCGGCCCCTCCCAGAAAAATCCAAACAGAGAACATATTCCCTGATAGATACTGCCTTGACTTGTATGGTTTAGGTGTTCATCCCTGGGGGAAAATCTTGATTTCGTTCAGTGACAAAGCTGTCACACAAGCTGTTTCAGTTAAACTTCCCTTGTTAAGGGACTATTTGCTGCCCAAGGCTTCTGAACTTATAAATCTATAGGGCCCATTAAAAATCTGACTGTTGCTTTGCCTTGTCTTGTTTTGATTTTTTAGTGTATGCAGATAACCTGAGCAAAACTGGGAAGAAGAGGAAGTGTGCTTTCACCTCTCTTTCCCTTTGTACCTAGTTTTACTCTTTTAGGGATTCCCTAGTGGCGCAGGTGGTAAAGAATCTGGCTGCCACTGCAGGAGATCTAGGTTTGATTCCCCCCCACCTCCCCCCAGAGAAGGGAATGGCAACCCACTCCAGTATTCTTGCCTGGAGAATCCCATGAACAGAGGAGCCTGGCGGGCTGCAGTCCATGGGTCACAAAGAGTTGGACACAACTGAAAAACTATCATATTCACTTTCATCACTTTACTCTTTTAATGAACCAACATCTAATAGACCAGATCCTTGGCTACTAATGGCAGAGCAACTAACTGCCTGAGCTGGATAACTTTACAAAAGTTACTTCTTCTGAGGTCATATCTGTGCCACTGATAAAATGCAGAGTTGTTCCTGTTGCTCTAGTACCAATTAATATATCATTAATCTCTCTGCTGAGCCCCTTGCCATAGAATATGGTTCGCTAATTTATGGACTCTGATGTGACATTTGTCCTTCCTGTGCTCAAGGCAGGCATTACTAATAAGTCACACTCCTCTTCCTGACTGAGCCCAAGCTCAGCCTCACAACTCCTTTCAATACATCACCTAAGCAGCCAACGGAATGGAATTGTGCTCAAGTAGAACACCATATGCCATCCTACTCTGTAATCTCTCTCCTTTTAAAGTCTAACTCTTTGTATTTAAGTAGCCATTCTGTCCCTCTGATTTTAAGATGGAAAGATGGGACCTGCTGATAGACAACACGTCTTTCAGCTTGGGAAGTCTGTGTGCTGTGTCATTCTAAAGCTGACTTTATATATTCTTATTGGAATGAAGGTATTAATAGTAAAGCTGACACATGATGGTATGCTTTCTACATTTATCACACTCTTTGTCAGCTCTTCAAAGTCTAAGAATTTCTCTGTGCATTGTTCAAGTCCCAGTGGACCACACTGAATTTGAAGCATCCAGATTTGGTTACCCAGAGTGGTAAAATTTCAGACACATTTGTCTGAATAAGGCCTATTTATATCTGATGTTGTTATAGGTACCTGATAAGATAATCAGAAAAATTATACTGGGGAAAGGATTTGGAAGGACACAGAATAGGGAGCATAACATATTGTAAGAATAAATAGACCCTTAAGTTTGGAATGTAAGCAAAGTAGCAATTATACAGAATATTTTCAAGACTATAGTAAGATCCAAGTAAGATGACAAGAGAGAAAAAAATGAAAAATTTAATGAATCTCAGAAGTTTATTCTTGTCAAAATGAGCTTTTAGACATGGACTATTAGGGTGACAACATAATTTATTGTCCAAACCAGGATGTGCTTGAGAATGAAAAGCCCACTATAAATAACTGCAATAGGACAACAGGTGTAAGCTGGGACATATGTTCATTTCTAATTGTCATGCTGGAGAAGATTCTTGAGAGTCCCTTGGACTGTAAGATCAAACCAGTCAATCCTAAAGGAAATTAACCCACAATATTCACTGGAAGGGCTAATGCTGAACCTAAAGCTCCAATAATTTGGCCACCTGATACAAAGAACTGACTTGTTGGAAAAGACCTTGATGCTGGGAAATATTAAAGGGAAAAAAAGTCGGCAGCAGAGGATGAGATGGTTAAAATAGAATCACTGACTCAATGGACATGAATTTGAGCAAACCATGGGAGATGGTGAAGGACAGGGAAGCCTGGCATGCGGTAGGTAGTCCATGGGGTTGCAAAGAGTCAGACAATGACTTATCGACTGAACAACATGTTCACTGCAGCCATAGTCCAACCATTGCAGAAACTTCTGGGCTTGTGTCAGTCAGAAGGGAGTAAATGAGTAAAATACATTTGATAGAGAAACAGTGTCTCTGAGTGCGGCCTTCCTTTCCATTGAGGGGCATCAGAAATGGGGACTAAGGTCAGGTAAAGACATGGGGGAAAGCATTAAAATATATGGTTTCCTACCAATATGTCATTCATCATATATTTTTGTTTCAAATTGGAGAAGGCAATGGCAACCCACTCCAGTGCTCTTGCCTGGAAAATCCCATGGGCGGAGGAGCCTGGTAGGCTGCAGTCCATGGGGTCGCTAAGAGTCAGACACGACTGAGCTTCTTCACTTTCACTTTTCACTTTCATGCATTGGAGAGGGAAATGGCAACCCACTCCAGTGTTCTTGCCTGGAGAATCCCAGGGATGAGGGAGCCTGGTGGGCTGCATCCATGGGGTCGCACAGAGTTGGACACGACTGAAGTGACTTAGCAGCAGCAGCAGCATGGATAAATTGGAAGAAAAGATTCATTTAAAAGTAAATATTTGTATTCCTCAAGAATTGCATCCTTTAAGATGCAATTCCTCTTTGCATCTTAAAGAATGAGAAACTCAACTGTCTCATTTTTGAAGCCAGCTCTATAGCTTTAATAACTGGAGGTTTCCATCTGGCCCAACCGAAAAGTCACATTTCAGTGTGTAGGATACTGCAGGATTTTGCCATATGGATCCCCAGACTGTCTGCATCAGCTCGGGTTTCCTAGAGGGAGAAACTAACACCATATTATTTAATCTCACAAAAATTCTGAGTATTTTACAGATTCGCCATTTTACAAATAAAGAAACAGGGCTCAGAAATGAGTTACCCATGGTCACATCATTAAAGACAGTAGGGGATTCAGATTCAGCAGGTTCAGCTTTTCCCATGGCATCCAGGATACAGGCATCAGACAGAACAGCAAAACATTCAACTCACTCATTACTTTTTCACATCTTTATTGAGCACCTACTGTGTGCTCAATAAAGGTAGTGTTCCCTATATGAGAAGTAAAGAGATGAACATAAACTGTGCCGCTTTGATGCTTACATTCTAGTGGGAAAGGCAGGAAGAGGATTCTTGGTAAAGGGAACAGGACATACAAAGGCCGTGTTAAAGGACCATCAGGGAAACCAATCTGACCATAGAGAAGTGGGAGAGAAGCTTGGAGAGAGAATCAGGGAACAAAATGCGTGGGGCCTTGTTGCCCCATAAAGACTTTGGCTTCCTAATAAGATGGGAAATCCGAGAACTGATGTGATCTTATTTACAACTGTGTGGAGCCTGGATGATAGGGGGCAAAAAAGAAGCTCAGAGACCAGAGAAGATGCTCCCACAGTAATCCAGGGTAAAGGTGATGGAGGCTTAGAGGAAGACAGCAGCAGCCGAGTGGCTAAAAGTGAATGGAGGGAGCAAATGGTCTGATGGTCAAGGGGCAAGATTGGCTGATGGGTTAGATGCTGGCCTGAGAAGCAAGAGAGGCAAATGTTAATGGAACCACGCATATAAAACTGGTGGTGAGGAGAGATGAGGTTGGGGAAGTAGGCAGGACTTCATTTTTCTGCCAGTGTAAGGATTTAACATGTTTAGTGGAACATCAGGTCCTAAAGGATCTCCTATGGGGTACTTTGGGAAGTTAAAAAATTTTTTTTAAATTGGAATATAGTCGATTTGTGTGTGTTAGTCACTCAGTGGTGTCCAACTCTGTGATGCCAGGCTTCTCTGTCCGTGGAATTCTCCAGACAAGAATACTGGAGTGGGTTGCCATTTCCTTCTCCAGGGAGTCTTCCCTACCCAAGGATCGAATCCTGGTCTCCTGCATCACAGGCAGATTCTTTACCATCTGAGTCCCTGATTTACAATGTTTTATTAGTTTTAGGTGTACAGCAAAGTGAATCAGTTATACATATATTCATATCCACTCTTTTTAAAAGATTCTTTCCCCATATAGGCCATTACAGAGTATTGAGTAGAGTTCCCTGTGCTATACAAGTTCTCATTAGTTATCGATTTTATCTGTAGTAGAGTGTATATGTTTGTCCCTCCGGGCTTCCCTGGTGGCTCAGGGGTTAAAGCGTCTGCCTACAATGCAGGAGACCTGGGTTCAATCCCTGAGTTGGGAAGATCCCCTGGAGAAGGAAATGGCAACTCACTCCAGTATTCTTGCCTGGAGAATCCCGTGGATGGAGGAGCCTGGTGGGCTACAGTCCAAGGGGTCTCAAAGACTCAGACACGACTGAGCAACTTCACTTTCACTTCCTTTCACCTCCCAATTTATTCTTTCTCCCTTATTCCCAGGTAACCATAAGTGTGTTTTCTACATCTGTGACTTGACTTCTGGTTTGTAAATGAGTTCATATGTACCCCTTAAAAAAAAAAGATGCCACGTATAGGAAATATCATATGATATTTGACTTTCAGTGTCCAACTTACTTCATTCAGTATGATAATCTCCAGGTCCATCCATGTTCCTGCAAATGGCATTATTTTGTTCTTAAGCAATGGGGAAAACTCATTCAGATTTCCTTTTGGAAAGACCTCTACCTGTGGCAGTGCTTGGATACATTATGGAAAAGGGGAGAGAGGATCAGGGAAAACAGAAAGTTCATTGCTGAGTAGGAAAGGGCTTACAAAGGTTTAGATCAAAATGATGGCAGGGAGGATAAAGAGGAGAGATTACTTTGAGAAATATTTACAGGTGAAGTGTTAAAAATAGCAATTTATTAGATTTTAGAGGTGAAGCAGAATATTGAAATGATTACCCTTTTCTGAATACTCTGAAGTCTAAGAGGTACAAAAATCTCAGCAAATCCAAATTTCCTTAAAGGCCAGTATATGTAGATTGTTGAGTTGCTAAGTCATGTCTGACTCCTTTGTGACCCCGTGAACTGTAGTCCACCAGGGTTCTCTGTCCATGGGATTTCCCAGGTAAGAATACTGGAATGGGTTGAAATTTCCTTTTCCAGGGAATCTTCCCAATCTGGGGATTGAACCCACGTCTCCTGCATTGGCAGGCATGTTCTCTACCACTGAGCCACCCTATGTAGATTAGTGAACCATTAAGAAACTTTTCCACAGAAAAATAAACAGTTTAAAAGAGAGTGAGGAGATCTTTCTTTTTACATTGGATCCAGAATTGAAATATCAATATATATCAGGATTGGAACTGTAGTGATCTTTTTATTGAATCTGTATACCATGAAGAAGAACAGTCACCAAGTAATGTGAGATTTTAACAGACAATCCATTTCAACAGGTTGTCCCCTCACAAGGGATCACCTTGGGAGTTCATTTAGAGACTTACTGTCTTGATTCTGCCCACTGTTGGTGCAAACTTTCTGTTCTTTTAGGAGAAAGCTATTTTAAGTCAGTCTGTGAATTGCACAAGAATATATGTTCCACTATTTTGGCCCCCCTCCCAGCTCATTTTTGCCTTAAGATAGAAATGCCATCTCAATTGCCCAATTTGTTCATGTGACTTAGCTCCCAATGATTTTGACTGCTTCAGAAAGTCAAATCTGCAAAGGATGGAGTTTTTTTCCACTGAGGATGAGTAAGATAATGGGCTGCAGGTTTTGAAAGCCACGTGGAACCACCATCCTAATGTTTCTCCTGAGACGGCATGGCTCCCTCTGATGTCTATGTCTCTGGAGAGATGGCGTCTTCTCTCCTGGGGTACTTCCGCCGTCCCACTTAGGTTCTCACAACTTGTCTTTGGGAACCAGCTCAGTGCTCTCTTCCCCTGGAATGAGTCCTTTGCCCTCCAAGGACAGGTGGTCCCTGCCGCCCCTCCCCCCCCACCGTGTGCTCTTGGACCCCTGGTATTAGCTATCTCTGTCTTCACTGGCTCTGATGCTCTATTATTAAAAGCTGCTTCTACCTCTTGTCTGTGAGCTCTTAGAGAACTGTTGTTCAGTCACTGAGCTGTGTCCAACTCTTTGTGACTCCATGGACTGCAGCATGCCAGGCTTCCCTGTTCTTCATTATCTCCCAGAGCTTGCTTAAGCTCATGCCCATTGAGTTGGTAATGCCATCCAACCATCTCATCTTTTTTTTTTTTCAACCATCTCATCTTATGCTGCCCCCTTCTCCTCCTGCCCTCAATCTTTCCCATCATCAGGTTCTTTTCCAATGAATTGGCTCTTCACATCAGGTGGCCAAAATATTGGAACCTGAGACATGTGTTTTTATATCTCCATCACTTAGCATTGGGCTTAGGTGTGAACACATATTTGTTTAATAATTGAATAGTAGCCAGCTCTAAGGATTGAAATGACTTTTTTTCCTTTTTTAAAGCAGCATTTAAACAGTTGATCTATATTCTCTGCCAGTAACAACTTTGGCAGGTACATATGAGTGCTGTGGGTGTCTGAAATCAGGTATATACCCTATTGGTCATATGGAAGAATGCTGTTACTGCTGTTTAGTCACTAAGCCATGTCTGACTCTTTTGTGACCCCACAGACTATAGCCTGCCAGGCTCCTGTGTCGATGGGATTTCCCAGGCAAGAATAATGGAGTGGGTTGCTCTTTCCTTTTCCAGGGGATTGAACCCAGGTATTGAACTTGAGTTTCCTGCATTGGCAGGTGGATTCTTTTCCATTGAGCTACCAGGGAAGCCAGTGGAAAGCAGAAGTGGGTTTTAAAAATCCATTTTTGTTGCCACATCTCTAACAATAACAGCAGCATTAGCAACTAACCTTAACTGATCATTTGCTTGAGCCAGGTCCTACAACAGTGATGGCCAGTGCCTACTAATACCCACGTTCTCCTTTCTCACTACCAGAACTTTTATTTTACTGAGGTGGTGAGATGTAAGTCTATGTTTTCCAGTCTCTCTTGGTTTGGGTGTGGCTACATGACCCAGTTCTAGCCAATAATCTGAAACAAAGATGTTGGAAGTGACTGCAAGAAGGACTTCTTAAAAGGTGGAAAGACATTTGTAGAAAGCCCTTTTCTCATTCCTGACACTTGGAGTGGGGCCAGTTTGGGCCATGAGCTTACCCTGAAGATTCACTCTATATCTTAAATGCCAGACCCAGGAGATAGCAGGCTTCTAGTTCCCTGTGATTTCATGGGACCAATATGTTCGTGGTCATCTGTCTTCTGATATCTTTTATATATGGAAATGAATCCTTGTGTATTAGAGATGTTCCTATTTTGGATTTTCTGTTACAGATAGCTAAACCTCTTCCTAATGAGTTTAGGTGTTTTACAGAGACTATTTCAATTAACCTTCATAATATATCTATGGGTTTAGGTATTACTGGGCCCACTTTACAGATGTGGAAACTGAGGTAGCAAAGTTGATTTGAAACCCATGTTCTGTCTGGTTCCAGATGCTGCTATAATATGAAGATGATCTTTTGTTTTAAATGAATTCAGGCTTTTCCACCCACTTGTGAATTATGGATTTTTATACTTTTCTAAATATTTCTTTAGGTTATTCTTCCTATACCTTGTTTTAAGCATGTTTCACATGGTGAAGGTTTATGTTTGGACAAGAAACCAGAAAGACCTTGTCCCAAAAGATTTTAGCCCAGAGAAGGAAACCTAAAGATTTCTCTTCAACCAGAGGGAATGTTTTGTTGCTCTTTGTGGCTGGGCAGCAGCAGTTTAACTTTAGAGAAATGCCGGCACTTCCTTTGTCCTGTTTCACCCTTGTGATGCTCTGAGATCACGGCAGGACTGCCAATGTTTCCATTATTTAGTAAGAAGACTGCTGCTCCCAGGGTTAGCTCTGAGCAGAGCTAGTTGAAGGCTACTGACCGCTTTTCATTTGTACTCCAGATTCAATATCTGGGGCCACTCTGTCCTGCCTGGGGAATTTGGGGGAACCAATAAAATAAATAATGCCGTGGAGAAATTTTAGAACCACAGAGAAACCTCTCTAATATCACCCTCTCAATTTATCTCTTTCAATTCAGTTTCAATTTGCAAAGTTGTATTCAGTTTTATACCAAGAATTCTGAAGAACTCTCAAAGCAAAACCCAGGTATTCATCTTCTTTTTAGGGGTGTAAAAGAGCCATCATGCAAACATACTGTAATCTGGACTTTATCTGCCACATCTTGTATGTTTATAAAAAGATAATTCAATTTCTGATAAATATCTCTTGGCTTCTTTTGTAAGACACTAAGCTCAACTGTGTCCTTGCCTTTCATCTAATGAAACTCATTCTAACTCTTAAGAGGATCATGTCATTTTGCACATCAGTGAATAAGCCTCACAACTCCCATTTCAACCCACAGCAAACGCCCTTGAGGTTAGAGCTTGATGGTTAAACACAAAAGGTCCCAATGCCCCAAGATTCCACAGATGCCTGTTGAATTACCAGGATGCCCACAGACTGCAAATACTTAACAAAAGAGGGTTCTCCTCCCTGACACCCCCTGTACTTCCACCCCTACCACAACTAAAGGAGAAAAAAAATGCCCCAAACTTCAAACAGTGCACCTGGCTGTAATCTTTTCTACTTGAGCTAATTGCTATTTGCAGTGGCATAAGGTTGGGGGCTGAGGGGTTGGCGGGGAGCAGGCTGGAGATTCCTCCAGCTAATAATGAAGATTCAAACCACAGAATGATTTCATACGCTTGGTTGTTCCATCCCAGGGCAGCCAACATCTTACACTCATTTTCAGTTGCAGGAAATATAGTTCTCATACAAAGAAATACATTCCTAATAAGGCACAGGAATTAATTGTCAATGCCCTTAATGCAAAAGCAGGCAAAGAGTTTCAACTTGTTTCAGAGTTTTGGAGTGACTTTTATAGATGTCTAAAAACTACTCAACTTCTGGACTTTTTCAAAGCTTTAACATTTTTAAAAGGGGGAAAACCCCAGTGTTTATATTTGACCACAGTTTTAATTATGCTTTCATGTTTGTGATTTTTTATTTAGTGTCTGTCTCACCAATTAGATTGCACATATTACAGTCACCATCATATTTTCAGCATTCAGCAGAATACCTGGCATGGGGCAGGTGTTCAGTAAATCTTTGTTGATCAAGTGAATGAATCATATCTCAAGGCTAGAGACAATTCTTTAATTGTTTGCAACAATATCCTGTTGCCAAGTGATTAAAAAGGAAGAGATAGGAGCAAGGGAATTTATAAAATTCTATAAATTGGATTATTTATAGAGTGCCTTATCTAAGTGGAAATATTTTCATCTATAGCAATAATATTATCATTATTAGTAGTAGTAGTACTAGTAACAACAATAGCAGTGGAATGGTGGTAGTGACCTTGAGTGATTACCATGTGCCAAGTGTTGGGCTTAGCTCTGGGCATAAATCGTATTTTATTTTCTCCACTTCTCTATGAGATAGTTATTATCATTATCTTCACTTCTTAGGTGAGAAAACTGAGGCATAGATACATTAAATAACTTTCCCAAGTCCTAGCTTTCCCATATCTAGGAAGTGGCAGATGGGACTAAACTTCAGCCCATCTGTAGCCCATGTTTTTTTCTTCCCTTCCCTTCCCTCTGTCCTTAGAATAGCATAATGGGAGTATGTCAACATCATGGTAGACACTGTGGTTTGACTCTTCAGACACCCTTCCCCAGGCACCCTCTCATTGACGTTCCTTTCCCAAGAGACTGGGAAACTGAGCACTTCATTTTCCAGCATCCATTGCATCCAGGCGTGGGCATGTGACTCCTTTTGAAGCAAGGAGTTAGAAGGGGAAGTCAACAGAGACGCTACAAGTAGGGGCTTGGGAAAGCTCTTGATTTCTTTGAAGAAGGGACAAGTGTACAACTAACATTCTTCCATTCTGCATCTGCTTATATTCATCATTAAACCTGATGTTTGTTTGGAGGGGCAGCAACCACGTTGTAACCTTGAGGCCAAGAGAAACAGGGCATTCAATCCCAGCATTGTGGATCCACTGAACCAAGTGCTGTCTCCACCTACCTGCGGACTTTTTGCCATGTCAAGAAAACTAGCCTCCATTTTTTTTTGGCTGCAGTGAATCCAGTTTCCCATTATTTGCAGGTGACACATCCTGAAACGATGCCAGTCTGAACCTTTTGAAGTTAAGACTAAGGACCTAGAAAGCTGCGTCAGGGGGAACCTGAAGAAACTTGACTTTTGGCGATGAAATGCCAGTTCCTTCCTCACTTGTGCTGAGGTCCAATCTTGCAGAGTGGTGGCAGTGTTCAAGTCCCAAGTTGGAATGCAGTGGATTGTGAACTTAGGTACACATATCGATCTTTGCTATTGTCTCTCCCAAATAGTCACAGACATTGAGTGTTGCTATTAAAAAGTCTAAGTCATTGTTCTACAGACTGTAATCAAGTTAAAAGGAAAAACTCAGAGATGTGGAAGCAACGTGATAGTCCACAAATAAATGTTCATACATTTTAAAGGATCTGTATCATTGCTCAGGAAGTACATCCGAATGTTGTGGTCTGATATAGACAAATCACAGCGATTGTCATCAGTCACTTAAGATAAGAAGTATGTATATATTCCTGTCCGAGTAGTCTTTCTTTTTGCTGTTTCACTCTAACTTGAAGAATGATCCAGAAGAGTTTCTTAAAATCTGACTAATTGAGCTCAGAATAAGGAGTTTCTGATGTCTCATCTTTGTATCCTTGCTGGTAGCTCTTGTCTGGTCCACACTGGCCCTCTTGTCAGTTTGGTATGGCCTCCTCTGTTAGGGTAGGAAATTCTTCTCCTTTGGTTGAAAGAGACTGTGTTTACTCACTGGGACTATGACATGAATTTATCCGGCAACTTATTTCTCCAAGTCATTCAATTCAGTTCATTCATTCTTTCAACAGGATGGTGGACATTTCATGGTTATGTTTCTAGAAGTGTCATCTGGCTGGCAGACAGAAGTGTCTTAATAGTTTCCAAGGAAAAAATAACGATCTTAATTTGTTCCTATTTTTTCACAAATTTGAAGTGTTAAAATAATTGTGATTTTCACAGATATTCCATTATATTTTTAAAGATTGTTTTTGTGAATGTTCACTTGACTAGTATGTTTTTATCTCATTTGTGTATTACTGCTTCCACTTGCTGCAGTTCTTCTTTTCCATCATTATTATGGGCTCTGTATCTAACATTTTCATAAAGAGATCGGTGGCTCAAAATTGATCTGCTGAGCATAAAGTTAGTGATAAAAATAGGTGTGTAGTTACTTTAGCTCAAAATAATGTTACAAAGGAATGGGACTCAAATGTATATGTAAATATGTGTATGTCGGGACAAGCGGCCATGCATGCCAATGTGCCAGATTTTTGATAGCCTCTTGCCTAAACGTACACACAGGAAGAATCACAATGAATAACTGAGGGTCCATTTTCAGTTCAGTTCAGTTCAGTTCAGTCGCTCAGTCGTGTCCGACTCTTTGCAACCCCATGAATCGCAGCACGCCAGGCCTCCCTGTCCATCACCAACTCCTGGAGTTCACTCAGACTCACGTCCATCGAGTCAGTGATGCCATCCAGCCATCTCATCCTCGGTCGTCCCCTCCTCCTCCTGCCCCCAATCACTCCCAGCATCAGAGTCTTTTCCAATGAGTCAACTCTTCGCATGAGGTGGCCAAAGTACTGGAGTTTCAGCTTTAGCATCATTCCTTCCAAAGAAATCCCAGGGTTGATCTCCTTCAGAATGGACTGGTTGGATCTCCTTGCAGTCCAAGGGACTCTCAAGAGTCTTCTCCAACACCACAGTTCAAAACCATCAGTTCTTCGGCGCTCAGCCTTCTTCACAGTCCAACTCTCATATCCATACATGACCACAGGAAAAACCATAGCCTTGACTAGACAGACCCTAGTCGGCAAAACAAATTACACCTAAAGAATCCTAATTTTCAAAATGAATGAATGAATGCATGAATGCGTGAGTGAATATATGAAAGTTAGATTGTATTACTATGAAATACATAGTATATTATCTATTTCGGAATTTTGTAGAGTAGGAACATAAAATCAACAGCATTCTCATATAATTTTTAAACAAACCCTAGTGGTATATCAAGCACACGAGTTTCTCCAGAATAAGGACAAAATAATGCTTTATAATACAGAATTGGTAATTTAATTGAGGCAGTGAAGAGACCAAACTCTTGAAATATCATCCAGATTCATACCCCCTGAAGCAAAACATCTTAGCTACACTGTGGCTAAGACCTTTATAAGATTAGCTTCAAGTTAAAAAGTATGCCGTGGAAGAAATCAGAAGGGGGCTTCGGCAAGATTTCCTCATCCAGAAACACTTTTAGATTTCTTACTCAGGATAGTGCCCCAAAGAGAGAAGTTGCTATTGCGTTTTTGTGGGTTGACTGTATTGATATTCAGAGTGTGAATGAGCTCTTAGGCCTTTTTTAAGGCACATATGAGGGGAAAATGAGAGACAACATCTTGTTCTATTTAATTGCTTAATTCCCAGCCACAGGAGGAGATGTTTTCCGTGTAGTTAACAATTATTTTGTGATTCACGTGCAGGCTGCAGAAGGTGGTTAGAATCAGTAATGATGGCACTGCTCTGCAAATAAAGGAGCTCTCACCCAATGCTGGTTCACACACTGATTGATTCAAAGGGAACTGGCAAAAACAACTCTAAGAAACAGTATTGACATTGTGCTCGAGGCAGACAATTGCAGTGTTACCTGCCAAAGTTGTGCAACGAGGTAGCCCCGGTGCTATACCACCCATTCTTGAGTCAGAGTTGAAAGAAATGGAGAAAATTCCAAGTCCTAGCAAACCATGTCTAATGAGGATAAATCTTTTCTGGGTCTTTGTTAATTAACTGAGCAGTAACCTCTGTTTCTTGGCACTAGTGTATGTTGGCTCTTGAGGGGGAATGTGTTCTCAAATTTTTTTTTTTTTCAAATGAAGGATGAGGAAAAAATCACATTTTTTCCAAGACACTAAAATATCCTTTTAAAAATATCACTTCAAGTGGCTTCCTCAAGTGGACCATCTCAACACAAACTCCATGTTGGTTCCAAAATGCCGTGTCTTTTAACATCAAGGATTAAATAATATATTAGGATTACTTAAGAAAAGCAAACTGGTGTAAACATCTCCATTGCTGGGAATTTGATTCATTCTCAGTGCTTGATGTTTTTCTTCACTTACTGAAGATAATCATTGATGATATATTACTGGTCATATTTTAAAACCACATCCAAATATTCCAATATACCAGAAGAAATACTTTTGAGAGCAGAAGGCAACAAAATGGATGTATTAGGAATTCACTGACCAATAAAGATCTCCCAAGTTAAAAGAGGTAATTTCCAACATTTGAATGTTTTGTTGTTTCCATTTGCTAAGTTGTCCAACTTTTTGCAATCCCATGAACTGTAGCCCGTCAGGCTCCTCTGTCCATAAAGTTCTCCAGGCAGGAATACTGGAGTGGGTTGCCATTTCCTTTTCCAGGGGATCTTCCTAGATCAGGGACTGAACCTGTGTCTCCTACATTGGTAGGCAAGTTCTTTACCACTGAGCCACCAGGGAAGCCCCAACATTTGAATAAGATAACCTTATTAACTAGATTATCTGAAATGACTCAATGCTTGCTGCCAGCCCTGATCACCTTCCTCTATGTTCAAACATGTAAATTAATATATGAATTAATGGACATATATTCTTTTCCTTCTCATTCTTTTTATTACCAAAATGATGATATCTTACTGTATCTTACTCTGCAGCTTGCTTTTTATTACTCAAGAATTTATCATGGATAGCTCTGCAAGTTGATAGGGACAAAAATTTATTTAGCATATTCTAATTTTGTAAGTTAAATAGTGAAAAGAAACCAATGGAATGTGAAACTTACCACAGAGGAAGAAAAATTACAAATGAATCCAGCTTTAATAGGAGAAAATCTTGTTACTAATTTTGAAATTTTATAGAATGACTGATCATTTAAAAATCAGAACATATGTCTAAGAATTCTTTGCAATATAATTGACATACAATAAACTACAAGTATTTAAACTATAAAGTTTGATGTATGGACTTATGAAGGTATCTGTGAAACCACCATTACAATCAAGGTAATGAGCATATCTATCACCACCAAAAGTTCTCTTGCACCTAATGCCATCTCTCCCTCCAGCCACACTTGGACTCCGGCTGTAGATAAAGTTCAAGGCCACTCCAGATGTCTCATTCTGGAACCAGCGGCCATGTAACATGTTCTTCTCTCCTAGTGATGGCAGAAGCAAAAGAGGCCAAGCCAAATCATGCAAGTTCATTGAAAACTTCTCCTAGTTCCATGACTACTATTAATAACATTGCATTGGCCAAATCCAGTCACATGGCAAAGCCTAACATCAAAGTGCTGGGGAATTGTACTCTGCCCACTCTAGTGGGATGCCCTGCATAGTTACGTGGCAAAGGGTGCAGGTGTATTCTTTAACTGAGAGGAGGTAAAAGATGGCAAAAGATAACTCAGTTACAATAAATGGACTGCTGACGAAATGGGATTGGTGTTTAAGAGCTGGGAATTCATATTTGGTAGCTAAAGCCCCCAGGTGTTTCCCAGCATATGCAAGGGTATTGAAGGATAAGACCATGCCGAAACTTTAGGCTATGCCCTCTCCACAGAGTGAGTGCAGGACAAGAGGAATGAGAACAGAGGATGTCACCTTCCTCTATGTTCAAACATGTAAATTCATATATGAATTAATAGACATATACTCATCAAACAGGAGGCTGGAGGAGGATCCAAAGGGCAAGAGAAAGTGTTGTCAGAGGTCATCTCTCAATCAGCAAAAGGCCCTATAGAGACTTTAATGGTTCTAACCATAGCATTTTGTGACTAATTCTCTCTACTCTCAACTTTCCACTCCCTTTTGGTTCTACATAATAGAACCAAACTATGTGCTGGAGTCTCTGATCTCATTTTTAAAAATCACTAGATTCCAATGTAAAATAGATAACTAATGAGAACCTACTGTATAGCACAGGGAACTTGACTCAATGTTCTGTGGTGACCTAAATGGGAAGGAAATCCAAAAAAGAGATGTATGTATACATACAACTAATTCACTTTGCTGTACAGTAGAAACTAACACAATATTGTAAAGCACCTATACTCCGATAAAAATTATTTATATAGTAATGAGGGCAAAGTGAAGTAAATACAAAAAATTAAAAAGAAGTAAAAATCACTAGAGTCCTACTATAACCAAGCAAGTATTATAAAGGGGCAAAATAGAATTAATTTCTGTTTTCTTTAAGCATTTAGTGCATACACAATGAGAGATTATTTACTATTCCACAAAATCTTCCTTATACAAATATATTCATATACATCCAAATTTAATATGTGTTTACTATGAAGAGTCTGAAGTATCACACATAAATACATTGTATGGTTGGTCTCCTGGAACAATGGATGCTCCCTCATTTTCTATGACTCATCACTTCATGAACACTGGGAGGACCTGACCACAGCTGTGCAGAAGCTTCCATAATAAAACCATAATGGGCACGGCACAAATTGCCTTTTTCAGATTTGGGGTTTCATTGCAATTGGGAATGTTGGACAAATTTTCCTGAGGCTTGGCTTGAGGAACATCTAGTCATTCTTTGCCTAATCTTGAATCTGGAATATGGCTTTAGGTGGAAAATATGCTTTAAACTCAGTGCTAGTTGTGGTGGTGATATCTTTTTGTTGTGAATAGTAGACTCGATAGAAAATGAATGTCAAAAAGTAATTATTGGGACTTCCCTGGCCAGTCTGGTGGCTGAAACTCTGCGTTCCCAATACAGGGGCCCTGGGTTTGACCCCTGGTCAGGAAATACTGGTGGTGAAGCTGAAGCTCCAATACTTTGGCCACCTGATGCAAAGAGCCAACTCATTGAAAAAGACCCTGGTGCTGGGAAACGTTGAGGGCAAGAAGAGAAGGGGGCGACAGAGGATAAGATAGTTGGATGGCATCACTGACTCAACGGACATGTGTTTGAGCAAACAGAGAAATAGTGAAGGACAGGGAAGCCTAGTGTGCTGAGGTCCATGGGGTTGCAAAGAGTCAGACACGACCTAGCAACTGAACAGTGACAATAGTGACAGGTTACTAGATCCCACACGATGCAACTAAGAGTTCGAATGCCACAAGTAAAGATCTCACCCGCTGCAAGCAGAAGACCCTGCCTGTGGCAACTAAGACCTGGCACAGCCAGATTTTCTAAAAAGTGATTATTTGCGGAGTGAGCTACTGAACTTCTCGGGCATGTATTGAGAAGAGAAAGTGATATGGTAGATTTAAAATGTTCTGACATGATTATGTCAGTTATGAATATATGGCCTCTAATTTCCCCTGTTTAACCTACCTACATGGTTTCTATTTCCTGATTGGGTCAAAACTGCTACCCAAGGTATTTAAAGATGCACAAACCAGCCCCAGACTTTCCCTCTCATCCTTTCTCTTCTCAGGTTTGATTCTTCAGTCATCCCTCCTCTCTCATCTCTGGCCTGGATCACCCTTCCTCTTTCCCTACTTTTCCTATACCTTTTGTCATTAAATCCCACCCATCCCTCACATGTCAGAAAGGCATCTTTTCTTCTGAAAAATCTTTCTAAACCTGTCAAGTCTGGATTGAATGTCTTTTCCAAGTGGTCCCATAACTAACTTAGTATGGATCACTCTGTATTGTAGTTATCAGCTTACTTGTCTTTCTCCTCCTGAAACAAGCTCCTGGAAGGTGCAGAATTGACATCTTTCCCTGTTACAAAGCTTAGCCCCCAGGTGGGCCCAGGGACGTGCACCCAGTTGATACTCATACATATTTACTGAATGAACACCTAAATGACAAGGTATTATTTAGGGAGATCTTCGTTAACCATAGAGGTTAGTGCACAGAACACTAGATGAATTTTAAAATTTAATTTTGTTGTTTAGATGTCAGAGAAAGCTTGACGGAGAAAGCAGTATTTATACTAATCTTTAAAGGATTTCAAGGAGGCAGAGATGAGGAATTAAGGGTCAAATGGACAGAAGAAACAAATATATAGAAGAGATCTCATTTATGTTCTGTACATGTGGAAAACAATCTCAGTTTTCTGGATGGGGTCAAGTGTGTGATGGGGAACCCAACTGTGGCAAAGAAATGTCAACAAGAGACCTGGGGCCAGATCCTGAAAAATCTGACAATATACGGAGGAAGACTGGTTATGAAAATAACCATAACTGGTTATGTGGTCCAGCAGTATCAGCAGCAACTGGGAACTTGAAGAAAGGAAAATTCTTAGCCTCCATCCCAGACTTCCTGATTTAGGAGCTCAGGTGAGGGGAGAAGAAGGTGTAGGTGGGGGTGGGTGGGTCCAACAACTTGGATTTTCACAAGCCTTCCTGGCCATTCTGGAGGGCACTGGGGTTTGGGAACTGCTGTAAGATATTTGGACTTCTGCTCTGAACCCAAGCCACGGTTGCTGTGTTTGTGTTGACTGTAGACTGTTTTCCCCAATCCTTCTGAGGGATGCTGTACTTTGAGGCTAGTTTGTCCAGATAAATAAAATGTGGTGCCTTCTGTTGGTTTTTGGATCATATGTCAGACATCTTTAGAGAAGTCTGACCTCAAAAATCAGCCCCAGTGCCTGATTTCTGCATTAGCCTGTCACATGCTCTCTCCAGTGCCCCAGTTTATCAATGGACCACTCCTCTCCTCCTTACAGGGGTTGTCGGTGGGATGTTTCCAAGAGATGAGGCCAGACTCTCTGGAATGGTTTATGTTCATCAGGGGGTGAAGTCATGGACAACTGTTTCCCAAATCTATTTCCTTAGTGTACAATAATTCTTATACTGATGCCCACACTGTCATTTAGGGAAATAGGTAGTCTGTCCACAGAATACACACTGAGGTCAACTCTACCCCTCCTTACCCCACCCCAGGCCCATTCCCATGGAGTCCTAATATCCAGGTTTAGCTAGAGGACAGTCATATCTAACCCATCACTAAAGTCTCTTTTAACTACCCAAACCCACTCTGTTTTCCCGATTATAAGCACTCCCAGGGAAATAGATGGAGAAACAGTGGAAACAGCATCAGACTTTATTTTTGGGGGCTCCAAAATCACTACAGATGGTGATTGCAGCCATGAAATTAAAAGATGCTTACTTCTTGGAAGAAAAGTTATGACCAACCTAGATAGCATATTCAAAAGCAGAGACATTACTTTGCCGACTAAGGTCCGTCTAGTCAAGGCTATGGTTTTTCCAGTAGTCATGTATGGATGTGAGAGTTGGACTGTGAAGAAAGCTGACTGCCGAAGAATTGATGGTTTTGAAGTGTGGTGTTGGAGAAGACTCTTGAGAGTCCCTTGGACTGCAAGGAGATCCAACCAGTCCATTCTGAAGGAGATCAACCCTGGGATTTCTTTGGAAGGAATGATGCTAAAGCTGAAACTCCAGTACTTTGGCCACCTCATGCAAAGAGTTGACTCATTGGAAAATACTTTGATGCTGGGAGGGATTAGGGGCAGGAAAAGAAGGGGACGACCGAGGATGAGATGGCTGGATGGCATCACTGACTCGATGGATACGAGTCTGAGTGAACTCCGGGAGTTGGTGATGGACAGGGAGGTCTGGCATACTGCAACTCATGGGGTTGCAAAGAGTCGGACACGACTGAGCGACTGAACTGAACTGAACTGAAGATCCATCATCTTGCTTTTGCACTGCTCATCATTCTTGTAATTATTCAACATGTGTTTGGACTGTGAATTTCATGAGGTTGGGCATCATTTCTGATTTGTTCACAGCATCATCTCCGTGTTTTACAGGCAGGGCCTGGATCGTGGGAAGTGCTCAAGTGCTAAATATTTTTTAAAATTCTATGATTGAAGGAATGATGTGGTTTTATAATGCAGGGCGCAGGGATTTACCTCTTAGTTATGCCAAGGGATTAGAATCATGTACACATTAGACACTAAATAAATGACTCTTGATACCTTTACACATACTCTTTCCCTCTACTTGAACTGCCCTCCTTCCTCTTCTGTACCTCCTCAAATCCTAGTGCTTCAAGATTCAAGTCAAGGTCACCATGTAAGACTCCACAGGTTGTCCACTTCATGCCTCTGGGGGTGCTGTTGACATAGACTGTGGTGTGAATGTTCAATACAGAGCCTCCTTCTAGCTCTAACGTCTCTATGGGAAGTTTTTCTGGATATAGACTGTCATGTCCATGAAAATGAACTTATGCTTGCTAGGAGGAAGGGATAGTTAGGGAGTTTGGGATGGACTTGTACATACTGCTATATTTTAAATGGATAACCAACAAGGACCACTGTATAGCATGTGGAATTCTGCTCAATATCATGTGGCAGGCTGCATGGGAGGGAAGTTTTGGAGAAAATGAATACATGTATATGTATGGCTGATCCCTTTGCTGATTTTTCTCTCATTTGACACTTAGAGCAGTGCCTGCCTCATAGCAAGCAGTGAATAAACCATCTGTTGAATATACGCGAATGTCTTCCTCAGTCATGAAGAGCCATTTGTCCTCTGTATTTTATACCTTGTTCTTGCTTCTAGTTTGGTAGTTTTTTTATGTGGAATGATATTCATAAGTTCACTCATGATTATAACCCAGTTCCCTGTGATCTTGAACTGTGTTCGTTTTTATACCAGAATGTGAGGGTTTCAGAGAGCCTGTAATTACCAGATTGAAGGCCTTGTGCCACATCTGTACACAGGTGGGTCAACTCTCTAAAAAAATTTCTGGAAATTGGGCACACCCATGTTTTACTGCAGCCTGGAAGCTTCACCTCAGGGTGTGGTACACGCAGTTTAGGCCACAAATCATGGTTTCTAAGAAGGACTGTTTGGAGAGTGAAGGCTCTGGAAACTTGGATAGGAAGCATACATAAGCTCTAATGGAGGACAGTTATACTCAAAGACTGCCAGCCCAGCTCCAAACATTAGATGCAACTGCCAGGCATTGCTGCTTGAGTTGTATGAAAGGGTGGTGCCCCGTGTTCTCAAGACATGGGGGGATGGAGGAGCTGTATCCTAAGCTTGGGTGAAAAGATACTGTATTTTCAGCACAGTCCTCTGGGATAAGTCATTTCATGTTTTGTGTGTTTAAGGGTCTCAGACAGTCCACACAGCATTGTTTGTTCTCTTTATACAATGCCTAGGGATCTACCCACACTTTACTGGACACACTTCACTCGACAGGATATTTACACCTAGATGTTCTATGTGTGTATGCTTATTTATTTATTTATTTACTTTACAATATTGTATTGGTTTTGCCATACATTGACATGAATCTGCCATGGGTATACATGTGTTCTCCATCCTGAACCCCCCTCCCACCTTTCTCCCCACCCCATCCCTCTGGGTCATCCCAGTGCACCAACCCCGATATGTTTAGTAGCTCAGTTGTATCTGACTTTCTGTGACCACATGGACTATAGCCTGCCAGACTCCTTTGTCCATGGAATTTTCCAGGCAAGAATACTGCAAGAATACTGGAGAGGGTTGTCATTTTCTACTCCAGAGGGTCTTCCCAACCCAGATATTCTATGTTGGCCTGCAAGTGATCAAGCCAGCAGCCAGTGTACAAAGCTGGAACTATCTACATTCTGGCCTTTCACAGAAAAAGTTTGCCTACCTCTGATTTAGAAGATGAAACCTGCTCTGTCAGTAGGAGGTTTCTTCTGCAGCCTCTTTCCTTGGCTTGTAGACAGCCATCTCCTGCCCCATGTCCTCATGTGGTCTTCCCTCTGTGTAAATCCCTAGTGTTTCTTTCTGTGTTCAAATTTCCTCTTCTTACAAGGATACCAGTCAGATTGGATTAGGGACCACCCTAGTGACCTCTTTCTATCTTAATTACTTCTTTAAATACCCTATCTCCAAATATAGTCACATTCTGAGGTGCCGAGGGTTAGGATGCATTTGGGGGGACATAGTTCAACTCATTACACCTCCACACTCTGTGTACTTCCTTGCTGTAAGCCCTAAGTACTTGTGAGGTGACTGTCAAATCACTGACCTCCAAGGCTGATGTGACCAATCCAGCTGGTAAGGCAGGTGTCCACACCTTTTCCATCATAGAAATTTAAATTCCTTGTTTGGTCAAGGGCCTACTAATGACTGTTTCCCCCAGTTCAAGCCTCCAACTAAGCTTTCAAGGTCAAATTTTGCCCAGTATAGATAAATCATTTAAATACATTCAATGCCATATATAGGTTTAAAATGAGCAGAGGGTTCAGGGGGACCACTTAACCTAAATGCTCAACCATAGAGGGTTGGAAAAACCCATTGTAACAGAACCATAATGTGAAATATCATATATTCTTAAAAATGTGAATATTTTTGAAAATACAAATATGATACATTCTTAAAAATATGAATATGATATAGTCTTAAAAAGTGGTATGCTGAAGAACATTTAGTGACCTGGAGGACTCTGTACAATATTGTTAAAGGGAAAAAAATGCAAGATACCAGAAAATATTCTCTTATTTAACAAATATGTGTTGAGCACCTCTTGTGGGCAGGCATTCTTCCAGGCTATGGAAATTCAGTAGTGAATAAAACAATGTTCTTCCTTTGAATACTCTGATGACTAGCTCCCTTGCCTTCTTCAGTTTACTGCTCAAATGTCACCTCCTCCAGGAAGACTTCCTGATCCCGCAAACTGTCTTCTTGGAGTTTCAGTTGCAATGGAAGGCACCCATAGTAAACCAACTACTCTATAATAGGACCTCAGGTCTTGTAGTACATTGAAGGAGAATAAAGCAGAACACAGGAATAGAAAAATGCCAAAGTGAAGCAATTATTTCAGCCTGTGTGATCAAGAAGTCTTCTTGGAGGAGATGACATTTGAGCAGTGAACTGGAGAAAGTGAGGGAGCGAGTCATTGGAGTTTCAGAGGAAGAACATTCCAAGGAGAAAGAACAGTAAGTGTAAAGGCCATGAGGTACAAATGTGCCTGGAGTACTTGGAGAATCTCAAGGAATGGCAGTGTGGCCCAAGGGGAATAAAATAATGGCTTTCACATCTTTTTTTTTTTTTTTTTTTTTAAACAAGAGCAGCATGATTTCAACCCTGTAGAAGTGAAAAAATGTTAGCAGGAGATATATTAGGATTATGATGCTCTGGGTAATCTTTATTTTCTTCCCTTTGATAATCTGTAGTTATCTTGATTTGTCACTCAATGTGTGTTATATTTTAGAAAGAAAAAAATGAAACAAACATTTTGGTATCAGACTTTCCTGGAGCTCATTACCTTGGTCCTGGAGGCTTTCACTGATCCCATGGCACCTAGACATGGCATTTAGACAGCCACTCTCGACATGTGTTACTCCAGGAGCAGAGGGGTAGAGAGAACCCTGAGTTGGAAAGGCCAGACAGAGGTGATTTTGCAGATGCTCTCAGACAACCGGAGTGGCCGTTGATTTACTACTAGTGGTAAAGTGTTAATGTCTCCTCTCAATGGCATTTCTACTATCAGTAAGTGTGGGCTGAGTGTAATGATGACCTAATTGACAACAGAGATCAGAACAGATATCTCACCTAATAAAAAGCCTTTGTGTCCATGGGATGACCCCTTTTGGGCTTAGCTGGGCTTTGGTACTAGGCATGATCTCTCTTGGCAATTGTCATTAATCAAACACATTCAGTGATGGTTACTTAGTGAATATCAAGTCTCCTGGATAAACCTGGGCCCCCTGAGCATGCTCAGCCTGGTTTTCCCTGAACTCTGATCTAGGCCTTGCCCTTCTGTTGCCTCATTTAATGCACACACAGGTTAGACTTGTCACCCATCCATTCTCCCCATGAGTCCTTGGTGGATTGACACTGGATTTTCCACTCCCCAGATGTAGGTCAGTGAAGAGATGGTTCTTATCTCTGACAAACAGGGGCTGTGTGTGGTGTGAAGTGAACAAGCCTTAGTTTCCATCCAGTGGTGGAATCAAGACCAAGGACTTCCTGTGCACAGAGGGAAGGAAGGCAAATGTTTTGAGGTGTAGACATGCCCTTCTTAATGTCTACCTTACCAGGTATGGTCAAGATGATGGCTATCAGCTTGCAAAGGCAAAGAAATTTTACCTGCTAAATTTTTGGTGAAATTAAGCATAAAAATGAACAAAATATACTATTGTTAAGAGAATAGCCTCTTTATGGAGGCCTAAACAACTGGTTAACAGAATTAAGGAGCACAAGGGGCAACATTCAGGAGACAAATAGAACATTCCCTTGAAAGCTAAAACCTTTACTTCTATCTTGCAGTCAGTAGTGGAATGTTTTTCTAAGAGCCCCATCACCATCCTGGTGCCTCTCATCCTTCCTTGAGTGTTGTATTACTGTTAGGGGTTGAGAAGCCAGAGAAGTGAGGCTCTTAGCATTCCAGGGAGCTGGTCCTGATGAAGACTCAAGACTTGTCTATGTGTGAGTTCCTCAATGGTGAATTTCTCTACGTGCCTTTCAACATTTCTTATTCATAGAGAAACCAACCTATTCAAGTCACTACTTGTCATCCTTGAGATATCAAGCCCTGAGCCTTTGGAGTGGGAGCACTGACACCAAGACCCTAGACTACTAGAGAACTAACCCTAGGGAGTATCAAATAGTGAGAACTCACACAAGGAAACCACTTGAATACAAGACTGGGCATCGCCCAATCACCAGTAGCACCCTGTGCAGGATGCCTCATCTAAACAAAAAAGCAAAACAAAAATACAAACCCAATTGTCAGACTTTCCCATTATAAGAAAAACAAACAAACAAAAAACTCAGCACAAATATCACCCTGTACAAAGCTTATACAAGAAGTGAAATCGCTCAGTTGTGTCTGACTCTTTGCAACCCTGTGGACTGTAGCCTGCCAGGCTCCTCTGTCCATGGGATTCTCCAGGCAAGAGTACTAGAATGGGTTACCATTTCCTTCTCCAGGGGATCTTCCCGACCCAGGGATTGAACCCAGGTCTCCCGCATTGGAGGCAGATGCTTTAACCTCTGAGCCATCAGGGAAGCCCTAAGGTTATACAAACCACTGGGGAAATCTTAGGAGAGCAGAAACCAAAAAGAAGAATGAATTCAACCCTAAAGCCTGGGAAAAGGAGACCTCAAACACAATAAGTTAATAAAATTAATGAAAAGGCAGAGAAATACTACACAAATGAAGGAGCAAGCTAGAAACACAGACGTCCAAATAAATGAAGAGGAAATAGGCAAACTACCTGAAAAAGAATTCAGAATAATGATAATAAAGATGATCAAAAACCTTGAAAACAGAATGGAGAAAATGCAAGAATCAATTAACAAAGACCTAGTAGAATTAAAGAATAAACATACAAAGACAAACAACACAATTACTGAAAGTAAAAATACTCTAGAAGAATCAATAGCAGAATATCTGAAGCAGAAGAACAAATCTGTGAGCTGGAAGGTAAAATGGTGGAAATAACTTCTGAAGAGCAGAATAAAGTAAAAAGAATGACAAGAACTGAGGATAGTCTCAGAGACCTCTGGGACAGTATCAAACGCACCAACATTTGAATTATAGGCATCCCAGAAGAAGAAGCCTCCCCCCGAAAAAAAGGATATGAGAACATTTTTAAAGAGATTATAGTTGAAAATTTCCCCAACATGGAAAAGGAAATAGTCAATCAAGTTCAAGAGGTGCAAATATTCCATACGGGATAAACCCAAGGAGAAACATGCCAAGACACATGCTAATCAAACTAACATAAACTAAACACAAAGAAAGAATATTAAAAGCAGCAAGGGAGAAGCAACAGGTAACATACAAGGGAAACCCCATATTTTTAACAGCTGATCTTTCAGCAGAAACTCTGCAGGCCAGAAGGGAATGGCAGGAATGAAAGGGAAAAATCTACAACCAAGATTACTGTACCCAGCAAGGATCTCATTCAAAATTGATGGAGAAATCAAAAGCATTTCAGACAAGTAAAAGTTAAGAGAATTCAGTACCACAAAACCAGCTTTACAACAAATGTTACAGGAACTTATATAGTCAAGAAATACAAGAGAAGAAAAAGATCTACAGAATCAACCCCAAACAACTAAGAAAATGACAATAGGAACATATATATCAATAATTACTTTAAATGTAAATGGTTTAAATGCTCCAGCCAAAGACACTGACTGGCTGAATGGATTTAAAAAAACAAGACCCATATATACACTGTCTACAAGAAACCCACCTCAGACCTAAAGACACATGTAGACTGAAAGTGAGAGGATGGAAAAATATATTCCATGCAAATGGGAAGCAAAAGAAAGCTGGGATAGAAATCTTCATTATAAGACAAAATAGACCTAAAATAAAGAATATTACAAGAGTTAAGGAAGGACACTACATGATGATTAAGGGATCAATCCAAGAGGAAGACATAACAATTGCAAATATCTATGCACCCAACATAGGAGCACCTCAATACATAAGACAAACACTAACAGACATAAAAGGAGAAATTGACAGTAACAATAGCAGGAGACTTTAACATTCCACTCACACCAGTGGACAGATCATCAAAACATAAAATTAATAGGGAAACACAGGTTTTAAATGATACATTAAATGAAATGGATCTCATTGATAGCTTCAGGACATTCCATTCAAATGAAGAATACACCTTCTTCTCAAGTGCACATGGAACATTCTCCAGGATAGACCACATCTTGGGTCACAAATCAAACCTCAATAAATTTAAGAAAATTGAAATTGTATCAAATATCTTCTCTGACCACAATGCTATGAGACTTGATATCAATTACAAGAAAAAAACTGTAAAAAACACAAACACATGAAGAATAAACAATACATTTCTAAATAACCAACAGGTGAAGAAATCAAAAGGGAAATAAAAAAAATTTCTAGAAACAAATGACAATGAAAGCACAACAACTGAAAACCTATGGGATGCAGCAAAAGCAGTTCCAAGAGGGAAGTTTATAGCAATATAATCCTACCTCAAGAAACAAGAAAAACATAGAATAGACAACCTAACTTTACACCTAAAGCAACTGGAAAAATAACAACCTCCCCCCCAAATTAGCAGAAGGAAAGAAATTACAAAAATCAGAGCAGATATAAGTGAAAAAGAAATGAAAGAAACAATAGTAAAGATAAATAAAACAAAGCTGGTTCTTTGAGAAGATAAACAAAATTGACAAACCCTTAGCCAGACTCATTAAGAACAAAAGAGAGCAGAATCAAATCAACAAAATTAGAAATGAAACAGGAGAGGTTACAACAGACAATGCAGAAATGCAAAGGATTATAAGAGACTATTATGAACAATGATATGGAAATAAAGTGGATAACCAGGAAGAAATGGACAGATCCTTAGAAAAGTTCAATCTTAAAAGACTGAACCAGGAAGAAATAGAAATTATGAACAACCCAATTACAAGCACTGAAATAGAAGCTGTGATAAAAAATCTCCCCAAAACAAAAGCCCAGGACCAGACGACTTCACAGGAGAATTCTATCAAACATTTAGACTAGAGAGAATGCCAATCCTTCTAAAACTCTTTCAAAAAATTGCAGAAGAAGGAACACTTCCAAACTCATACTATGAGGCCACCATCACCATGATACCAAAACCAGACAAAGACAACACAAAAAAAGAAAACTACAGGCCAATATCATTGATGAACATAGATGCAAAAATCCTCAACAAAATTTTAGCAAACAGAATTCAGCAACACATCAAAACGCTCATACACCATGATTAAGTTGGGTTTATTCCAGGGATGCAAGGATTCTTCAATATATGCAAATCAATCAATGTGATACACCATATTAACAAATTGAAAGATAAAAACCATATGATAATCTCAATAGATGCAGAAAAGCCTTTGACAAAATTCAGCACCCATTTATGATTAAAATCTTCAAAAATGGGCATAGAAGAAACCTACCTCAACTGAGTAAAGGCCATATATGATAAGCCTACAACAAACATTATTCTCAATGGTGAAAAACTGAAAGCATTCCCCCTAAGATCAGGAACAAGCCAAGGATGTCCACTTTCACCACTATTATTCAACATAGTTTTAGAACTCCTAGCTACTGCAATAAGAGAAGGAAAAAAAAAAAAAAGAAAAGAAAAGAAATGAAAAGAAATCCAGAAGAAGAAGAAAAGCTCTCACTGTTTGCAGATGACATGATACTGTACATAGAAAACCCTATATACAAAAAATGAAAAATCTTATACACTAAAAATGAAAAATCAGAAAGAAAAATTAAGGAATTAATACCATTCACCATTGCAACAAAAAGAATTAAATATCTAGGAATAAACTTACTTAAGGAGACAAAAGAACTGTACACAGAAAATTATAAGACACTGATGGAAGAAATCAAAGACAACATAAACAGATGGAGAGATATTCCATGTTCCTGGGTAGGAAGAAACAATATTGTGAAAATGACTATACTGTCAAATGCAATCTATAGATTCAATGTGATCCCTATCAAATTACCAATGGCATTTTTCACAGAACTAGAACAAAATATTTCACAATTCATATGGAAACACAAAAGACCCTGAATAACCAAAGCAGTCTTGAGAAAGAAGAATGGAGCTGGAGGAATCACCCTTCCTGACTTCAGATTATCCTACAAAGCTACAGTCATCAAGACAGTATGGTACTGGCACAAAAGCAGAAATATAGACCAATGGAACAAGATAGAAAGCCTGGAAATAAACCCATGCAACTATGGGTACCTTATTCTCGACAAAGGAGGCAAGAATATACAATGGGGCAAAGAAAGCCTCTTCAGTAAATGGTGCTGGGAAAACTGGACAGCTACATGTAAAAGAGGTGAAAAGACAACCCTATAAGCAAGGTGAAAAGACAACCCTCAGAATGGGAGAAAATAATAGCAAATGAAACAACTGACAAAGGATTAATTTCTCAAATATACAAGCAACTCATACAACTCAATACTAGAAAAACAAGCAACCCAATCAAAAAGTGGGAAAAAGACCTAAACAGACATTTCCCCAAAGAAGACATACAGATGGATAATAAACATGTGAAAAGATGCTCAACATTGCTCATTATTAGAGAAATGCAAATCAAAACTACAATCAGATATCACCTCACACCAGTAAGAATGGCCATCATCAAAAAGTCTACAAGCAATAAATGCTGGAGAGGGTGTAGAGAAAAGGGAACATTCTTGCACTGTTGGTGGGAATGTAAATGGATACAACCACTATGGAAGATGGTATGGAGATTCCTTAAAAAACTAGGAATAAAACCACCATAGGACCCAGAAGTCCCACTCCTAGGCATATAGCCTGAGGAAACCAAAATTTAAAAAGACACATGCTTCCCATTGTTCATTACAGCATTATTTACAATAGCCAGATCATGGAAGCAACCTAGATGTCTATTGACAGATGAATGGATATAGAAGTTGTGGTAAAACATAAACACAATGGAATATTGCTTAGCCATAGAAAGGAATGCATTTGGGTCAGTTCTAATGAAGTGGATGAACCTAGAACCTATTATACAGAGTGAAGTGAGTCAGAAAGGTAAATATCACATTCTAATGCATATATACAGAATCTAGAAAAATGGTACTGAAGAGAGAAGACTCTTGAGAGTCCCTTGGACTGCAAGGAGATCCAACCAGTCCATTCTAAAGGAGATCAGTCCTGGGTGTTCATTGGAAGGACCGATGCTGAAGCTGAAACTCCAATATTTTGGCCATCTCATGTGAAGAGTTGACTCATTGGAAAAGACCCTGATGCTGGGAGGGATTGGGGGCAGGAGGAGAAGGGGACGACAGAGGATGAGATGGCTGGATGGCATCACCAACTTGATGGACGTAAGTTTGAGTAAACTCCAGGAGTTGGTGATGGACAGGGAGGCCTGGCATGCTGCTATTCATGGGGTCACAAAGAGTCGGACACGACTGAGCAACTGAACTGAACTGAACTGAACTGAATGGAGAAACAGACATAGAGAATAGACTTATGTACTAGGGGAGAGAGGAAGAGAGGGTGAAATGTATGGAAAGAGTAACATGGAAACTTACATTACCAGATGTTAAATAAATAGCCAGTGGGAATTTACTGTATGGCTCAGGAAACTCAAACAGGGGCTCTGTATCAACCTAGGGGGGTGGGATGGGGAGGAAGATGGGAGGGAGATTAAAGAAGGAGGGGATATATGTATACTTATGGCTGATTCATGTTGAGGTTTGACAGAAAACAACAAAATTCTGTAAAGTAATTCTCCCTCAATTAAAAAAATAAATTAATGAAAAAAAAAGATACTGCCAAGTTTTCCTCCAAAACATAGCTTTAAAAAAGACTTTTTCACTATTTTAGGAGATGTTCCCATACTTCACAGAATACAATTAAAATCTAGCCAAATCACACACACACACACACACACACACACACACAAAAACTAAAATCTTGAAAAATTTGAATCTTGTGCTGCTAACTCCAAAATTCACAAGTAGTCATAAAAAAGGGAAGAAATTTACATGGTTAGGTAAAAAAAAAACCTTAATTAATTAATTAATTAATTAGTTTGGGGCTGCTCTGGGTCTTAGTTGCTGTGAGCAGGCTTTCTCTAGTTGTGGTGAGTGGGCCTCTCATTGCAGTGGCTTCTCTTGTTGTAGGCCACAGGCTCTAGATAGAGCATGTGGGCTTCAGCGGTTGTGGCCTACGGACTTAGCTGCCTCGAGGCATCTGGGATCTTCCTGCATCTGGGATTGAATCCATGCTCCCTGCATTGGTAGGCAGATTCTTAACCACTGGGCCACCAGGGAAGTCCTCCATGGTCAAATAAATTTGGGCCTCACTAGATTAGATAAATTTAGATAGGTTCCTTTTTTTTATAGGACTTATCAGAGCCTTCTATATAGACTGTAATTAATGGAAATGTATTATTTTCACTCAACCTTTCTTACAAAGAGTTGTATTAACTGAATTGTGGTGCTGGAAAAGACTCTTGAGACTCTTGGACTGTAAGGAGATCAAACCAGTCAATCCCAAAGGAGATCAACCCTGGCTATTCATTGGAAGGACTCTTGCTGAAGCTGAACCTCCAATACTTTGGCCACCTGATGCTAAGAGATGACTTATTGGAAAAGACCCTGATGCTGGGAAAGATTGAGGGCAAGAGGAAAAGGAGGTGACAGAGGATGAGCTGGTTGGATGGCATCACTGACTCAATGGACATGAGTTTGAGCAAACTCAGGGAGATAGTGAAGCCATGGAAGCCTGGTGTGATGCAGTCCATGGGAGTGTAGGGTAGGACATGATTTAGTGACTGAACAACAGCAAGGCACAGCGCAGGTAAGTTTTTATACAGAAACTGATATGCTTATCTTTTTTCTAATTTTTAGTATTTTATGTTTCAGAAATTTCTAATATAAAAATAAAAGTGGAATTTTTTCAAGCTCTCCATTAATTTCACTAGTCTTAGTTTTCCGAATGCATGTATAGATGGACAGATGAATAAATGGGATGGGATGGGATGGGATGGAAAAGTCTAATAACAAAACGTTCTCAAGAACATTCCCCTCCAGCTCTATTTTTATTATTGTGTGATTCGGGGCCATTTCCTGTTATTATTACACATACTGTTGTCAGAGGAAGCCAATTCATTTTAATATTAGCCTGAGCAAAACATAATTAGGAAGAGAATCTGCTACCAAAAAGGAAACATGTAATTGGTGTTTTGCATTCCAAAGCCCAGTACTCAGATGAAAAAACACCCAGAGATGGCTCCATGCACGGTTTCAAAACATCCTGCGCCCGCCAGGCCAGTGAAAACTCCAGCCACTCCAAGAAAACACAGCCAGAGAACCAGATGACCTACCAAACTTTTCACTATTCCTCTGTATATTGGAAGAGAAAGGAGAAGAGGCTAGAGAGAAGGGGACAGAAAAGAAGGGGCTCAGAAAGGAGTCCTGACAATGTCACCAGACACCAGGCTGGAGGCTGAACTGCTGGCCTCCTCTCCTTAGATCTTTCAGCACCTCCAGGGTCACGATTGACATTTCTTCCCGTGAACCGAGAGCTTCTGAGGGCCTCAAAGTCCATCATCTCCACGTGCTAAGGCTTCTTTCCCATCACCCTGCCTTCCTCTTCCTCCCTTACTAACGCATTTCCTAGTTAAAAGCTTTTTAAAAATATTTGTTTTATTTGTTTATTTATTTGGCTGCACTGGGTCTTAGTTGCAGCACGTGGGATCTTTGTTGGTGTCTGCAAGATGTTTTTTGTAGCATACAAGGTCTTTCATGGCAGCATGGTGGTCCAGTGACTAAGTCTCTGAACACCCAATGCAGGGGGCCAGGGTTCAATCCTTGGTCAGAGAACTAAATCCCACATGCCACAACTAAAGATCCCTCATGTCACAGCTAAGGCATTTCCTTTTAATTGTGTGGTTTGTACACTCATCTGGGAAAGACTGCAATTTTTTTGGCATGCATGGGAGGTGCGGGAAGGTAGAAGAGGGAAGGAGGAGGGACAAAAAACCAGCAGGTGAGGAGTCAGCTCTGTGCCTGGACTTGTTAAGTCTTTTCACACAGTTTATTTCATGTCCTCACAATCAATCTTCCCAGGTGGCACCAGTGGTAAAGAACCCGCCTGCCATGCAGGAGGCGTAGGAGACACAGGTTCGATTCCTGGGTCAGGAAGATCCCCTGGAGGAGGCAATGGCAACCCACTCCAGTAATCTTGCCTGGAGAATCCCATGGACAGAGGAGCCTGGTGAGCTACAGTCCATGGGGTCACAAAGAGTTGGACACGACTGAAGGGACAGCACATTCCTTGCATTCATCATCTGAGGTAGGTATCCTTATCATCCCTATACTACGGATAAGGAAATCAAGGCTGAGAAAGGCCATGTGCCACAAGGAAGGCTGAAGATTTCCATGTGCCACAACTAAGACCTGGTACAGCCAACTAGATAAATAAGAATTTTCTTAAAAAGCCAATGCTTTTAACCAGTCCTAATGTCCTTCACTTAACTTCTTCAAGCCTCTGGGTTCTCATTCAGGAAAAGAGTTTATCCTTGCTTTTGCCTTTGTCTCCCTTATAGTTTATTCTCCACATAGTGACTGGAAAAACATTATACCATTTAAGACTAGGCTCATCTGCCAGAAACAGAAATATAAAATAAATATCTGGAGGTTGTCAATTGGGCAAATATGAGTCAGCTTCATCATGTCCTTAAAGACTTAAACTTCTTCCCACTCACCACTGTCCCATCCAGAGGGGTGGCCCTTGTCCTCACAGTCCAATGCAGCAACTAGAGCTCCAACCATCACATCTGCATTCCAGGCAGAGAGGAAAAAAGAAAAGGGTCATAAGGTATAAATTGTCTGTCTTTTTGGCATGATTTTTTGAAATACCACTTGATACATTTGCATACCACCTATAGACTTAGTCATGTGGCTATACCTACCTGCAAGGAAAGCTGAGAAATACAGCCTTTATTCTGGGATGCCATACAGCCTGCTAGAAATATGTGCTTTCCGCTATAATGCAAGAAAGAGGGAATGGATACTGGGGGCAGTGCACAGTCTCAGACAGAGTAAGCCTTTCGAAATGTAAGTCAAGTCATGTTACTCTGCTTAAAATGGTGGAAAGACTTCCCACTCACTCAGGCTGGAAACGCAAGCTTTTGCAGTGTCCAACAGGGCCTTACATGTCTTGTCCCTGTTATGTCTCTGACCTCATTTCCTACGGCTCTCTGCCTTGCTTGCGTTGCTACAGCCACACTGGCCCCCTTGCTGATTTTCTAACAAGCCAAGCACATTCCTGTCTAAATATTTCTTCTGAGCCCTTGGCCCCTCTTCCCCCAGGCATGTGCTCATCTCAGCCCTCAGTTCCTGAGGTCATGCTCAAATATCCCTTCAGCAGGGACCACCCTTTAGAAAAGAGTATACCCCTCCTAAGTGACTTCTCCCTTACCTTGCCTTACTTTTGTTTTCCGCTTTTACCCCCATCTATCCCATCATCTGATATATTCTATCTTTGTTCACATTTCTCTTCTCTTCTCTCAGAAGCTCAATGGGATCTGGAACTTGATTTGTGGTAGTCAATGCTTTGTATCTTCCAGACCTGGAACAGTGCCAGGCATCCACTGTAGACATCCAATAAACCTGAGTTGAATAGATGAATGATTGATTGAATAAATCCTGCTTTATTCATCTTCCAAAATTTAGGAGAGGATGTATTGAGGTATCCAATCAAAAAGGGCTTTGAAAACAGAAAGAGGCAAATATAAATTAGTACTGTGCTTCTCTTTGATGTCCTCCCATTCGTAAAAGCACTCTGTTGACTGTGAAGATTAACGCAAACGCTGTTGGCAATTATTATTTTGAAGTAAGGCACAGTGGGATAGGATTTCCAGTCATTTCTTCCCAAAGCACCAGACCTATTTATTCTAAATCCATTTCTTCCCTGCCTTTAGTTTTGAATGAATATGGCTTTGCTACACATAGTTGCCTAATATATCACTTTGATGGTTTATTTCACCTTAAGTAGCATGGAATTGAAGTCTGAGACTGTATCAGGCTGATTCCAGGTCTCCTTTGCTCCCCTTTGTGCCATCACAGTGGGGGAGAGTTGTCAAGCTGTGCTTGGCCAAGTTAAATGAGGAGACCAGATGGTCAGAAAGAAAGGAATTTTGGTCAAGGTTGAGGAGGAGAGAAGCTGAGAGCATAACTCCTGCATAGTTTTTGACCAAGAGATCAGAATACTCAGCACTGGGGGTGAGTCGCTGCAAACGTCTGTGAGACATGAGTTCTGTTTCATGTTAATCTCCTAGGACATTCTGCCAACACTTCAAAATCATCCTGCAGTGCTTGGAGTTTGGTTCTCTGTTGATTTTAGTTTCTGGAGAAAAGAGAATTTGATTTGTGTTAAACACAACAAAAAGGAAAAACAAAACCGGAGGTAAAGCAGTCCCTTTACGCTTTGACATTTAACACGCGATTTTAGGAAGAAAAGCAAGCAAAATCCAAGGCTTGGAAAGAATGGAAGATAGGAAACATTTGAGTGACATGCAAGGCAGTGAAAGAAGATCTCTAGTCCTCTAAACAGAGAAGGCAGGTGCTACAGAAACTGAAAGGCCCTTCCAGGTTGAACTGAGAAGTGGCATCCTGAGTTGTCTGGCACCAAAGTGGGGTTGGGAGGCAAGAGATAGAAAGTCAAGCAGTAGGAGGTGGCAGAGATCCAGGCAGGAAACAGGCTGAGTGTGAACAAGTGTCTTCGTGGTGGGGCAGATGGAAAAGGAGGCGTTAGAGACACACTGCTGAGAGAGGAAGAGCCCAACTCCTTGATGTCCTTTGACCAAGTGCTTCACTGCCTCCGAAACTCAGAGTACCCTGTTTTTATTGTGCTTACTGCTCTGCTCAAAATAAAATGCCAGGGCCCTTGCCCTTTGGCCTCACAAGTGTTCCCTTAAAGGCATAACCATGGGACATAGTCCTGGAAGAACTGGGGCACCAGCATTGCCCAGGCTGGCTGAACTTGCCCAGTTTTCATGAGATTGTCTTTGGCAGGCCAGGAAGACCTAGTAACCATGTGGCGTGTCTCTAACTGGGACTGTCAACCACTTTCATGTTGGCTGTCTCGTTTGAGCTTGACAACAACTTTAAGGCTTACATATGAAATGAATCATGGCCACCTCTGCTGAGATGAGAGGACAGATGGTTAGGGGTCTGAATGGCTTGCCCACGGAATCGTGAGCAAGGGAATCATGAAACTGGGAGCAAAGCACAGTTCTCCGACTCCTAACGTGTTCCCTTTTCACCGCGTTATTTATGGGAGCTAGTTAGCAATGCTGACTGTGTCTGCACTTTGCTAGACACTGGGGGGAGAGGCCCAAAAACAAACCAGATGTGACTCTTCTCCTTGGGACTCCTGATCTGAAGCAGAAGACAGGATGAAGGCAGATAAATGAATCCATGTACACATGCTCCCACAAGTGTACGTCTAACTAGATGTTCAGACATATTCATGCATCCTAAGGGTGTCGTTGGAAGCTTCTGGAAATAAATCTCTGGGGATCTGAAGAAACTCAGAACACTGACTCATTGGCTTGGCTGTGAGACTGTTCCAGATATTGGCAGCTATGTAAGTGGGGGCTCAGAATTAGGGCCAAAAGATGCATTTGACAGGAGGAAAGGGATTTGGGGTTAAGATCTGAACAGTTCTCAGGCAGCAAAGAAATTAAACAGCCTCAGCAAACTTTCATGTGGTGACTTCTCTGCCTAGATAGTAGGACTTTTCAAACTCATAACTGGAGAGAAAGAGAGAGAGATGCCTGGAAAAATTTACCCCATTGTCATTTGGCTTCCCTTTCATAGCCTTCTTGTTCAGTTCAGTTCAGTTCAGTCGCTCAGTCGTGTCCAACTCTTTGTGACCCCATGAATCGCAGCACGCCAGGCCTCCCTGTCCATCACCAACTCCCTGAGTTTACTCAAACTCACGTCCATCGAGTTGGTGATGCCATCCAACCATCTCATCCTCTGTTGTCCCCTTCTCGTCCTGCCCGCAATCTTTCCCAGCATCAGGATCTTTTTCAATGAGTCAGCTCTTTGCATCAGGTGGCCTAAGTGTTGGAGTTTCAGCTTCAACATCAGTCCTTCCATTGAACATCCAGGACTGATCTCCTTTAGGATGGACGGGTTGGATCTCCTTGCAGTCCAAGAGACTCTCAAGAGTCTTCTCCAACACCACGGTTCAAAAGCATCAGTTCTTCAGCACTCAGCTTTCTTTATAGTCCAACTCTCACATCCATACATGACCACTGGAAAAACCATAGCCTTGACTAAACGGACCTTTGTTGGCAAAGTAATGTCTCTGCTTTTGAATATGCTATCTAGGTTGGTCATAACTTTCCTTTCAAGGAGTAAGCGTCTTTTAATTTTATGGCTGCAATCACCATCTGCAGTGATTTTGGAGACAAAAAAAAATAAAGTCTGACACTGTTGCCACTGTTTCTCCATCTATTTGCCATGAAGTGATGGGACTGGATGCCATGATCTTCATTTTCTGAATGTTGAGCTTTAAGCCAACGTTTTCACTCTCCTCTTTCACTTTCATCAAGAGGCTCTTTAGTTCTTCTTCACTTTCTGCCATAAGGGTGGTGTCATCTGCATATCTGAGGTTATTGATATTTCTCCCGGCAATCTTGATTCCAGCTTGTGCTTCCTCCAGCCCAGGGTTTCTCATGATGTACTCTGCATAATAAGTTAAATAAGTAAGGTGACAATATACAGCCTTGACGTACTTCTTTTCCTATTTGGAACCAGTCTGTTGTTCCATGTCCAGTTCTAACTGTTGCTTGCTTTCTTGGTGTGCTCACGATTCCATGGGCAAGCCATTCAGACATGTGACTTTGGATGGTTGGTGCCCTTGGCAATACAAATATCATCTTGGTCTAGACCATCCCCTAAACTTAAAGATGCTGAGTAGGAGAAGAGGAGATGGACATCTGACCCTGAGATGAAGGGTTCATCCTTGGGCCAGCCCTGTCTCTTGGCCTGGCCATGCTCAAATTACTGCACAGAAAGTGTCAGTGGGTGGAAACCACAAGCCTCATCTTTTCGTGACACTGTGACCTCATTATCTGGTGAGAACATCTTATTTCTTTTGGGGGAATCATCCTTCTCCCAAGGTATAGCTGCCTGAAGCTTTCAGCAGGACCAATTCCTGTTTCCCTGGATCAAAGTCTTGAGCAGAGTGATGCATGAGATGGGAGCAGCTACCAGGCAGTCAAGAAGACAGCGGTTATCTGCAGAGACCCCCATTCGTGCCATCAGATCCCCCACTGCATCTTCTCCATCTTTCCCTTCTGTTCTCTGAATGGCTTCTTAGCCTCCCCCCGAATTCCTCTTTTACTTTGGATGATGTTTGCCACCTTCAATCAATGAACCCAAGAAATGAATTTGCCCCAAGTGAGTCCATATGCTTTCTTTAAGGTACTCAGGATGTGTCTGCTTCTGTCTGTCCTCCAGCCCACCTGCTTAAGAATACTTCTTGGGGGATAGGACTCCTTCATGTGAGCCAGAGTCCTGTGGCCTGTGTGACACCAAGGGGTTGAAGCAATCAGTTGCGTAACAGTATGATGCAGATTTCTGTTTCAGAAAAATGACTACGATCTCCAGGTCATTCTGTAAGTATGACACTAATTGCAAGGTTAAGTCTCAGTAGTAAATTTATACATTCAAGACCATTTCCAGCTATGCAAAGAATTTCTATTTCCTCATGTTAAAAGCCAGAGCAGTAAAATATATCCCCAATGTCACTATTACAACATTTACATCCTGGAAACATAATAAATGATCAATACAGTAATGGAATGCCTGGAAATATCCATATTTAAGGGTAAATAGACTTAAGTACCTATAAAGTCTTTGCTAAGAATGTTAGCTTTTTATTTCTATCGTGGGGAACCCAAGTTCTCTGACAGCGATTGGTAAAACATTCCACAAAAAGGTTGATAATACTTTACTACAGAACTAAAAGGTGGCCAGGGATGCAGGAGAGTTTTACAAGCTCTTGAATTGCATGAAGACCCACTGTAATTCCGATGTAGTCTGGAGCAAGATGGAATCAGAGTGCTACGGACAAGTGTGGGCAGGGCTGCAATGGGTATTACAGGGAAAGCCTTCAGGTTCAGGTGGCCCTGGGTTCACCTTTCATTTCTGTGTCCCATTTGGCTTCAGTTCCAGCACCCTGGCTTTGAAGTGCTCAGCTTTCCCACCATATCACGGCTCTGTCAGCATATGCGGGGCATGAATGGCATGTTTTAATACCCAAAAATGCCAGTGAGAAGGCAAATGCCAGTGGAAGATGAACAGTAATAGAAAATTTTAGTGAAAATAATAATGTTTGCGAGAACTGATACATTTTAATGCAAGACTGGCGGCATCAGTCTATTTCTAGCTATCCTTGTCAACTAGCTTGTCTTCTTTGCTTTGCATCCAGCTCATACTTCTGATTGCTGACCTGGTGACCAGTGCTCAGCTCTGGGCACAGAGATTTTGTAGCTCAAGGTCATTGACTTCCCATAGACTCCTATGAGAGTTGCCCCTTTGCTGGCTACTCTCAAGGCTGGATCTACCTGGTTCCTTGCGGCTCCTTGCACATGCCAGATTGTTCTCCTTCACCTGGGCTTCAGGAGGTCTGGTCCATAGCTCCTTCTTTGATCCTTTATTTTTCTTTTCATCCCTTCTGTTTCCCAGCTTCTCTGACACTTGTGAAAAGTCTGACTCCCATAATGAACTCCTTATTCCTCTAATATTAATTGTTACTGGGCATCCCTAATTGAACCCTGACATAACCTGCAATCTAGATGGAGTCACAAATATCATTTCCATGAAAACAGTTATCTCCCAACACAGGAGAATAGTGAGACTCCCAGGTTAGTTGTGCAAGGCAATGGGGGTTAGACATGGGGGAGCATGAGAGCAAAAAAAAAGCTGGGACTTTTCCACTAGGACACTTCCTCCCTCCAGTACTATGTCTGAGGACACTCTGTGTGTCTGCTGAGAGCAATGGCCACTGATTTACTTCCATCTTCCAAATATTGAACAGGCTCCTCTTTCAGCCTACTCTAACTTGAAACTATGCAGAATAGGGAGAGAAAGAGAAGGAAATTTTTCAGAGTTTCCAGCTTAAGTAAGTTGGCAATGGAATGATTCCAAACAGTGCAACCCTTCTCAACTTAGTACATCTTTCTTTTTTTTCTATATTTAACTTTCAAATAAAGGCAATACAAAATCATGCTATTAACAATACAACAGTCCTTCATACAAATGAAAACAGGCCTTCTCCAAATCAGTGTACATTTATTCATCTCTGGGTTACATTCATTTTCACTACCAGCTGAATCATTCCCCTCTTAAATATCTTGTAACTTAAATGTCAAGATATAAAGGCTTACCTCTTTTACTGCAGCTTTTATTACAGAGTGAATGAATAGGATAAGGGGAAAAAGAAAGACAAAGAATATATACAATGAATATATATATATATACACAATGTGTATATATATATATAAAGACCCTGATGTTGGGAAAGATTGAAGGCAGGAGGAGAAGGGGACAACAGAGGATGAGATGACTGAATGTCATTACCAACTTGATGGACATGAGTTTGAGCAAGCTCTGGGAGTTGGTGATGGTCAGGGAAGCTTGACGTGCTGTAGTCCATGGGGTTGCAAAGAGCTGGACATGACTGAGAGACTGAACTGAACTGAGCTTATACATATGTATGTGTGGATATATATAGCCACACATACAAACATATAAATAGATATTTATATACACATATGCTACAAACATATCAAAGAAAAGAAGAAATGGTTCATAACTATTATAGCCATCATTTCTTCAACTGGTCATGTTATCCTTGCTGGTATTTATACTTTCTTCCTTTTATTATCCTTTCTTTACTGCTTTGCCCTCAGAAAGTCCTACAACTGATCATAGATCCTGGTCTGATGGAATCATCCAAACTCTAATTCTACCACTAGTAGCCTTGTCTTCATTGAGTTGTAGTGTTCCATTAATTTTAATCACACGGCATCGTATTACCAAGTGATGCCCCAACATCTGCCTGTGATCCAGACAGCCTCTTCTCTTCCCTCAGTGTGTCATAGCAATTCCATTTCTCCTGGAGAAAGTCAATCACCCTGGCCAGTATGGTAGCCCCCTTCTTTGCCTGTTGGTTCCCTAGTATGAGCTTTTCAAAGTGGAATTGTAACAGTCTTAGTTTATAACTAATAGAATTGCTTTTAGTCCCTGGTAGACAATCCCCCATTAGGAGTGTCTAAAACCTGCACATATTTTAGCAGATCAACAGATATCTTCTTGATCTCTTCTTCTGAGCAACTTCTAAGTTCTCTCCAAGACATGAGCTTGAATTCAAAGCCTCTTTGATCTTTACTCCCAAAATTCCTCTTGGGGAAACCAGAATCAAAACAGACACAAGCAACCCAATGTATATTGCAGCACTCTTTACAATAGCTAGTGCATGGAAGCAACCTAGATGTCCATCGGCAGATGAACGGATGAGGAAGTTGTGGCACATATATGCAATGCAATATTACTCAGCTATAGAAAGGAACACATTTGAGTCAGTTCTAATGAGGTGAATGAACGTAGAGACTATTATACAGAGTGAAGTAAGTGAGAACGAAAGACAAATGTCACATATCAATGCATATGTTAGAATCTAGAAATACGGTACCAACAATCCTACGTGCAGGGCAGCAAAGGAGACATAGACGTAAAGAATTTTGGACTCAGTGGGAGAAGGAGAGGGTGGGATGATTTGAGAGAATAGCATTGAAACATATATATTACCATATGGAAAATAGAAAACCAGTGGGAGTTTAATGTATGATGCAGGGCACCCAAAGCCAGTGCTCTGTGACAACGTGGAGGGGTGGAGTGGGGAGGGAAGTGGGCAAGGGCTTCAGGATGAAGGGGACACATATGCCTATGACCAATTCATGTTGATGTTTGGCAAAAGCCATCACAATATTGTAAGGTAAATATCCTCCAATTAAATAAATGCATTTTAAAAAGACAAAAAAATGTGATCAGGTTGTCATGTTCGGTGAGAAGACTTGCGGAACACACGCCTCACCCCGGCTGCTGCTGCAGCTTCAGCTTCAAGGACAGGAGCCACCTGAAGGTACTTAACGTGGGGCTTGGCACCAGGTGGCACTTGGGTATCACCACAGTGGTCCATGGTGCAGCTCTCTCATCTGCCCCTGTGGTAGAAGATAAATTATCTCCAGATCTTGCTTTCTGTATATTTTCGGTAGATTTATATGTCGCATCTGCTTTCTTTTGGGTTTTCATCTCCAGCTTATTGTGTGGCTTAAAAAAAGTGGATCGTATTGTAAAAATTCCTGGTGGCCAGTATCCTGGATCCCCTTTTCTGTTTTAGATCTTGCCTCTTTTTTCTCTCCCCGTGAAAGCAGCATACATTGTATTAACTTATGTCTCTTGTTAACGAAGATTAATGTCTTTGTGTTTTGTCCAGAACTATATTAAAGAAATACAAATATTATATTGTTTAATGCAAATGAAGGAATGCAATAAAGAGTACGTATACTTGAAAAAATAAAAAGACAAAAAAAAAGGCTCTTCTTGGCCTTTTGGAAAAGTACAGAAAGAAAGAAAGTACAGAAAGACAAAGAAGGAAGAGGAGAAGAAGGAGAAAGAGGGGAAAAAAAGATATTCTCTTTTTCAGGGAAGCTAGGTTTTTCTGGAGAGGATTTTATCAAAGTTGTTTCTCATCGTTGACCCTAAAGCCACTACCATATGTGTTGCATATGGATCTGAAGCTCTATTTTCTGGTTTGACATATCATTAAAAAATTAGTGTGAAAAATTTGTCTTTAAGAGCAGTGAGATCATGTGATTCTTGGGACCTGGAGCTGTGCTAATTCAGAAACATGTAATAATTCTGGAAACAAAAAAGAAAACCTACTTTCCAATCCTGTGCCGGGCTTTTTAAGTTTTAATCATTTTTATGAGGCTAAAAATAACAAAAAGTATAGTTTGACAAAATATTGAACCCTTAGTTCAAGACAGAAATTGGTAGCGTGGGGGAAAGACTTGCATTGGCCGGGTTTTAACCTATAAATCAAGAGAAATCAACAGAGAATTTAATCCAAACATGTGCTGCACATAGTTTCCACTGGCCTTGTGTTACCAAGGTTAGAATTATGGCTGGGTTCACAGTGAGAAAGTGAAAAATTGATGACATCTGCCCTCTGAGGTCTTTTTGTTTTCCTGGTAGCTACTGCAGAGGCCTTGGCATTCTGTGACGAAAGCTTCAGATGTATGATGGGAGATGGCATATGGGGGTGAACAGTTTGAACCCAGAACTCTGTCCTTGTTTCCAGGACTCTTGTGAAGCACCTTCCTCCTTTTCCTCTTGCTACTGACAAGATCAGACACCCTGAATGTTCTGTGCTAGACTGTCCTGAAAGATGGAATTTCACTAAGATGGTGGAAGGCCTAAGAGTTCCATCAGATCAATGAAAACCAGGGCATCTTTGCATCCTATCACCTCCGTCATCTCATTTATTCTTTCATCTGTTCATTAACTTATATCTGGCAGCACTGTCATGGATGCTGCTGGTGTCTGTCTACATCTTTCGAGCCTCACCACTTGGGTGCACTTCAACCAGCTTCATCTGCTGGTACCTCTGTCTCTTCTACCTGTGGGATTTCTCCAAAGTCACTCTGCCTTCGCCTGCAGACAGATGGAGAGATAAAGCGCGAAGGCTCCTTAGGAGCAGTCTCCCCATGACTGAACTTACCTATAAATGCCTTGGCACTGTCACTTGTGGGGTGGGTAATACTCAGGCACATTTCTACACCATTTCCCAGTGTTCCCATGAGATTGAATTCCAGCGGCCCACAACTTTAGTTTATCTGATGACACACCATTTGGTAGGCTGTCTTCCTTTCCCTGCATGTCTCCCCAACCCTTTCTCACCGTTTTCTGCACCTCCTTCCCAGATGAACCACCTCCACTAGAATCCTTGTCTCAGAGTCCACTTTACACCTATTATGTTCCAGGCACTGTGGCAGGGCTTCATGGATTGGATAACCACCAGATTATAAGATTCTAGACACCAGTGACAGACTGGTGGGGAGATGTTTGATAGAAGGTTGACAATCTATTCTAACAACTTCATAAAATTAGTGTGAGGTTAGTGAAATTAGCACAAGTGGTACACTTGTGAACCACTTAAAATAGTGATTGGCAGAGAGTAGCAGTGAAGTAACTATTAGTTATTGTATTTGTTATTCTGCTGAACCAAGTCATTGGGTGTTTGTGCTGTGCTTAGTTACTCAGTCATGTCTGACTCTTTGCCAGTGTCTGGACTGTAGCCTGCCAGGCTCCTCTGTCCATGGGGATTCTCCAGGTAAGAATACTGTAGAGGGTTGCCATGCCTTCCTCCAGGGGATCTTCCCAACCCAGGCATCAAACCCAGGTCTCTCGAATTGCAGGCGGATCCCTTACCATCTGAGCCACCTGGTGTTTAGCAGTTAAATATTGCTCAAGTATTATATATTTAAAGTATAAGTTAAAATATATTTATATGTTAAATATATTTATATGTTAAAATATAAATTCCGGTGCAAAAGTGGTACTCTTGGGCTATTAGGTGCCATCCACACTTCAGAAGGAATAGATTTGTCAGAGAAACTTTAATCACTTTTCTAGACCTTGAAGGAATGAGGCAAAAGGCACAGTGCTTTAAAGGTGGTGGGGATGGGGTGGGGGGGGAGAGCCAACTGATGGGGCAGCAGGAGAGGGTGACCGTGTTACAGTCCCGCGGGGCCTCTGGGCAGGCAGGGACAAGCCTGGGGCTCTGGGTGACACAGTCCTGAGCAGGTGAATCCAGGCTCCTCTGAGCCCGAAGCCCTAAAGAGAGAAATGGCAGAACCAAGCTTTGAACCTAGGTCCTGTTCATTCAGTTATCGCTTTGCTACACTTTTTCAACACTCATTGATTTAAATTGGTATTTCAATCGTCAGAGGACTTCCAGTAGGAGAACATTTGAAAATCAATGTTGTGCAAAAAGGGCTTCGCAGGCGTCGCAGTGGTAAAGAATCCACTTGCCGGTGCAAGAGCCGTGGGAGACATGGGTTTGATCCCTGGGTTGGGAGCATCCCCTGGAGGAGAGCATGGCAGCCCACTCCAGTATTCTTGCCTGGAGAATCCCAGGGACAGAAGAGCCTGGTGGGCTCACAAACAGCTGGACACGACGGATAACTGAGCACACGTGCCCACTGTGCAGTAAGATACCCTAAGTGCTTTGGTAGAATGTGTGTGTGGATCAGGATCGAGGCTCCTTCCCTCCCAGGAAGAGGGAGGCCTGACTGGAGTCTGGACAGGGGGCTGACTCCACAGCCCATTCCGTCTGCCTCGCTCCTCTGTCTCCCTAGGGCTGGGTGTGGACAGGCAACTTCATTTCTCTGAACCTCACTGGGGTTCTCCATCTGTAATGTGGGGAGACCCTGCCCCTCCATCTCTCAGGCTGTTCTGGACGCTGCAGGAGAGCCTGCAGGGGAGAGCAGACCTACAAAATGCCAGCCTCCTTCCGTCTTTCCTCCAGCTTGAAAGGATCGAGATGCAAACAGACAAACCCCTCCTCAACATGAGGACTGACAGGCTGGTTAGCAAACAGTTCCAAGAGCAGAAGTTGCTTCCCTGGGCCTGAGGGAGGCTTGCCGCAGGGGCCATGGGCAGGAGGGAGGGCTGAGCTCTAGATTCAGCTGTGGTGGTGGCGGTGGTTTAGTTGCTAAGTCGTGTCCGACTCTTGCGACCCCATGGACTGTAGCCCACTAGGCTCAGACGGCCTGGGCCCAGATCTTCGCCTCACACTGTACCGAGTCTCTGATCTCAGGCAGGTTCCTGGATTCTGTGAGCTTCAGTGACTTCATCATGCAACGTGAGTGAAAATATTAACAGCTCTCACCTCCTCGTGTTGTTATAAAAATGAGATGAGATGATTTAAGTGCCTGGCACATCGTAAGCACTTAATAGACGTAGTTCTTTAGAAAGGGTTTCTGGCAGAAGGAGAACTCAGCTGCCAAGTTTCCTAACTTTGTATCTTGACGACCATGATTCAGCTGTCTCTCGGAGGAGTGGGGTGAGGGCTGGATGTTAATGTTTTAAATTTAGGGAGTTCTGTGTTTTGACTCATTGGCTGAAAATGTTGGCGAAGCCCTCCTCATACACCCAAGATGCTCTCCACATGATGCAGCCAAACTCACCTCTGACCAAGAGGATGGAGATAATTTTATCTTCCTGGAAGGCTGGACGTGCTCATGTTGGGCTATGATTCTTGGGCATTTTTACACTGAACTCAATCTGCTCCCAGGGTTGAGGCCTAGCTGCCCATGGTGTTAGCTAGCTGGACACACACCCGCTCTCAGCCTCTTTCCCCTCTCCACCTTCTCTCCTGCCAGGACATCCTAGGAGTGCTCCCTCAATGGATTAATTGCTCTGAAATCCTTCCTTTTGAAGCCATTTCTGTGCGCATGTGCATATGTGTGCTCAGTCATGTCTGACTCTGTAACTCTATGGAGGGTAGCCCAGCCAGGCTCCACTGTCTATGGAATTTTCCAGGCAGGAATACTGGAGCAGGTTGCTCTTTCCTGCTCCAGGGGATCTTCCTGACTCAGGGATCGAACCCACATCTCTTGTGTCTCCTGCATTGACAAACGGATTCTTTACCGCTCTACCATCTGGGAAGCTGGAGCCATTTCTGGGGGCACCCAAACTGAGACATTCATTGACAGACTCTTTACACAAGTTAAACACAGGCCAAATGAAGTACAAGGTCATACCTGAGTGCAATCATGACCGTCTAGACAGCCAGCTCAGGTCCAAGCAAACTTTTGCTTGCCGGGATTATTTGGGTTGGCTTTCCCAGGCAGCCCTGGATTCTTTCCAAAATTCCTCCAGCCCCCACTTTCCTCTGGTCTTGGAAACTTAACCTCTGAAGCTGGCAGGCCTCAGATGAGAACAGCACAGGATTTTGTGAACGGCAAACATGGGCCGCCCCTGTAAGTGAGCTCAGGATAGAAACACAGCTTTCCTGTTGTTCGCAAGCTCCCACCTCTCCTGAACCCAGAGATGAGAGTTAAACTGTTATTTCTCTGGAACCAGTGCCATCGTCAAAGGTGAGATATTAGCACAGTGTTGCAGGTACACATGGAGGGCAAGTTGTCACCACTCAGAAGCACTCATAGCAGACCTGTCATTCACATCTGGGCTCCTAAGTTGTTCTCATGACTCTATTCTTCAGAGCTTGTGTGATTCATGCACTCGAAAGGGTGCCCAGGATGTTATGAGAACAATGCCAGCTAAACAGACATAAAGCCCTAAATCAATCCCATATACCAAGGTGAGGAACCAATCTCAAGTTCAATAACATGAGCTCTTTCTCTCTTTTCTAGATTCCATTTAGAAGAGAAGAAAGTTACCAAGAACTCAAACTTGCAGATCCAGAAGGGAAAGGGCAAGATTCCAAAAGCAGATAGAAACCAATGAGATGGTAATTAAAGGTGAGCATTTATTGAGGGCATCACGTGGGCTAAGTGTTGAGCTAGGCAAGCAATTACATACACAATTGTACTTAGTCTCTCCTTCTTTCTCTCTCTCCCTCTGCTTTCTATATTCTTTCTAGTGTACTCCTGAGGAAATTGAGGTTTGTAGAGATAGTATCACTGGGCTACTAAGTATGAAAAATGAGACTTAACCCAGGTTTTTATCTGACCCCTTATGGGCTCCCTGGTGGCTCAGTGGTAAAGAATCTACCTGTCAATGCAGGAGACACAGATTCTTTCCCTGGATTGTGAAGATCCCCTGGAGGAGGGCACAGCAACCCACTCCAGTATTCTTGCCTGGAGAATCCTATGGACAGAGGAGCCTGGCAGGCTACAGTTCATGGGGCTGCAAAGAGTCAGACACGACTAAAGTGACTTAGTACTCACGCACACAGGATTTATTCATTCATCCTTTACTAAGCTTCTGTTGTATACCAGGCATTCTTCTTATTCTAAGCACTGGGGAGAAAGTGCCCCCATCCAGAAAAAGACAAAGATCTTGCTCTGACTGAGCTTTCTTTTATCAATATTTATTTTTAAAATTTAATTAATTTTTTTTAAATTTTGAATTGGGGTGTAGCAGATTAACAAACAATGTTGTGATAGTTTCAGGTGAACACTGAAGGGACTCAGCTGTACATCTATATGCATGTATCCATCTTCCCATGTTGAGGCTTCTTTTTAATAAGGGAGACACTAGTAAACAAATAGTGTGTGGTATTTCAGAGTACAGTAATTACTGAGAAAAAAAAATAAATAGAATGAGGACACAGGGAGACAGTGGCTCTGTGTTGAATAGGGTGGCCAGGGAAAGACTCACAATAGGGTAAAAAATAAAAAGGAGCCCAAAGGAAGTGAGGAAGAGAGCCAGCTGGGTACTTGGGGTAGAGTTTTCAGGAAGAAGGAAGAGCCAGTGTGAAGATCCTGGTGTGGGAATGAGTTTGGCATATTTAAGTAGCAAGAATGGAGACTGTGAGGGCTGGGTGGAGAAGTCAGTTGTCAAGAGGTAGGAAGTGGAGTTGGAGAGTTAGCTGGGTACACAGTCCTGATGCTGGGAAAGATTGAGGGCAGGAGGAGAAAGGGGCAGCAGAGGATGAGATGGTTAGATAGCATCACTGACTCAGTGGACATGAATTTGAGCAAATTTTGGGAAATGGTGAAGGACAGGAAAGCCTGGCATGCTGGTAGTAGTCCATGGGGTCGCAAGAGTGGGACATGACTTAGCAACTGAACAACCACAACAATCATAGAAGGCTTGCAAACCTAGGTGGCACCAGAGGGCTGGAGAGAAGGGAGGACAGGATCTTACTTACACGTAAAAGTAAGGGGAACATAATACAGAATATCAAGGAGGCAGCATGGAGATCAAAAGGCAAGTCATAGCTTGGTGACCTGAACCAGGATAGGAGCAATGAAAGAGAAACAGTCAGATGTGGGGTGACACTGACAGGATTTGCTGATAGATTAAGTGTAGGGTGAGACCAAAAGCAGGCCAAAGCTCATGGCCTAAGAAGCTAGCAAAATTAAGTACCATTTATGGAGATGTGGAATCCTGGGGAGAGGAGCAGGTCTGGGAGAGAAGGAGAGGAGTTTGGTTCTGAACAATATTCAGCAGAGATGTGGTATAATTCATGGGGTTTAGGAGTCTAGAGTCAGGAGGAGTGGTCTGGGCTGGAGGCATATGTAACTGAGTCATCAGCATAGACGTGGTGTTAGAGTCAAGACATTGGATGGGCTCAGGTAGGGAACAGAGGTGTGCAGAGGACAAGACAGGGGCTCTGGGCAGACTGGCATTTAGTGTCAGGAGAGAAGGGGAGAAGCCAGCAAGGGAGGTTCAAAGGAGCAACCAGCAAGATGGAAAGACTGAGGACATGTCACGCCAATGTTGCTGACAGGGCGAGAAAGCTGGACTGAGGACTGACCACTGGATGTGGCAATGTGGGTGACCTTTATAAGAATGGCTTCAGAGGACTGGGCAAGTGGTGGAGAAGGCTAGGTGTGCCAGGCTCTAGAACCCTAGATCCCCCTCCAACCAGAGTTTGTACACACACACACACACACGCACGCACGCACACACACAGTCACCATCTGAAGGAATACAGAGAAAAAATATTTTAAAGTAATTATCTTTGTTTTTTGATTCAGTATTTCTTTGTATGAATCCAGGACTTTTTCCCTAATTAGTCGAAAGCATTCAAATTGCTTTATGGAATATTGAGAAAGTTATTGTTGTTGTTGTTTAGTTGCTCCGTTGTGTCCAACTCTTTTGCAACACCATGAACTGTAGCCGGCCAGGCTTCTATGTCCATGGAATTCTCCAGGCAAGAATACTGGAGTGAGTTGCCATTTCCTTCTCCAGGGGATCTTCCCAACCCAGGGATTGAACCAGGGTCTCCTGCTCATCTCCTGCATTTCAGGCAATTCTTTCACAGCTGCGTCACCGGGGAAGCCTGCTGAGAAGGTTATATAGTAAATTTAAAAATTAGAACAACTATCAATTTTCAGTTTGACTTTAGGATGTCAACGCCAATGTCCAAAATACTAATTCAGGAAGTCAAAGCCTTTGGTTTGTGAAGTCACGTTTTACTAAAAGAAAAAAAAGATTCTTAATAATTAGGACATTGGGAGCAGAATGGAGACTTCATTCAAGGACATGAGTGGTAGAGGCTGGAGGAAACCCCAGAGACCTCATCCCACCATCCTTGGAGGACTGGCTGAGGGTCAGCTGGGTTACAGTAGAGCTAAGGGAAGAGGATAGAACATGATTTTCAAGGATGACTTCAAAGTGTTAGACTAGAGAACCAAGTCTTGACAGAGAGAGTGGAGAACGTATACGACTAGAGATCATAGCCAAAGAATGGCCAGCACCAAGGAGCCTCATGGGGGCCAAACAGAGCCTGAGGACCAAAATGCCTCCCTCTCATGGGCAACATGACCCACCATCACATGGAAGAAACCCCATGGGCTCCTCTTCACACTAATGTTTGCTGGGGTCCTTCTACCATCCATCTGGCTATTTCTGTTAGATTTTCCAGCTGAAAAGATTCCTGCCCATGTCTGAAGATCTTTCTGAGTCCCATTCTTACTTCTTCACATGGACACCCCATGACTGAATGACCTAGGGCACTTGCAAATCTCCCGAAACACAGCATGGGAGACAAGTGGGTGCCCCAGACACCCAACAGGACCATGGAAGTGCAGATGGAAAATGCTCGAGCGCTAGAACTGGGTTGGGCTGCACAGTGATGAGACCCAGCCCAGTTACATGAGAGTCCATCTGGAAAAGGTTTCTACTCTTAAAAACGTTTGGAAGACTTCTGGCTTAGCTTCAACAAGTAAGGGGCTTAGAAATCAGCACTACGATCATTCAGTTCAGTTCAGTCACTCAGTTGTGTCCGACTCTTTGCGACCCCATGAATTGCAGTAAGCCAGGCCTCTCTGTCCATCACCAACTCCCGGAGTTCATCCAAACTCATGTCCATCAAGTTGGTGATGCCATCCAGCCATCTCATCCTCTGCTGTCCCCTTCTCCTCCTGCCCCCAATCCCTCCCAGCATCAGAGTCTTTTCCAGTGAGTCAACTCTTCACATGAGGTGGCCAAAGTACTGGAGCTTCAGCTTTAGCATCATTCCTTCCAATGAACACCCAGGACTGATATCCTTTAGGATGGACTGGTTAGATCTCCTTGCAGTCCAACAGACTCTCAAGAGTCTTTCCCAACACCACAGTTCAAAAGCATCAATTCTTCAGTGCTCAGCTTTCTTCACAGTCCAACTCTCACATCCATATATGACCACTGGAAAAACCATAGCCTTGACTAGACGGACCTTAGTTGGCAAAGTAATGTCTCTGCTTTTTAATATGCTATCTAGTTTGGTCATAACTTTTCTTCCAAGGAGTAAGCGTCTTTTAATTTCATGGCTGCAGTCACCATCTACAGTGATTTTGGAGCCCAAGAAAATAAAGTCTGACACTATTTCCACTGTTTCCCCATCTATTTCCCATGAAGTGGTGGGACCAGATGCCATGATCTTCGTTTTCTGAATGTTGAGCTTTAAGCCAAGTTTTTTACTCTCCTCTTTCACTTTCATCAAGAGGCTCTTTAGTTCTTCTTCACTTTCTGCCATAAGGGTGGTGTCATCTGCATATCTGAGGTTATTGATTTTTCTCTCAGCAATCTTGATTCCAGCTTGTGCTTCCTCCAGCCCAGGGTTTCTCATGATGTACTCTGCATATAAGTTAAATAAGCAGGGTGACAATATACAGCCTTGACATACTCCTTTTCCTATTTGGAACCAGTCTGTTATTCTAGTTCTAACTGTTGCTTCCTGACCTGCATATAGGTTTCTCAAGAGGCAGGTCAGGTGGTCTGGTATTCCCATCTCTTTCAGAATTTTCCACAGTTGATTGTGATCCACACAGTCAAAGGCTTTGGCATAGTAAATAAAGCAGAAATAGATGTTTTTCTGGAATTCTCTAGCCTTTTCAATGGTCCAGCGGATGTTGGCAATTTGATCTCTGGTTCCTCTGCCTTTTCTAAAACCAACTTGAACATCTGGAAGTTCATGGTTCACATATTGCTGAAGCCTGGCTTGGAGAATTTTGAGCATTGCTTTACTAGCATGTGAGATGAGTGCAATTGTGGGGTAGTTTGAGCAATCTTTGGCATTGCCTTTCTTTGGGATTGGAATGAAAACTGACCTTTTCCAGTCATGGACTATGATCATTACAACAAAAGAAAAAGGTGAATTAATTGAAAACCAATGACTTTTCTTAGACTTATCAAACAGGTGAGTTTTCAGGGGTAACTACAACCCTAAGATCTGGAGCTTCAGAGAGAAACCCAAACCAGGCTACAACGGGGACACAAAGAAAGGACAACAGAGGAAATTGAAGCTTATGGCACCGAAATCTCCAGGAAACACCACACACAGACCAACTTGTAGCCAGATTAACGTGAATCCTCACACTTTAGTGAGGATTTAGGCCCATGTGCCTCAGTTCCTAATACCTGGTACATCATACACAGCTCTCTAGAAAAAATTACAAACCATGCTAAAAGGCAAGGAAAAACATAGTCTGAAGGCTCAAGGTGAAACCAGACCAAAATAAAATATAGATTGAGGGATTAACAGGCAGATCAACGTCAACATCAACAACAGTAAAATCATATTGATAGTATGTCCCCTTGACACAAAGTGATGAAAATCGTGCTTTATTCTGTGGTCTCTCTGCCCCACCCTGCACCAAAACTTGTTGCTCCAATCTAACCTGAGAAAAATATTGTATAAAATCACAATAAAGAACATTCTACAAAATACCTTACAAAATCCTCTTCAAGACTGTCAAGGTCATCCAAAAGAGGAAAGGTCTGGGAAACTCTCATAATCAGGAAGAAGCTAAAGAGACTTGCTTATTAAATGGGATGTGGATCCTGGTTGAGATCCTGGGACCAAAAAAAGGTAAAAACTGAGGGAATTTGGGGCTTCCCTGATGGCTCTGTGGGTAAAGAGTCCACCTGCAATGCAGGAAACCCAGGAGATGAGGGTTTGATCCCTGGGATGGGAAGATCCCCTGGAAGAGAAAATGGCAACCCACTCCAGTATTCTTGCCTGAAAAGTCCAATGGACAGAGGAGCCTGGCATAACCGAGCATGCATGCACACACAAGGGAATTTGAATAAAGAGTGAACTATGGTTAATAATTTATGAACAATGTACCATACTAAAATAAGATGTTAAAAATAGGGCAAACTGGCTGTGGGGTATATGGGGACTCTACCATTTATACAATTTTTATATAAACCTAAACCTATTCTAAAAATAAGGTTTAGGGAATTTCCTGTCAGTCCAGTGGTTAGGACTCAGCATGTTCGCTTTCATGGCCCAGGGAACTAAGATCTCATAAGCCAGATGTGGCAAAAATAATACTAAGAATATTTATTAAAGACAGAAATGTTTGGCAATGCCTAGGTTAATGATCACTGAGGTATCTTCAACTCAGATTATGTTCTTAGTTGAGTTTAGTTTTGTTTTTCCTCTTCTATCTAGGGGACCCAAGGACCAGCTTATCTTTGATCCACTCCAGAAAACCCCTGGGAGAAAAAAAAAAAAAAATTGCAGGATGTAGGCAGTGGTACCAGAGACAAAAAGGCTGCCAAAGTTAAATTTTGGAAGGTGGAAAATTATGGCAGTTAGGGGCACAGCACTTACAATTTACTAGCTGAGTGACCTTGGGTGGGCTATTTAGCCTCTCTAGGTTCTAGGTTTTTCATCTGTGAGCTAGAGGTAAAAATAAGAGTACCATACATTGTTGTGCTAGTTTTTTTCGATAAAGCAATTATATTCTGATAAAAATGTATATTAAAAATCAAAAAAGAAAGTACATGGGAAGCTTTATAATTAAATATGATTGGGACTCACAATCGTTCAGTTAATTAAAAAAGTACATCTTAGCAATGAATCATTAAAATGCATAAACAACTTAAAAATAATAGGAGCACCTCACTCATAAGACTGATATCAGAATTAAAAGAATTAGTATTTATAAGATGCTTCCAACAGTGTCTGGAATGTGGTATGTGCTATATATATCTATGTTAACTAAATAAAGGCAATCATCCGAAATTAGCAGCTCTGTAGAAACAGCCAGATTGGTGGCCAGTGTATGGTAGTTTATGTGCTATGTGGTTTTCCAATGAAAAATGACAAAAAAACAACCAGTCCCCATGATTTTCCAGATCATTTATTTAACACTGAGCAAATTTTATAGTTTGGCATTGTGTTTCTCACTTCTCATGTATTAAACTCATTGACTTACTAATAGCTTCACTTACTGATATATTCTTTTCTCTTTCTTTTTTTTTTTTTTTTTGACAATGAGGAATGTCTATTGAGCGCATACTGAACATACCCAGACTTCCCCCTGAGCCTGAATGGCTTAAAAATGCCCACGCTTCTCTGGTAAAGGCAGATCCTGGTGATGACCAATGAGTCCACTAAAGGAAAGTACATTTTCAGCCTTATCCTGTTGCAAACCAGCAGTGGCCCTTTTGGAGAAAAGCTCACTTCCAGCTTCCTGTGTCCTTTCTTATTCTGTTTGAATCCCTTTTGCTTCTCTAATAGCAGGAATGAAGGGTCACGTCACACTCGTATGTAATCCAGGAAGTTGCCTGGATTACATTCTAATGGTGTGCAGGGCTCGGGAAGTTGGGGGTGAGGAGGCGGGCAGGACAGGCCCGGCGTCTCTTTGTGACAAATTTGTTGGCTGTGGCCGCGTTCCCAACCATAAGCCTCAGCTGAAGCTCTTCTGTTCTCCAGTCCCAAGTTATTTTCCTAAATTAATGGCTTAGTCTTGGTGTCTGGAAAGCAATTTGGTTGTTCGTTTGAGGTGGCTAAAGCTATCCAGAGGAAAAATAAAAAGTCACCATTAGGTAATGAAGCCAGACTATTGGGTGTCTCATATCCTGGCTCCAAATGCAGATAGAAAAGGGGAGCCCAGAAAGGATTTCAACAATGGTAGCATTGTTGGAATAAGTGACAGGTGCCCATGGTGACTTAGAGGCCAGCACCTATATGAATGACTGAGATCTGATATTTTAAAAAATCAGTCTCATACTGTATTGTCATCCTTGATATTTTCAATATGGCTGATGTGGGGAGTTGAGAGGCTCAGCGAAGCCACATCCCAGTTAATTTCCTATCACAGTGTTAGTTCCTGTTCTAGCTCTGGCTCAACAAATAGTCCCAAATCCTAACAATCCTATTCTTTTTTTGAAGGAGTAATGCTGCTATTTTTAGTGAATGTTATGCAAACTGAGTGGCAAGATCCACTTGATTCTACCTACTCACTATCATGGTATCTGCCCTTTCTACCTCCATCTCACAGACCTGTTTCAGACTCGCTGCTACTTTTTCATTGCTAATGCATGCCCTTCCTTGTTGGTCTCTCTGTTTAGTCTCAATCTGTTCCCAACTCAATCTATTCCTTATACTGCTTCCAAAAGTGAGATTTTAAAGATACAGTGGAAATAGACACTGACACTTCAATTATATAATTAATACTCTCTGATGCCTTTCAAGGTATATGAAGATACTGATGTTGACAAGTTTCTTTTGATGAGTGATGTGATGGGAATGGAAGTGTTGAGATCACTCTCAGTTGTTCTGTATGAGAAAGAGGAAGAAAGTGAAGCAGAGGAGGGGGGGAGCATGAGGCTCCAATAGTCAGAGGAAATGAAAGGTCTTGAAGAAATAGTTTTCAGAGAGAGATGGGGATACTGCTGGCAGCCAGTGTGGGACTGGGAGGAATTGTGTACGTTTGAATGTGACTCCTCTTGCAGTCTCACAATAAGGCCTTTGGTTTTTTAAGAGATGTAGAAATCTCTACATGGTAAAAACGTAGCAAAAATCCCTATTTCTTCTTAGTGTTTTGTGGAGGGGATTATTCTTTGTGGGGAGTTTGTAGAAGCACTGAGTTACACTACAAAAATGGCAAGAAGCAAATAAACCCCAAACCAAGGAAGGATGTGGAGTCAGCCAATCTCCATAATGGACAAGCCAGTCTCTCTGGTCCTCTGATGAAGTCTTCCATGGATCTGCATACCCTATGGGGATGGTAATGAGGGCCTGGTACACTTTAGCATGGAATACAAGATCCTGCCTGATCTGGTCTCCACATACCTGTCCAGCTATGTCTTCTAAATAACAGTTCACACATACACACACACACTTAACACAGCAGAGCACTGAACTGTAATTCTAGCAGAGACTGTCATGATGGTATATGCTGTTTCATTCTGTCTACAATGCTTCTCCCCTGCCCTTGTTTAGCTGGAAAATGCCTCCTTCTCCTCTGTCAAGCAGACTTCGGAGCCCTCTCTTCTGGGTTCCAAATTTGACTTGAAGATATGCACTTTCATTCTATCATCACACTGTTTTATAGTTGTGTAATTACATACCTGTCTCCCTGACATGACCATAAGCTCCTTAGATCCAGGTTTAGTCATATCTCTGTAAAGGATTTCTAGCACCCAGAAATGGGATAAGCATTTAGTCTTATGTGTGATAAATGCTTGCTTTCTATGGCTTGTAGGTGTCCTACAGAGAAGGTACCATAATAACTAGCTGGTCAGAGAGGAAGAAAAGTTTCCATTGTTCTCTAAAACTTGCGTGATATGTGTCCCTTTTGTCTTCATAAAGCCTGTTATTATGGTGATTCTCAATAAACCATGACTCTCAGCTTTCAAGTCTGTTTCAGCCTTTCCAACGATGACTCTGGACTTGGCCATGTGGACTCTGTAGAGAATTGGCAAGCACAATGTAAAAGTGGCTGCTTGGTAAGTACTTGCATGTTGGGTTGGCCGACTGGGAGTGCTCTTGGTAACTAGGTGTCATAATATGAGGAAGCTCAAGCAGCCATATGGATAGGCCCATGTAGAGAAGAACCGGAGCTCCTGGATGATGGTCTCAGCCAAGCAACCAGCTGGTGACCATCACCCACTGATAGCTATGTGAATGAGACATCTAGATCTCCCAGGCCCCACCACCTCCTGTACCCCAGCCATTGCTACATGAGGCAGAAGAACCACATGGCAGATCTATAGAACTGTGAGAAGTAGAATTGCTGCTGTTTTAAGACACTAAATTTTTCAATTCTATTTCATATAATTGTATTGTAACTGTGTTATAATATGATTATAATTATATATTATAATATGTAGTCTTTTGTGATTTGCTTCATTCATGCTGTGGCAGGTTTTCAAAGTTCATTCATACTGTAGCATGTTTTTAAGTTCATCCAGCTATAGCATGCACCAGCACTGCATTCCTTTTTATGATTAAGTAATATTCCACTGGGCTTCCCAAGTGGCACGAGTGGTAAAAAAATCTGCCTGCCAATGCAGGAGATTGAAGAGACACAGTTTGGATCTGTGAGTCAGGAAGATTCTCTAGAGTAGGAAATGACAACCCACTCCAGTATTCTTGCCCAGGAAAACCCATGGACAGAGGAGCCTGGTGGGCTACAGTCCTTGGGATCGCAAAGAACCAGACACAACTGAGCACACACACACTATTCCATTGTGTGGATATACCACACTTCATTTTTCAGTTGATGGCATCTGTATTGTTTCTACCTTTTTGGCTATTATGAATCATGTTGCTATGAACAATTGTATACAAGATTTTGTGTTTGCATATGTTTTTATTTCCTTTGAGACTATGAGTAGGTACTAGGAATGGAACTGTTGGGTCAAATAATAACTCCAAGGTGGCTGCATCACTTCACATTCCCACCAGCAACATCATCCTCTTTTTACCAATAAAGAAACTCACATTACAGGAAAGTGAGAGTGGTATTCTGTGATGATTCTGCTTTTAAAGGACCACCCAAGAAGAACTGACATTGGGAAATGAGCATTTGGAAGCATCAGGAGAAGGAGAAAGCATCATCCTAAAACTGGTAGAAAGAAAGAAGGTCAGTATGAAAATAATCACAGGCAGCAGAAAGGTAAATTACGGTAATCATTGAAGAGAGATTTTTAGGAAGATGTGTGGTGATTCTTAGAAGTTTCAGTGAGAAAGGTGCTGGAAGATAGCCAGATTGCAATGGGTGATGGGTTAAGAACGTGCAGGGAGCATATTTTTGGATTCAGCTATGATGAAAAAAAAAAGGGGGGGAGGGATCACTTTCAGAATGAAGGGGACTTGAACGCACCTAGAGACAAGAAGCCAGAGTGATTAAGATGCAGATACAGCTGAGAATGCGGTGAAGTAACATATTGGAAAAGCTGAGGAGAACACAGGGTCAGACAGAAGGGAAACCTAGTTTTCTATGATCGGGGATGGAGGAAGAGAGGCATGGGTATAAATGAGAGTGATCTGGGAGGTGTGTTCAGGTCTGATGACCTCTTCTAGAATGTTCTGTGTTGATAGACTCAGAAGTACTAAGAAAATACTAGGACTTAAGCTGTGTTCCTTCTCTCCCTCTCTTTCCCCTTTCCCTCCATCCTTAGCATATCACCTGCAGTGGAAGTTGAACCCTAGGCAAGCCTGTCCCCTTGTCCTCACAGCAGTTTTCAATGCAGATGAAACCAGGACACTAACAGCATTCAGTCTTTTTTTTTCCCACTAAACTATAGACTTTATTTGAATTTTACCAGTTTTTCCACTTCATGTCCCTTTACTCCATAACCCAGTCTGGGATCCCATGTTGCCCTTAGTTCTTCATTCTTTTTTAAGCTGCATGTTATGTGTGTGGATGAACCATAGATAATCCAGCCACTCTTCTATGCTTTAACATTTAAGTTATTTTCAATATTTTGCAGTTATCAATAATGTTCCACATACATGCTAAGTCACTTCAGTCGTGTCCGACTCTGTGTGACCCCCATAGATGGCAGCCCACCAGGCTCCCCTGTCCCTGGGATTCTCAAGGCAAGAACACAAGTGGGTTGCTATTTCCTTCTCCAATGCATGAGAGTGAAAAGTGAAAGTGATATATAATATTATATTTGATTATTTCTTCCAGCATTATTTTTTATTGAAGTCTAGTTGCTTTCACTTCAGTGTCTTTTAGCCTATTCCACTTTTCAAGGCCGATTTTATTTTATTTTTTTCCTATTGTTCTTTTTATTTTATTTTTTTTTATGTTGACAATAACTTTTTTTTTTTTTTTTTTTTACTTTACAATACTGTATTGGTTTTGCCATACATTGACATGAATCCACCACAGGTGTACATGAGTTCCCAACCCTGAACCTCCCTCCCACCACCCTCCCCATATCATCTCTCTGGGTCATCCCAGTGCACCAGCCCCAAGCATCCTGTATCCTGTAACGAACCTAGACTAGCGATTTGTTTCTTACATGATAGTATACATGTTTCAATGTCATTCTCCCAATCATCCCACCCTCTCCCTCTCCCACAGAGTCCAAAAGTCTGTTCTGTACATCTGCGTCTCTTTTGCTGTCTCACATACAGGATTATCATTACCATCTTTCTAAATTCTATATATATGTGTTAGTATACTGTATTGGTGTTTTTCTTTCTGGCTTACTTCACTCTGTATAATCGGCTCCAGTTTCATCCACCTCATTAGAACTGATTCAAATGTATTCTTTTTAATGGCTGAGTAATATTCCATTGTGTTTATGTACCACAGCTTTCTTATCCATTCATCTGCTGATGGACATCTAGGTTGTTTCCATGTCCTGGCTATTATAAACAGTGCTGCGATGAACATTGGGGTACACATGGCTCTTTCAATTCTGCTTTCCTTGATGTGTATGCCCAGCAGTGGGATTGCTGGGTCATAAGGCAGTTCTATTTGCAGTTTTTTAAGGAATCTCCACACTGTTCTCCATAGTGACTGTACTAGTTTGCATTCCCACTAACAGTGTAAGAGGGTTCCCTTTTCTCCACACCCTCTCCAGCATTTATTGCTTGTAGACTTTTGGATTGCAGCCATTCTGACTGGTGTGAAATGGTACCTCATTGTGGTTTTGATTTGCATTTCTCTGATAATGAGTGATGTTGATCATCTTTTCGTGTGTTTGTTAGCCATCTGTATGTCTTCTTTGGAGAAATGCCAATTTAGTTCTTTGGCCCATTTTTTTATTGGGTCATTTGTTTTTCTGGAATTGAGCTGCATAAGTTGTTTGTATGTTTTTGAGATTAGTTGTTTGTCAGTTGCTTCATTTGCTATTATTTTCTCCCATTCTGAAGGCTGTCTTTTCACCTTGCTTATAGTTTCCTTTGTTGTGCAGAAGCTTTTAATTTTAATTAGGTCCCACTTGTTTATTTTTGCTTTTATTTCCAGTATTCTGGGAGGTGGGTCATAGAGGATCCTGCTGTGATGTATGTCAGAGAGTGTTTTGCCTATGTTCTCCTCTAGGAGTTTTATAGTTTCTGGTCTTACATTTAGATCTTTAATCCATTTTGAGTTTATTTTTGTGAATGGTGTTAGAAAGTGTTCTAGTTTCATTCTTTTACAAGTGGTTGACCAGTTTTCCCAGCACCGCTTGTTAAAGAGATTGTCTTTAATCCATTGTATATTCTTGCCTCCTTTGTTGAAGATAAGGTGTCCGTAGGTGTGTGCATTTATCTCTGGGCTTTCTATTTTGTTCCATTGATCTATATTTCTGTCTTTGTGCCAGTACCATACTGTCTTGATGACTGTGGCTTTGTAATAGAGCCTGAACTTTTAATCTTGAGCCAAAGGCAAGAGTTCAAAGTGAGTTTTCTGGGGGCTTTCTGGGATTCTGAGTATTCTTTATAGCATTCATGAAAACTAGTTTTTCAGAGGATGCCAGTAAATGCAGATTCCTGGGCTATGAGGCATCCACTTAAAGGAATCTTCTGAGCTGTCATTAATCAGGCTTGTTCCTTAGTATATTTATTACATATTACATTTTCCTTCATAGCCCCCCAAAGCCTTCCTAATTGAAAAGCCAGGAAATAGTTGTTTCTTAAAAGCGGAAGTGATAGCACTTACTTACAGTAAGTCTCTGCCATTCCGGTTAAGACCACTGATTTATAAAACCTGCTGGGGCTTTCCTCGCAGAGAAAGGAAAAACCCCCTTGCATGTACTAGCAGCAAGTTCACCGCAGCCCCTGCTGATATCAGAGGCATTTTAATAAAATCCAGCATAGAAACGCAGGTTTTGTTACACTGACTCCAACTGATAATTAGCTGCAAAAGTTTGACAATCTCAGGAAAAAATGATCAGCATGACGACATGTGGTTTCGAATCTAGATTACAAATTCTGAGGGTGGTGAGGGGTGGGGAAGTCTGTGCTTTCAAGTGAAATGAGAGCCTGTGCTGTGGAATGCTGGGACAGCTCCTGGGCCCCGGCAGCTGAAACCATTTAGACTGGCCTGCATTTTCCCTCTGCAGAAAACGATGGCCTAAACTGGGGTCCCCTACAGTTCTGAAGGTCCCCCAGAGTTCAGGGACAAGAAAAGGGACCTTTGCATGAGTAATTTCCTCCGTTTTATGGCTCTTGCTTGCATTCAAGGAGACTTTTGCTGCTGTTGTTGGGTTGCTTTGTTTTCTTTTCATCACCACTGATGCGAGAGGCATCAGTGTTTAGGTGTTTTTACCTAAAGTTAAGGGATTTTTAA